>NC_090239.1:37944633-38276185 GCF_024489055.1 Chanodichthys erythropterus
GTCTCCAAAAGTCTAAACACCTTTTCTGTTTTACACACATTTTGCATTTCAAAATAGCACTTTTTAAATTCACTAAATACAGTTCTCTGCATAAGACACAACAATCTGACATAAAGTCACATGTTTGCCATTTCAAAACACTGCCATTCAAAATGACACTACATGAGCTAATTGGCCAATTACATGTGCCACCTGGCCAAACACCTCAGTGGTTAATTGTTAACACTTCAATTAGGATGTAAGCACTATGAAAAGACCACAGGTGAGAACCTTTTTTTTTTACAACAACAATGGAAGACATTGCAGAGAGAGGAAGAGGAAGAGGAAGAGGGAGGTTGAGAATAAGAGGGGGAGGAAGAGTGAGAGGTAGGGGTAGAGCAGGTAGAGGAGTTCATGGCCAAAGAAGACAAACACTTTCAAATGAAATCAGAGCAACCTTAGTAGATCATGTCATCAACCATGGGTTGACAATGCGTGTGGCTGGACAGAGAGTGCAGCCAAACTTGAGCCGTTTTACTGTCGCCTCTGTCATCCGGACCTTTAGACTGGAGAACAGGTATGTAACCAAAATTTCATGTAGTACACATGTAGTATACCCCATGTCATAGTGTATCAGTTGGGTGACACCTGTTTACTTAGTGTATGACATCAGCCATTCATGAACTGTACAAGTTTCCTGTACAATGTACTCTACTGTGGGGGAAATATTTAGGCTGCATTGTCCAAGCCCTATATGTATTTTTATTTTATTTTTTCTAAAGGACTGAGAGACGACACCATGGTGGAGGAAGGGGCCAAATGTTCACCGGGGTACAGGAAGCTGCCATTGTAAACTTGGTTTTGGAAAATAATGAAATCAGATTACGAGAAATTCAAAGCCACATCATCCAAGACAACACCTTATTCAACAACATTCAACGAGTTAGTCTGTCCACATTGGCTCGCATTCTCAAGCGAAACCAAATCCGAATGAAACAACTTTATAAGGTGCCGTTTGAGAGAAACTCTCAAAGAAACAAAGAGTTCAGACGAGCATATGTGGATGTAAGTACTATATTGACTGCAGTACACTACACACAACATTGTTTCCCAGTGTACTGGATAACACCATATTGAGAGATTTTTGTTCTTTGTTTTCAGGGAGTACTGGAAATGGATGCTCATGCAATCCCACATGAGTTCATCTTTATAGATGAGGCTGGGTTCAACCTAGCAAAGACCAGAAGAAGAGGGAGAAACCTCATTGGCCACAGAGCCATTATAGATGTTCCTGGCCAACGTGGTGGGAACATCACAATGTGCGCTGCCATCTCCAATATGCATGGTGTCCTCCACCGTCATGCCAAACTTGGACCATACAACACAGCCCATATTCTCACATTTCTGGACAGACTTCACAACATTCTCATACCACCAGAGCGTATGAATGATGCAGACCATCAAAGAAACCGGTACGTTGTAGTATGGGACAACGTGAGCTTTCATCGTGCAGCCCCAGTCCAAAACTGGTTTGCTGACCACCCAACGTTTCTCGTGCAATACCTCCCACCATACTCACCATTTCTGAACCCCATAGAAGAATTCTTTTCGGCATGGCGGTGGAAGGTATACGACCGGCAGCCCTTTGTGCGCATGCCTCTTGTGCAGGCCATGGAAGAGGCATGTGATGAGATTGATGTGGGTGCAATTCAGGGATGGATAAGGCACTCAAGGCGCTTCTTCCCTCGATGTCTGGCAAGGGAAGATATTGCCTGTGATGTTGACGAGGCGTTGTGGCCAGACCCGGCTGTGCGGCAAGATGCTGCCTAATTATTTTTCTTGCCTTTTTTTTTGTTTGTTTTTTTTAATGTAATATATTTTTTTTCAGAAATTTTCTTTTTCAGTTTACTTTTTTTGTAAGAATATTTTTGTTCAGTCCCATGTAAATATATCTGCTGTGCTTATGTTGTACTGACTTGTTTACTGTAGTGAAGGAAAAAAAATAAAAATGTTGCAACAGCATGTGTGTGTATCTGCAAATATTTCTGTGCATGTGAACAATCTGATAAATATTTTAGTATTATGGCAAAGCATACTAAAGATGGGGGTGCTTTTCATTATGCCCAACAGTGTGTAGGTGGTTAGGCAAAAATCTGGTAATATGAATGAAGTGTGTGCCATTTCATGCAAAAGTTTGATTTTGATAATGCTCTGTGTAGTTTCGGTTGCAGTGCTTCATTTTGCAGGATATATGAGGTATTTTGCAGTTTGGGTGTGTGGTTTTGTGAATTGTGTTAAGTGTTTTGATAAAACCAGACTAGTTTGAAAAATTGTGTGTTAGCAATTGGAAAAAACTGTAAACTAAAACAGAAGGGCTAGAGGGGAGAAGTGAAACTTAAACTTCCTATTCCAGCTGGGTTTATGACGGTGTCAGGCGAGTGCACTGTTGCGTCATAAAACCTAGAGGGATGGTATGGATCGAGAGCATTAGGGTTGGCCCGCACCTGAGTAATTGAAGAATATGTAATATTCTGTGGCTTTCAATTAGGTGAAATGACTGTATGTCACTAATTTAGGCCTGGGTGAATTGTGGGTGCTCAGATACAGTGGAGCAAAAAAGTATTTAGTCAGCCACCAATTGTGCAAGTTCTCCCACTTAAAAAGATGAGAGAGGCCTGTAATTTTCATCATAGGTACATTTCAACTATGAGAGACAAAATGAGAAAAAAAAAAAATCAAGAAAATCACATTGTCTGATTTTTAAAGAATTTATTTGCAAATTATGGTGGAAAATAAGTATTTGGTCACCTACAAAAAAGCAAGATTTCTGGCTCTTACAGACCTGTAACTTCTTCTTTAAGAGGCTCCTCTGTCCTCCACTCTTTACCTGTATTAATGGCACCTGTTTTAACTCGTTATCAGTACAAAAGACACCTGTCCACAACCTCAAACAGTCAGACTCCAAACTCCACTATGGCCAAGACCAAAGAGCTCTCAAAGGACACCAGAAACAAAATTGTAGACCTGCACCAGGCTGGGAAGACTGAATCTGCAATAGGTAAGCAGCTTGGTGTGAAGAAATCAACTGTGGGACCAATTATTCGAAAATGGAAGACATACAAGACCACTGATAATCTCCCTCGATCTGGGGCTCCACACAAGATCTCACCCCGTGGGGTCAAAATGATCACAAGAACAGTGAGCAAAAATCCCAGAACCACACGGGGGGACCTAGTGAATGACCTGCAGAGAGCTGGGACCAAAGTAACAAAGGCTACCTTCAGTAACACACTACGCCGCCAGGGACTCAAATCCTGCAGTGCCAGACGTGTCCCCCTGCTTAAGCCAGTACATGTCCGGGCCCGTCTGAAGTTTGCTAGAGAGCATTTGGATGATCCAGAAGAGGATTGGGAGAATGTCTTATGGTCAGATGAAACCAAAATAGAACTTTTTGGTAAAAACTCAACTTGTCGTGTTTGGAGGAGAAAGAATGCTGAGTTGCATCCAAAGAACACTATACCTACTCTGAAGCATGGGGGTGGAAACATCATGCTTTGGGGCTGTTTTTCTGCAAAGGGACCAGGACGACTGATCCGTGTAAAGGAAAGAATGAATGGGGCCATGTATCGTGAGATTTTGAGTGAAAACCTCCTTCCATCAGCAAGGGCATTGAAGATGAAACGTGGCTGGGTCTTTCAGCATGACAATGATCCCAAACACACCGCCCGGGCAACGAAGGAGTGGCTTCGTAAGAAGCATTTCCAGGTCCTGGAGTGGCCTAGCCAGTCTCCAGATCTCAACCCCATAGAAAATCTTTGGAGGGAGTTGAAAATCCTTGTTGCCCAGCGACAGCCCCAAAACATCACTGCTCTAGAGGAGATCTGCATGGAGGAATGGGCCAAACTACCAGCAACAGTGTGTAAAAACCTGGTGGAGACTTACAGAAAACGTTTGACCTCTGTCATTGCCAACAAAGGGTATATAACAAAGTATTGAGATGAACTTTTGTTATTGACCAAATACTTCTTTTTCCACCATAATTTACAAATAAATTCTTTAAAAATCAGACAATGTGATTTTCTGGATTTTTTTTTCTCATTTTGTCTCTCATAGTTGAAATGTACCCATGATGAAAATTACAGGCCTCTCTCATCTTTTTAAGTGGGAGAACTTGCACAATTGGTGGCTGACTAAATACTTTTTTGCCCCACTGTAAGAACTCAATGGCAGGCAACCTTTCCTCGACGTTCAAACACTCTACTGCGGTGTCCGTGGCCACCTGTCCCCTTTGTAACACGGTGCAACCTCTCAAACAGGGAACACCAGCACAATTGTGCACTTCGGTAAGGTACTTGCGCCAACGGCCCGAGTGACCGGTCAAAATTGAGTTTTCCCTAAACTCAGAGTCTGTCCCCTTTACGGGCAGTTACTCCAAAAGGGCGGTTCTGTCGTGCAGAAGCCTGAGCCGGGAAATTAAACAAAATTGCCGTTTGGGGTCAACTTGGACTCGTTGCCTCCCTTTACCTGATACACAACTCGCTGATGTCCTTGCGTGTTTCCCGTAATACGAGGTCAGAATGTCCCCGATTCACACACAATTAATGCAAGAACCGCCAGGCCAGGTAGCTCCACTCACTGGAACTCACTGGAGCAACCGTCAGCTCACCCCAGGGCGCTAAAGGGCCTTATCTGCAAGTGCACAAACAGTCAGGTAAACACGACTTAATTGTAAATTTAAAACTCAATTTAAATCTTGTTTAAATAGAATTTAAATAATTAAGTGTGTAGGATAAAAGAGTAGGGGTCTAAAATGAACTAGCTAGAAGCAGAACAAAAGTGAAAATAAAATAAAACAAAAACAAATCAGATGCACTTGATTCAAATTTGTTGTTCAATTAAATTTAAATGAGTGCATAGAATAACAGAATGGGAGAAAGAAAAGAGAAAGCCTTCCCTATTTGCAGATTTTTCCTAAAGAGAATTGCTTGTTGATAGCAAAATGCCAACTGATTGACACTACTTAATTTTAAAATTGAATTAAATGTTATTTAATTAAATTCAAAATAAGTGTATGAAATAAGGGAGGCTTGGGTGTGCGTGAATATTATTGCCAGCCAATAACATCAGGACCCAGAACTAGGAGTGAATAAAATAAAACATTAAGTAATAAAAGGGAACGAATTTCCAAAGTAAAACTAAAGAAATAACTTGAGAGAGAGAAAAGACAAAAGGGAATGGATGAAATAACACAAAGTAGAATAAAAATAAAATAAATAAACTGAAATAAAATAGAGTAGATCTGTGAATACAGGAAAAAGAATACAAGGGAAAAAGAATTGACTTATCTGGTAGTGTCCACCAGGGGGCACACTCTCAGAAAGTGAATTCCCTTGTTGGAAGGGAAACAATTTAAATTAAAAATTTAAACGTGTTTAAATTAAATTTAAATCAGTAAACCACATTCCAACAATGATTGGAAAGCATAACCACCAAAAGCAAATTACTTTTACAACTCCCCGCAGTATAGAGAAGCAAAAGATAATTTTGGGATAATTTCAGTTCAAAGTGTGGAGCGGCTTTAACTCAGAACGTTGTAACGATCGGCCCAATCGGTCGAGTTTACATGGATTAATATTGGGGTCAGATTATACTGTGTGAGCAGCTATGAGTGTTTAAAAAGACGATACAGACAACAGAAATGAATAAATAAGGTATATTTACAATAATCACAAGGAACTTAAAACAACACAATAAAACTAGAAAAACTTAGGCCGTTTAAAAGCAGGGAGTCCATTTTCACCATACCATAAAACAGTCCTTAAGAGTCCTAGTAACGTGCTGAAAGTCCCAATGTGAAAGTGTCCACCGGTGTAAATACAAAGTCCACAGAAGTGTTGATCCAAGTGAAGTTGATGTGAAGTTAATGTGAAGCACTGGAAAGGTAAGTCCAAGAAATAACTCCTCAATCCAGCTTGTGGGTGATCACGTTTGTAATGAGCGGGCTGATTGTTTGCCATGCTGTCTCCTTTATACTGGCTTACTTCCTTATTCCTGTCATGTGATCAGTCACATGACAGGCAGACCCAGACTCATTTAAAGACATACACACATTAAAATAGGTAAGAGGAATAAAATGGACTAAAACACATGTAAACCAATTAAAACTCTATTATACATAAAATCATTGTAATAAATAGAGCGGTAAAACATGTATTTTATGGGACAGTGTCACAACGTCCACGCGGTGGCGTCACTGAGTCCACACAACCAATAAGTAGGGAGGGGTGGCACACCTGAGCGGACTGCCCTCTGGCGTCTGGTCAGAGTTACTGCATCCCCTTTCTTTGATTCGTGATATAAAAACGAGCGCTTTGTGGGGTTCTGACCCTTACGATGTTTTATCTGCACGGTCACGATTACAACTATAGAACCTCAGCGGATTCTTTCATAAATATATGTGTACCGTTTTACTCACGGGTACACAACTCTGGGAATCAGTCCCTTTGGTGCAAACTTTAATGCAGGCGAATATGTAACGCTTGCGGGATTCCTTCGCCGCGGGTTACAAATCAACATTGGATCAGAATGTTGATATAGCTCCAAATTTTACACATCAATCGATAAACCAGGTGAACTGCTCTCCGATTAGATTTGTAAGCGGGAATACGTTGTTTGGGTAGCTAGGCCAAACGGCGTAACCCAGGAGCGCCAGCTATACTATGAATTTTTGGACGACACAAATAATTCAAATTCAGTAGTGGCAATTTACTAATAAGGCCTTAAAAGAGATTTAGTGGGAATATTCGCCACTATACTCGTTTCAAAACGCGTTGAATACGATTCAATTCGTTAATTCAAGCAGAAATTAATATTCAAAACTGTAACTTACTGCAAAGATTGTCGTCCTTCACAGATACGAGCTTGAAATATAAATAGACTGCAGTGTATTTCACGGTCAACCAAGGCTAGGCCTGCAGTGTTTTTAGACACAAACAGCAGCTTGTTAATGGTGCGTAGAGAGGACTCGTGCGTCTTCTCACTGAATAAAGCGCGCATGTACATTAAGTCATACACAAATTATTCTACATTGCTCTTTTACCAAAAACCAAGTTTAAAACGTGCCTTTAAATTCTCCACCAAATAAATATGTAACGAAATGTAGCGGTTATTAATCAATTTATGGATGAAATATGAATATAATAATTCATAAGGTTATGAATAAATTATGATTCATATATCGACCCAACGGGGAATTAAACTTATATTGTGAATCAATTACAACGAATTGTAATCAATTACATATAGTTCTGGTTTAATAATTATTTAGAGAAACTGTTCATTTGTCCAGCAAACTAAGTCCCTCACAGAATATTATAAACAGAGTTATTCTCTGGCCGTGAAAATAACTTTATAGTTTTATAACATAAAGCGATCGAAAAGCGTTAAAGTGACTTGGTTTTCAGCTGAAAGAACAAACAGACTACGAATACAGACTAAACTACGAATACAGAGGTTATACATCTAAATATATATACAAGAAAATACACACCTATGTTCAAGAATAGAAGTAGAGAAGGAAAGAGAGAAGGCAAGTAGCAAACTCACAACCAGTCCTAAGCCAGCACGGAAATCAGTTTCATCATCTAAGATTGAGAAACGGCAGTATACTTGCATCGGTTGCGTGTGTCGAATTTCAGGTTAGCGCTGGTGCAGTTCGTTGGCTTCCTCCGTTCAGCGGGAAGGTTTGAACTGAGGACGAGAGTGAGTTTCGCTGGAAGATGGCGATCCCGAAGCTGAGCGCGATGGCAGCGCGTGGTCACCGGAGAGGTCCGGGAAAAACGTGCACGAGATGCTCGTGAGACAATCGGGAGAGAACACACAAGAAAGTGTGTGTCTTTGCTTTTATGACAGATAAGCCGACACACCTCCTTGAGGTGGGGTAGCCAATAACATGGGTGCAAAGTTGGCGGGAAAGCTTTCCCATTGTTTGGCCTCACGACTTAATCCAATGATTTATGACTACCAGATCAGATCTCCAAAAGGAGTGTGTTCTTCACAGTATCATTAAACACATAGAAAAATGCATTTGTCCGTTTGGTGACATGTCTCAATGAATAGCTCGAGTCCGGAGCTTTGAAACGAGATCAAACTCGATAGGTCAGAAAGGCATAGGAGAGAAGTTATGGTTTACAGACAAAATTATATCATTAAAATGCACACTAGCACAAATACACTCATTTAAACACTAGGAAACATGCATAGGCCCTAAAATATATGAAATATATATTTCAGCATAGTGGTGGTATATATATATATATATATATATATATATATATATATATATATAAATATATATATATATATATATATATATATATATGCAGTTAAAAGTGTATGTTTGTGTGTTTCTGTATGTGTGTCTGTGTGTGTGCCAGTGTGTGTGGGTGCTGGAATGTGGATCTGGCCCGTAGTCCACATGAGGGGCCCCCTTTGATGACCTAAGAGCAAGGAAATTGGGCCTGCTGTGCTACCTCGGAGGGCCACAAAGGTGTCAAGTGGGCTCATCTTTAGTAGACAGTTCGGAGCCAATTTAGTGATTAAGAAACAAAGTTCATCAGGTTAAAAGCGTTCTGAAAACTCCAAAGTTTATTGATTATCCTGATACGTGTGCATACGCTACAATAGAGACATAAGTAATATATTAATTGAAACTATAGAATATCTTTTATTTGTATACACTCAGAGTAAAAACAAAATGTTGTGCTTTTTGTAAAATAAAGAAAACTAACATGATGCGTGATTTCTCCTCTCCCTCTGAACGAAGTCCAATCTGATAGTTCTCAGAAAATGAACTGTAACTTAGTGAATACTAATCACAAAAAAATTACTTATGTCTAAAAAAACGTTAAGATGTCAGGTTTTAAATCATGTAAGTCAAAACAGAAAACAAACCTTCTGTGTTTATGTAATCTGTATGAAAATAGAGCCATGTCAGAAGTCCGTGATTGAGCTCATTATCCGCTAATGCGGCCACGCCCACAGAGCCAGCGCTATTCAGACGCAAATTCAGTCAATACATGCATTCATAGTCTCAATCGTGTATTTATTGTCTTGAAAAGTGTTTATCTTGATGTAAAAGTCATGGTTGGCAAGCTCTAGAAGACATGCAGGTAGTTCCTGTTTTCTTTTCTTCTATAGATGAATTTTAGATGAGTTTTTGTTTCTTTAGCGCCCTCCGGCTACAGTATGAATTGGAAACTCCATTCATGGAATAGGCTCTTCTTCTTTTAGATGAATTTGTGGACTAAAAATGCACTGAGAGCGCCCTCCGACTTCAAGTATGAATTGAAAACACCAGCGCTCATAGTAATGACAATGAATATTAAATAAATATAACTCATAAATTGACATAAGCATATAAGAATCCAATATTTCTCCAAATGTGCATGCTTTTAAACTAAAAGCCTATATTCAGACTCTTTGCATCACAGAAATACATTATATTTTAAAGTATAATATAAAACCATTACTTTTATATTGTAATAATATTTTTCTGTATGTTTCATATATCATGATGAGCTTGAGACATCACAGAAGGTTTTTTTCACAGCCTACCTGACTGAAATGCCTCATTAATATGCAAGTCATTTCAGCTTATTACTATGCAATTCTTTTGTCTTCTCAGGTGAGAATGGCCCATTATTCAGTGGTGATTCACGCCTCCACGCATACTGTGTTTCTTGGCAAAAAGTGTCTTACAAAAACTAAATCAATATATTGTTTTATATGAAGGAGTAGGCAGCATAATTTTTACATAATTTTGAAGCAAAAACTCTAGTCTACAACCTCCAATACCCTAAAGTATTGTAAACACAGATTTACTACACTTTTTTTGGCCTCATTTCAGTGACTTTTTTTGTTTTTTCAATAACTACGCATAAATGTTATTCCTTCAAAAACACAAACATGTACATACATGTTCCTCACATATTATTGTGGCCTAGTTTGTGCTGAATACAGTGTAATGACACTTTTTCCATTAATATGTTTATGAACAACTGAAAAAAGCACAAATGTCAGGGCATGTCAAAACTTCTCCAGGGTTAACTCCCACTGCGATATATTTAAACTTCCCAGAACAATAAATAGACTCCTAACCAGAACAAAACATATTATCGGACCTCTTAACATACAGACACCGGCAAATGAAGAAAATAATCTCCATCAAACAAATGGACTGTGACTTTTTGCATAGAAACTGCAACGTGCAAGCACTGATAAGAAATTAAAAGTCCTCCGTACCATTGACAGGGGAATATCCATTCATGTGGGTATCAACAATGCCTTTGCTGATTTTTATGCTGACTTATACAAACCCGATTCCAAAAAAGTTGGGACACTGTACAAATTGTGAATAAAAACAGAATTCAATGATGTGGAAGTTTCAAATTTCAATATTTTATTCAGAATACAACATAGATGACATATGAAATGTTTAAACTGAGAAAATTTATCATTTTAAGGGAATAATAAGTTGATTTTAAATTTCATGGCATCAACAAATCTCAAAAAAGTTGGGACAAGGCCATGTTTACCACTGTGTGGCATCCCCTCATCTTTTTATAACAGTCTGCAAATGTCTGGGGACTGAGGAGACAAGTTGCTCAAGTTTAGGAAAAGGAATGTTGTCCCATTCTTGTCTAATACAGGCTTATAGTTGGTCAACTGTCTTAGGTCTTCTTTGTCGCATCTTCCTCTTCATATTTTGTTCTAGAACATGGATATACCTTTCAGCATTGATGGTGCCTTTGTGTAAGCTGCCCATGTCACATGCACTCATGCAACCCCATACCATCAGAGATGCAGGCTTCTGAACTGAGTGCTGATAACAACTTGGATTGTCCTTGTCCTCTTTAGTCCGGATGACATGGCATCCCAGTTTTCCAAAAAGAACTTCACATTTTGATTCGTCTGACCACAGAACAGTTTTCCACTTTGCCACAGTCCATTTTAAATGAGCCTTGGCCCAGAGAAAACGCCTGCGCTTCTGGATCATGTTTAGATATGGCTTCTTTTTTGACCTATGGAGTTTTAGCCGGCAACAGTGAATGGCACGGTTGGATTGTGTTCAACGATAATGTTTTCTGGAAGTATTCCTGAGCCCATGTTGTGATTTCCATTACATTAGCATTCCTGTATGTGATGCAGTGCGTCTAAGATCACAGGCATCCAGTATTGTTTTCCGGCCTTGACCCTTACCCACAGAGATTGTTCTAGATTCTCTGAATCTTTGGATGATATTATGCAATGTAGATGATGATAACTTCAATCTCTTTGCAATTTTTTCCTGAGAAACTCCTTTCTGATATTGCTCCACTCCACAATTTTCACCGCAGCATTGGGGGAATTGGTGATCCTCTGCCCATCTTGACTTCTGAGAGACACTGCCACTCTGAGAGGCTCTTTTTATACCCAATCATGTTGCCAATGACCTAATAAGTTGCAAATTGGTCCTCCAGCTGTTCCTTTATATGTACATTTAACTTTTCTGGCCTCTTATTGCTACCTGTCCCAACTTTTTTGGAATGTGTAGCTCTCATGAAATCCAAAATGAGCCAATATTTGGCATGACATTTCAGAATGTCTCACTTTTAACATTTGATATGTTATCTATATTCTTTTGTGAATAAAATATAAGTTTATGAGATTTGTAAATTATTGCATTCCTTTTTCACAATTTGCACAGTGTCCCAACGTTTTTGGAATCAGGTTTTTGTCTCAGAACTCCTTGGACAATCAAGCAAATTTTAATATTTTAAATACTCTATTTTTCCTATACTTGGGTCAAGTGTTGATGAAAATCTTACTGAGGCTTCTATTTCCCTCATCCTTAAAAAATATAAGGACCCCATGTTATGTGGAATTTATTGACCAATTTCCCTGTTAAATGACTTTAAAATTTTATGCAAAATCTTGAGCCTCAGCCAGCAGGTCTTTCTGTCTCTAATTTCACAAAACCAAACCAGTTTTTGTCCAGGGAGACATTCTTTTTTTTTAACACAAGGAGACTTCTCAGCATTTTTTATATGCCCCCTTCTCTGCATCTCCTGAAGTTAATATATCCTTAGATGCTGAGAAAGTCTTTGATTGAGTTGAGTGGGACTATTTATTTTTTGTTTTAGAGAAATTCGGACTGGGTTCCAATTTCATCTCTTGGATATGGCTTCTTTACACTTCACCGGCTGCCTCAGTATGCACAAACGACATGCAGTCTTCTTTCTTTCCTTTACAATGTGGGACATGACAAGTGTAAATGCTTTCCCCTCTTCTCTTCAATTTTGCCATAGAACCACTGGCAAAAAAGCAAACTATATCCTGTAAACCCTGCTGTTATGGAACTTTCAGTCCTCCCAGTTTCCCTTCAAATTATCCACGTGGGTCTTAAATATTTAGGGATATTTGGTCAGTTATTTAGTTATAATTTTTTACCCAACATTGATCAAACTAAGAAGTACATGGCGAGATGGTCCACACTTTGTCCCTTGTTGGACGTGTTAACCTTATTAAAATGGTCACTCTGCTTAGATTACTTTATCTTTTTCAGCACAATCTGCACAAATAGATCTCTTAAACCACCGCAGCTTAAGAGATCTATTTTTCAACTACTTAAGTCAAAAGGTGGCCTTTCTCTTCCAAATTTCCAGCATTATTTTTAGGCATGTAACATTAGTAAGATTTTATACTGGAATAACCCCCACTTACTCAAAGATTACCCATCCTGGGTCCATGTAAAATCTTTTAAACTAAATATGATTTACATTCTGTTATTACTTCCAAGCTTCCTTTGATAATCAGCAAAATCACATTAAATCAGGTTATTTTGAATTCACTGAATTCAGTTAAGATAGTCTTTTGGAATACATAGAGCTGCTATACATATGCCTTTTCTGAATAACCATGCTTTCTCACCATCTAGTTCATACTCTGCATACCGGATGTAAGCATTTAATGGTTTACTCTCAATTAAGGACTTGTATGAAGGGGTGTTTTCATCCTTCTTATCTCTGTCCTACAAGTTTAATCTACCCAATAGTCATCTATTTAGATTTTTCAGATCAGACATTTTGTGCAGAAATTGTTCCTGCATTTCCCAAATCATTCCCCTGAATATGCACCCTGACTGGTCTGCGGCTATGCAGCCCCATACGCAAAAAACTGCAATGCACTGTGCATTGTGACACCTTTCTATCAGAACCAGCATTGACTTCAATTTGACAAGCTACAGTAGCTTGTCTGTTGGATCGGACCACACAGGCCATCCTCCACTCCCCACGTGCATCAATGAGCCTTGGCCACCCATGACCCTGTCGCCAGTTCACCACTATTCCTTCCTTGGACCACTTTTTTGGTGTATTTTAAATCAAGTACACTCTTTATCAATTTGCGCCATGCTCTGTCTGATACAATGCAAGGTGCTTTATAGAACTCATTTGACCCAAATGCCCAGTTATCAAATTTTTTTCAGAACAAGAATGATGCTTTTAATTTGTGTGGACAAGCTCCAGCAAGATCATGTACACATGTTCTGGTCATACCCTTAATTGTTGACCTTTGACCCAATATATTTGATACACTGGGTAAGGCATTTAATGTTGAACTCAGCCCCAATCCGTTAACTGTTCTTTTTGATATTCTACCAAACACCAGTTCCTCTAGCTCCATAGCTCAAGCTCACTACTCTATTAACCAGAAGGAATATTCTACTTAAATGGAGGTGTGCTACTTTCCCTACTCACAATAAATGGATACAAGATATTTTTTTCAAAGTTCTCTTAAACCTTTAGTAACATCTGGGATCCTTTCTTAAGTTATATTAAAGGCTTGCTCTGCCCCTCTGATCCCAACTCGGATAATACTTAACACTAAATGTCTCTTTCAATGAATGTTCATGACAGAATAATCTGTATACCCGTGTCTTTCTGTCACGGTTTAAGGAGTCCAGAGACGAAGATGATCAAAAGTTCCAATCCAATGGTATTTAATAAAAGAATAAACTCAGTGTACACACAGTGTAACAGCGTGTCTACACACAAACAATAGCTGACAGTGAACTTAAAGAGAAACACAGGAACTTAAGTATCCGATGATAATGAACTAGGTCTAACAGGTGTGATGATTGAATGATGTAACTGATGAGAGTGAGAAACTTAAACAAAGGGAACAGTGACTGATGATAAACTCAAAATCCATGAAAATTAAACTAAACTAACAAATGACTAAATATGTGACACTTTCTCTGTCTCTTTATTTATTATATTTTATGCATTTTATTTTATTTATTTTTGTTTTCGAGAAAAGTCTAAATAAAATATTGAGAGTTATTATCATTATCATTCAATTAGTGTTCATTGCTGACAGAGGGCATGACCGTTCTTTTAGTCAAGCTATATTTTAGGCTTTCTTTCAATATCAATTTTCGATTCCAACTTTTGTTCATTCTATTTTTAATTCAAGTGCAAGAAGAGTAGGCATATTTATGCTCTCTCTGTGTGCGCACTGTGGATGAAGCGCCATATGCTGCACACCAGATGCGGCGCATTCTCAAGTTCAGGGTGGCAGTGCAAAACAGTGAATCTAATCAACATACAGGCAAAAAAGATTATTATTTTTTTTTTGTTATTGAAAGAAAGCCTAAAATATAGGCCCAGCTAGATCAATATGCAATTAATATGACACTAATCGAATGCGTGTTTACTCTCGACATTTCATTTTGACTTTTTTCTCGAAATGTAAATATTTTCTTTTCTTGAACACAATGACTTTATTCTCAAAATGTGATGTTTATTCTCAACATTTTATTTAGACTTTTTTTCTTGAAATGTAACGTTTAATCTTGCATTATAATGACTTTAATCTTGAGATGGTTATTTTATATTTTTTATTATTGCTTGGCCCTAATCCTCTTCTGTAGAATTGAGCAGAATGTGGATTAACATTGTTTAAAATAATAAAAATATTTTTTAATGCATAATAGTTTTTAGATTTTTCATCGGATTAATCGAAAAAATAATTTACAGATTAATTGATTTATCAAAATAATCATTATTTGCTGTCCTATTTTGGAATGTAGTGAAGTAAAAGTAAAAGTTTCCCAAAATAAAAAAAACTCTGATAAAGTACAGATACTTTAAATCACCACTGATTTTAAAGAGTCTTGTGAGCAGTGTACAAATGACCTCATAACTGCAATGATCATATTTAGTAGGGTTAAAGGGGCTAGGGCACCTTACCAGGGGGCTGGATTCAGATTTATTACATGCAGTATCCCAAGGGATGGCCCCCTCTCCACTTTCCCCATCTGCTCAACTCTCTGTCTCTCCATCCACCTGCCCCCAACACATTACCTTCTATTGTCACATTGAACTAAATCCCATTTCCTTCATGTTATTCTGCCATACTCAGGTGGAGAGAATTGTTACTATGAACTAAAAAATATTAAGGACACACATTTTCATTAAAGGTAAAATGTGTAATTTTGGGCCATTTGCAGTACCATACAGAATTGCAATCTGTAAAAACTATCTCAATCAATGCTTGGGCATGGATAACTTGATCTGTTTTTCCAAGCAACAGCAGATGGGAAATGCTGGAAGTGCCAGAAAATCTGTCCATATTGTGGTTAACCCTTGGATTTTGACAGATTACAAAGAAAGAATTCTTTATTTCAGTGCCCTCTGCTAGTGCAATAATTTACTGCAAGAGTTTATTGTGAGTAGCTTTTTATCAGACAAATAAACCTTGAAAGAGCTGAAGTTTTTAATAATTAACAGTAAATTCATAATGCTTAGCATTATGAAAAGTGTGGTTTATGAGTTTGGTTGAGACACAGTGAGACACAGTTCAGCATTTGGTCCATTTAACTAACTAAAGCACTGTTTGTATTAATGTTTTCCCCTCTTATATTTTCCTTTGTGATGTCCTGCAGTGTTTGTTATGTAATAAATGTAAGTGTAAAAGGGAGTGTGTGTGTTTGTAAGAGCCTGTACCACCTTAGGGGGTTGTCGCTTAATATAAGCATCAAAACAAGGTCTCGCTTTGTTTCACAATAGTTCCATACACACTCATGGGATGTGATGATGCAGCTGCACACATAATGACAAACCAGGCGGACAAACTGATCTACAACTTAACTATGAAGAGAACAGTTTATTAATTTTGTGTAAAGAGTGCCTTGGATTATAGAATAAAAAATAATTAATAATATAATTTTATTAAGTTAATTTTATTATTGCAAGTATTTGTGTAAAATTAAAAAAAAAAAGTATTGTGATATGAAGAATAAACGTGACTGGTATACTATTTATAATGCTATTGCAATTTATCAATCTTAATCAAAAAATATGTCTTCCAGAAAATAGAAAAAAAGGAGCAGCTTTGAGAGAGCTATTGGCTCATTCTAGCTGAAGTATATGCATACATTTCTACTATATAGTGTAGTGCCTGTGACAAAACAGACACAAAATTATTTGTTATATTAGTCATGAAAGAAGACGTACAAGCATGCCTAGAGTATGGCAACAAGATGCAGCATCTTGTTACTCAGGGAGTGAGAGTTGCATATATAACCGAGATGTTCCCTTTCGTAGCTAACTCAATGCTGCATCATGAGCTGACACAGATCCCTGACCTCAACCTTTATGAAAGACAAGATCTACCTATTGGAGAATTGATAGATTGTATTTAGTATTTTTTCACCGATACTGATTGCAGATATTTTTATTATATTTATTACACTCTTACCTCTGGACTAGTTGAGATATATATATATATATATATATATATATATATATATATATATATATATATATATATATATATATATATATATATATATATACACATACAGGTGCTGGTCATATAATTAAAATATCATCAAAAAGTCGATTTATTTCACTAATTCCATTCAAAAAGGGAAATATTGTATATTATATTCATGCATTACACACAGACTGATATTTTTATTAAGAAATGTTTATTTCTTTTAATTTTGATGATTATAACTGACAACTTATTAACCCAAATTCATTATCTCAGAAAATTAGAATATTGTGAAAAGGTTCAATATTGAAGACACCTGGTGCCACACTCGAATCAGCTAATTAACTCAAAACACCTGCAAATGCCTTTAAATGGTCTCTCAGTCTAGTTCTGTAGGCTACACAATCATGGGGAAGGCTGCTGACTTGACAGTTGTCCAAAAGACGACCACTGACACCTTGCACAAGGAGGGCAAGACACAAAAGGTCATTGCAAAAGAGGCTGGCTGTTCACAGAGCTCTGTGTCCAAGCACATTAATATAGAGGCGAAGGGAAGGAAAAGATGTGGTAGAAAAAAAGTGTACAAGCAATAGGGATAACCGCACCCTGGAGATGATTGTGAAACAAAACCCATTCAAAAATGTGGGAGAGATTCACAAAGAGTGGACTACAGCAAGAGTCAGTGCTTCAAGAACCACTACGCACAGACGTATGCAAGACATGGGTTTCAGCTGTCGCATTCCTTGTGTCAAGCCACTCTTGAACAACAGACAGCATCAGAAGCGTCTTGCCTGGGCTAAAGACAAAAAGGACTGGACTGCTGCTGAGTTGTCCAAAGTTATGTTCTCTGATGAAAGTAAATTTTGCATTTCCTTTTGAACAGAGGAGAGGCACAAAATCCACGTTGCTTGAGGTCCAGTGTAAAGTTTCCACAGTCAGTGATGGTTTGGGGTGCCATGTCATCTGCTGGCGTTGGTCCACTGTTTTTTCTGAGGTCCAAGGTCAATGCAGCCGTATACCAGGAAGTTTTAGAGCACTTCATGCTTCCTGCTGCTGACCAACTTTATGGAGATGCAGATTTAATTTTCCAACAGGACCTGTCAGTGTGTTTCTGGTCACCAAAGTGGCTGCTCTAAGTATACCAGAGACCAGCTTTGAGAGGCTGTTTTCCTTTTGTGGATTTTCTGGCAGAGTTGAGGCTTCTGCCAAATTTATCTCAGAACTCCAACCACAAAGGAAACTATAGGCCCTAAAGTGGAAACTTTTCACTTCTTGGTGTGATGTGCGACAGCTAGAAAAAAATCGTTTTTCATCAGGGCTATCCTCATCCACCCTAAAGTTCTACGTATAAGCTATTTCTGCAAACCATGTCCATGTGGATGGTACAATCGTGGGGAATAACCCTTTGAGGTATAATTTCCTTCGTGGCACTCTGAGTCTGATGCCTTCAACATGCACTAGGGTTCCTGCTTGGGATTTGGCCATTGTGTTGGAAGGCTTATATGCAGCTCCATTTGAGACGCTTGATTCTGTCTCAGAAAAATGTATGACGTCAAACTGTTTTCCTCCTTGCCATTTTTTTCCTTAAAAATAGTAGGAGACCTTCAGGCCCTATCTGTATCCCCTACATGCCTTGAGTTTGCACCAGGGATGGTCAAAGTTTTCCTTTACCCTAACCGGGTTATATACCTAAGGTTCTGACCAATATTCCACGGCCTATAGTGCTGCAAGAGTTCTGTCCTCTGTTCTCAGATCCAGACTAGGAAAAGTTGAATCTTGTGTGTCCAGTGTGAGCACTGGACACCTAATATCCACAGAGCTGCCCTGTGGAGAACTTCAGATCAAGATATTTGTTTGTTTGTTTTGGACTGCGCAATTAGGAGTCTCCTTGCGTCCATACAAATGGTTATCAAGTGGATAGTTGAGACTATATCACTTGCTTATGAGGTCTCTGGTCAGCAGTATCCACTGTCTGTCAGCTGTCAGAGTTCATTTTACTATGAGTATGGCGGCCTCCAAGGCCTTCCTCAAGGAGGTCTGTGATGCGGCGGGCTGATCCTCGCCACTCACATTTGTGAGATATTATATCTCAACATGGACGCAGCTCCAGGCTCATCAGTGCTCTTGTCTTAGTGTGCCACAGTTTCACACGGACAGGCACACATCGTTCCCATAGCACCCCCTTCAGAACGCAGTGCGAGTTCCCTCGAAAGGGAACATCTCAGGTTATGACTATAACCATAGTTCCTTGAGAGAGGGAACAAGACACTGCGTTGCATTGCCATACTCCCTGCATCCCTGTGATCGATTTGCTTTGGCAATTTAAGCTGAAGCCGGTCTTTCTGGATGTGTATTTATACTTTCCTGGTCGTGACATCACCCGCCGGTGATGTTCACTCTCACCATTGGACTAGTTGACATATGTGCATCAGGCGCATTCACGCTGAGGGCGTTCCCATAGCGTCCCCTCAGGGAACTATGGTTATAGTCATAACCTGACATGATTTCAATATAAGAGAAGAGGAGCTTGAGTTTTTGCACAGCCCTATTTGTTTGAACCTTGGTGGCATCTAAGCTTACACTACATCCTACGTCATACATCAAGTGGTGCACTCTTGTGGTGCAGGTCAATTACATATATTGCGCAGTATGTGTACGGTCGTCTGCCGGAAGTTAGTTATTGTAGTTTATACATTTTTAAATATGGATATTTTTCTTGCAAATCCCATTGCTTTGCTTCACAAGGCATTTATTAACCCCTTGGAGCCGTATGGATTATTTTTATGATAGATGAATGCATTTTTTTCCCTCCTTCAAAATTATGCCCCCCATTTACTACCATTATAAATCTTGGAAGAGCCAAGATATTTTTAAATATATCTGATTGTGTTCGTCTGAAAGAAGATAGTCATATATAGATACCTAGAATGGCTTGAGGGTGAACAAATCATGGGATAATTTTTATTTTTGGGTGAACTAACCCTTTAAGGATCAGAAGCTCCTCAGGTCCTGACACCCAGGGTTCAAATTAAATGCCTTATAATCTTCCATGACTATAAGACAGATCCCAGGAAGGAACTCTCATTTGGCAGATGGGCCTCAGCCATCTCCACACACATCAAGATATTAGGGACTCTCTCCCTAATTAAATACCATGATGGCAATGCTCTTGGAGGAACTCCAGCAGTAGACTAATCGTGCAGTGGATTGGATCACAATGGTGCGGCCAAGAGTTCCTATTTTAGAGTGTACAATCCCAAGACAATCCCTAAGATGGTCTCAACATGAGTTCAGACAGAACCACTTTAACAAGTTACTGAGTTAATTGAAACACAGGTTATCTTTGACTGTATGGATCCTTATGGGGGTTCTTGTTCTGAACTGAACAAACAAGAGCTTTAGCATTAACCCCCATGGAACCATCAGCTTGGAAAATACACAGAAGATTAATACACTTTAGTAATGTCTTTGAAAGCAAAATGTGTAGATGTGGCAGTGGGACTTCTATACTATAGCTTAGCTATGAGGATGTGTCTCTCAGCAGTGAGGTCCATGCCGGCTAGAACTTGAAAGCCTTGGTAATCTGAAACAGAAAAGAGGACGATAGCCAGAAGGTGCACAGTAATATGCTTATAGTGGGGTGGGAGGGTTGTGAGCAGTTTGAGCATACTTACCGAGCAGTAATTCCTATTCTAATAGGAGAATAGTAGTGATTACAGTGATTGGACTGCTGACCACATCAGCTGATCGCAGCACTATGCCTACGTGGCCTGACTGAACTAACGCTACGCTCGCTTTGAGAGACTAGCATCGAAGAGTGGGTCCCCCTCAGGGGCCAAACCTACAGGTTCCATATATTGAGTTGGGGGTGCCATATTGAATCCCGTACTTGAGACACGAAGTTGCTGCTGGTCGGAATCTTTCTGGAGAGCCCTCTAGGAGAGCTACTAGGTCTGAGAACCCCTGGCAAAAACAGAGCTATGAGCAACAGTCACAATCCGTCCTATTCTTGCTAGAACTAAAACCCTCAGATCTGAGAGAAAGTGCTTTAATGCCAGAAGCACTGGCATCATCACCATGCAATTTATCTGCCGAGTGAGATGATGCACTTCCCAGAGTCAGCGTGTAACCCTTTTATGGCAACCACCTGGACTTTCTAAGTTGGCAAACTTACAAAATCAGCAGGGCATCAAATAATTATTTTCCCCACTGTATATCCTTATATGTAAATGTCAGAACATCCAGCGGGCATTTCCATTTTGCATATTTTGACAACAAGCAAGCCTTGTTAAACATCACAGTCTTCAATGAACGAGTGAATGAACTTTTTTCATTATCGGTTTCAATTTAGTCATGTTAATTTCTGCTTTAAAATAGTAAGTAATTAGCCTAATTGTTTTAGGTTTAGAATGTAATGTTTGTGTTTTAACCCTCTTTGCTTATAATTTACAGCAAAGCCTACATACTGTAAATACATTCACTGTATTTGTTTTCATAGGCTTTATATTACACATTGTTGGGAGGACAGTATTGGGCAGAATGTGGATTAACATTGTTTAAAATAATGGATTAAAATAAATTTTTAACTAATAATGTTAGATTTTTCATCTGATTAATCGAAAAAAATAAATAATTATCAAAATAATCGTTAGTTGCAGTACTAATTTAGAGTGTGATTCAGATAACGCTAATCCCCCCCCAAAAAAAAAACAAAAAGGGGAGGGGGGATTAGAAAATAGCATCTTGTTAATAAATAATTGGGAATTTGTGAGAAAGAGGCTTGGCAGAGATGGCTTGTATGGGTTAGCTTTTAGCTTAGCCTGTAGGCCGGCTCTCTTTCCCCTCTTTTGCTTCCTTTTCCTCCATTGTCTACATCATCTTTTCTTTGGGATAGCGCTAACTTCAGCAAATTGTGAAGAGCATAAAATCTCCTGTGGAATGTAGTCATGGTTTTCAAAAGCATACTCCTGGCACAATTCTGCCACAATTGTCTCTCTCTATGTTTCAAGCACCAGCCGTGTCGCTGGTTTCACTAAGGTTATATAACTCTACTCATTAGGAAGCACTGGTGATACCTCTGCCTTCAAGGTTATATAGTGCTGAGTGTGCTTGACCTCTGTTCAACCTGGTATTGTCATTGTTTATAGCTTTCATACAATGCTGCACTGGCTTTGCTGTTGCCTTTTCATATGGTCTTTGACCTTGTCTTACTACATATAAGCGCCAGTGATGCCACTGCTTTTTCAGAATGGAGCGTTGTATACATTAACCTCTATACACTGCGATCATTCATAGTTTTTCTGTGGTGATGCCCTGGCTGTGTTGCTGCTTTCAATTAGGTCACAATTCTGCTGTGCTCTGAAGAAAGTGTTGGTGATGCCTCTGCTTTAAATGAGGTCGGAGAAAACTACTTGATCTTGACCATTACTGTTGTGGCTGTCAGTGTTCTGCTTGTGTAACTTGCAAGCAGTCACCACCATACTGGTTCAAATTAAGTCATTGGTTTAGGTGGCTTATTTGCTGTCAACAACTTCGCTTGTGATGAAATCTAATACTGGTAATGCATTATGTTTTTATACTGTTCTCCATAGCGCAATATTGAGTAAACCGATATCAAAAGGGAACACTTCCAATTACTTATGTAACTTCTATTCCCTGAGATCAGAAAAGAAACATTGTGTAAGTTGCCACAATGGCCATGCTGCAGCGAATCTCCTTCAGAAAGATTCTGAGTTCAATGGCCATCTACAATGACATGGTAATTGTTGTTTTAACAATGTGTGATCTGAAATTGAGTACGTCCCTCACTTTGCAAAAATCCAACAGAAACAAATGCATAAACTGCGTGATATAGGCTAATAGGTTAGACTGCTGTGTTTACATTGAGTGTAAGCTTTCACTGCATGATTTAGTCCAGGGGTTTTCAAACCCCAGCACTGCACGTTTTGTATATTTCCCTCATCTAACACACACTTCCAGGACAGGTTTGAAAACCCCTGATTTAGTCTATTAAAATGCAGTTAGAATACCCCAAAATAATATGGAGGCAAAAAATAAATTTTTGTATTTCTGTGGTCTCAAACTCAATTCCTGGAGCAAGAGGTCTGCGTTCCTGTGGCTCTCCTGCAGGACCCGATAAGATTTCTTGCTATGCGGGATAAAATTTTGAATGAAAGGCAGATTGCGGTCGGTAACTATAGTGTACTTTAGGCGGGAGCGGGCGGTCTGACATTAACCTGGTCGCTCCCGAGATGCTTTGGCATCAGCGTGTCTGTGCTTGAACTTGAACTGAACAAAACTTTCTGCAGTGGTGGCATTCACACAATCCCCAGTTCCCTGTCCTGAGAAACCTGGCAAGATTGTTCTTTGCATTAGAAGTCTGCGCGAGTGCACCTTCAGAGAACATTCAACCTTTGTGATCGGATTTTGGAGGAGAGATGTTCTGAAACTGTCGTCAGTCAGCGTCATTCTGTTCTTGCATGGATGTTAAAAAAGATTTAATTTTGCAGTATAGCTAGTAGGCCTAAGCCAACAGTTTTCGTTTATATGTATTTTTGGCTTAGCCTATAGTTTTAAAGGACATGTTGTTAGCTATTTAATTTAGCTTATTTTTTCTCTGTTATATTTAGCCTATTATTCTTTGTTACATTTTTTTCTCTGACATTTTTTAGGGTGTTGACAACATCATAAGACAAATAAACAAAAATCTTGTCTATGCTATGCAACATTTTATATTTGTTATCCCCAATCACTCTTTCTTTAGGGGAAGTTAAAATGCGAGATTCTGGAAACGATGTAAATTTAGCGGGACCCGTCGGTTCGGGAAGACAATCACTATATGCGGATAGCGGGTGAACAGTGAATTTTAGGCGGGAGCAGGTTTACTAGAAACTTCCAAGCAGGTGTGAGTTGGAACTGGTTGGAGCTAAACTGTGCAGAGCTGTGGCCCTCCAGGAGTTTGAGACCACTGATTTATATCATATAATTTAGTTATATCACATAAAGCGTGTTGTTTTTCCCTCGAGTATCAGCACAATTGCAAATGTGATATTGATTTTATACAACAGTTCAATAAACAAGAATATATGAATATATGTTAATATTATGACTTTTTTTTAATACAAATGCATCAATTATTTCACTTCTTCATCACTTTTTTAACCCCCTGGAGGAGGCCTTTTTTTAACCCCCGACTACAATGTTCTTCCACAAGATGCATGCAGTACTGTTTATTAACCGCTAGAGTGCCAAAAAGGGCGGACAGCAGCTTTAAATAGTGAAATAAAATTCCTTTCTTGATGTGCATTGTTCACTCTTGACTTGCTATTTGAAGGAAAAATATGATTGCGGAAGTTTTGATCATGCTGATTTGGCCGTGTGTGTGTGTGTGTGTGTGTGTACTAAAAAACAAATAACATTCAAATTAATTGTGGGTGGATCAGAGATAAATCATTATTGTGTTTGTTTGATCAATACACAACTCTCATTTCATGGTAAAATGCAACAAACATGCATTACTTTTTTACTTTAATTTGCAATTCTTCAGAGAAAAATCAATCAAGGAAAACATATGCTTAGAACACCTCCTAGTGGTCATTAAATAAAACACAAAGGAACACAAATGAGATATTGTTAAAGGTGAACTAGAACACAATTTCACAAGATGTAATAAAAGTCTCTGGTGTCCAAAAATGTGTCTGTGAAGTTTCAGCTCAAAATACCCCATAATTTTTTTTTTTTATTCCATGTTTTAAATGCCTATTTTGGGGTGGAATTAACCCTCAGGGGTCTGAGGATTTTTGGGGCCCTGGAGAAGTTTTGACATGCCCTGACATTTGTGCTTTTTTCAGTTGTTCATAAACATATTAATGGAAAAAGTGTCATTACACTGTATTCAGCACAAACTAGGCTACAATAATATGTGAGGAACATGTATGTACATGTTTGTGTTTTTGAAGGAATAACGTTTATGCGTGGTTATTGAAAAAACAAAAAAACTTAAGTCACTGAAATAAAGCCAAAAAAATATATATTAAATCTTTGTTCACAAGACTTCTGGGTAGTTGAGGTTGTAGACCTGTAGAGTTTTTGCTTCAAAATGAGGCCATCCTTAAAAATAGTCTTGTTTGCCGTAACCCAACCGACCCTGTCAATTTAGGACCGACTCAAATTTGTATTTTTTTTTTTGCTTTAAGTCCGACCGACTTGCCGGTTGTAAATTTGCGTTAAGACCGACCAATTTATTTTTTTTTACTCTTCAAACAACTAATACAAAAGCAATAAAATAATATTAATTATATTTTCGTAAGTATTGTAAATGTATAAATAGCCTAGGCCTACATACAAACGAAGGCTACGTTCTTTCTTTTAAATAAAAAACGTCATCTATGTTTACACTATTGGTTAACGGATGTCACACTATGGCCGGTGCGTTCGCTTCGTCTCAACCCGTTGAGAGACAAGACGTGCTGACAGATAAAATAATTACATGATTGTGATAGCCTACGTATATTTCTCTGATTTCTTCAAACCGTCGTATTTACCATGTTTACTATGGTAATAGCGCGCATAGTCTTGGTGATCAGAATCCACATCGGATCACAAACATAAGTTATTTAAAACACTTGCTGCTGTCTGAAAGTGAGTTTTGAGCTAAAATGATTTTAAAAGTCTTTAATGCTGGTGTTATATGATAATCTACATGTAATCATCGGCGCCTCCGTCTCCACACACAGATAAACTCCGCCTTTGCTCGTACCCACTCCCTCCTCAAGCCCGAGCTGGCCCGCTTTGGACCAATGTATTCGGCGGGCCGAAAAACCCCGGCCGTTGGCCCGAGGAAGCCCCGATGATGAGGCATGATCAAGCCCCGGAAGTGACAGTGGAAACGCGACTGGCCCTGGCACGCACTAGCATGCCCGCTTTAGGCCCGACAGTGGAAACATGGCTGCCCCCGAAGGCACAGGTTGAAAGACCCAGTCAATGACGTCACGATATGCTAATTTGTTTAAATTCATACCTATGTAATCACCATCACCAAAATTGTACTTTTTTTTTTACATTGAAACTTGAAAAAAATATATAGACCAACCTACCGACCCTTTTTTTTTTTTTTTTTTTTTACTGTTACTGCAAACCAAAATATTTTTAAGGATGGCCTGAGGTAAAAATTATCATTCCTACTCCTTCATATAAAACAATAGAGAGATTTAAATTTTCTAAAACATCTTTGGTCAAGAAACACAGTATGCATGGAGGCGTGAATCCTCATGTATAATGGGTGATTCTCACCTGAGAAGACAAAAGAATTGCATAAAGAGCTCTAATGAGCTGCATAAATAATGAGTTCTTTCAGTCATAGGCTGTGAAAAAACCTGTGAGACATTGATCATGTCTCAAGCTCATGGTGTATATCAAACATACAGAAAAAACAGCAACACTGTGAAATATTACAATTTAAAATAATGGTATTCTATTATATTCTTTAAAATATAATGTATTTCTGTGATGCAAAGTGCCTGAACAATTATGTTACCTCTATGGCATTTCATATAGGCTTTTAGCTTAAAAGCATGCACATTTGGAGAAATATTGATGGATTCTCATGTTTGTCAATTTTCTATACAGAGGAGTAATATTCAGGATTTATTGTCATTACAATGAGTGCTGGATACTGTGTTTACAATTCATACTTGAAGCCGGAGGGCACTCTGCCCCTTTTGTCCACAAATGCCTGAGCACTGAAGAAGAATAGGCAATCCAGGAAATAACTGAACTAACAGAGGCCAGAGATCGCTAACTATGGCTATTCAAAACACTTTTCAAGACAATAAATAAACTATTGAGACGATGAATGCATGTATTGACTGAATTTGCGTCTGAATAGCGCTGGCTCCGTGGGCGTGGCCGCATTAGCGGGTAATGAGCTGAATCACGGATTTCTGACATGGCTCTCTTTTCATACAGATTACATAAACAGAATATTTGTTTTCGATTTGACCTACACGATTTAAAACCTGACATTTCAGCGTTTTTTTAGACACAAGTCTAATTTTTTTGTGATTAGTATTCACTAAGTTACAGTTAATTTTCTGAGAACTATCAGATTGGACTTTGTTCAGAGGGAGACGAGAGATCACGCATCATGTTAGTTTTCTTTATTTTACAAAAAGCACAACATTTTGTTTTTACTCTGAGTGTACACAAAAGAAAATATTCCACAGATTAAAATGGTGTATAACTCTTAATTGTATGTGCAACATTGACAGAGTATTTTGAGTCTCTTTCACACGGGTTAGAAAAAAATGCGGTGATCACGCCGGCGTGACCGCCGACCCCAGAGTGTTAAAAATGCTCTGATTTGGTGTATGTACACCTTTAAATGATCATGCTCCCAAGCTCGCGACTGCATTAACCATTGCATAAACGAAACTGAAGTTCACAATAACTCTCAAAATGGATCTTTACAAACTGTTGGTGATGCAGCATATCAGATCACGTAAGTATGGCATATTGTGGAATCATATACATTTGATTCTGAATGAGTTTGATAATGCGTGGCTTAGGGCTGTCACGATGTTGGATTTTTCACACCATGGTTATTGTGGCCAAAATAATTCACAATATCGATATATCGTGATATCTACAGAATCCTTGGGGGGAAAAATTTGTCAGTCTAAATTTTTACTTTATTTAGTTTTTTTTTTTTTTCAGGGTTGCTGCACATTTTTAAAGTCAAATGTAAGGCTTTTTAAGACCTGAAGAATTAAAAATTAATTCTAGCATAGTAGCCTATACATTATGGCTGTTACCAATCAAATGAAATCATCAACAAAATCCATCTTTGCAATACAGAGATGACACAGAATGAGAAGTGCCATTAATATATTTACATAGCATTTATAATTTGTCTGCATAAATTAATTTCAATATTTAAATATGGATTTTTTTTTCTAAATTTAAATTTTTAATTAAAATGTACCTTAAATAGGAAACTTAACTAAACTGCCAGTAGGTGGCAGCAAGTCAGTGTCTTAATGAGTGAGTGAGTCAACCGATTTGTTCAAATGACCGATTCATTCAGGAATGAAGCACGGATTCATTTGTTCTAAACGCGGATTCAGTCAGTATAACAAAAGCATTTCTGTTGCACGGGGGCTGTTCTGGTGTTCATAATTTTGAAATTTACGTTGGTGAAATAAAGGAAAAAAAACAATATTAATAATACTGTGTCTAAAATGTAACTCATATTGTTCATTTAACAATAAGTTGAAGGAACACTGCATTTGTGCTGATTTGGGGATACGGCACTCTTACTCGTGTGATATTGTAATAACTACATCTTATAATATGATATAATGAATAAAACTCATTGGGGCAAAAAATGCCTGTGTATCTTGAATTTTGAGGGCATATAACTGCATGCCTAGCTACATCATGCTGAGTAAGACAAGTAAATAAAACGCGGTACTTATTAAAAGAATCATGCTTTATTTAAATATATGAACACGGAAAATCGCTGTTACAGTTTTTTCCAATTGCTAACACACAATTTTTCAAACTAGTCTGGTTTTATCAAAACACTTAACACAATTCACAAAACCACACACCCAAACTGCAAAATACCTCATATATCCTGCAAAATGAAGCACTGCAACCGAAACTACACAGAGCATTATCAAAATCAAACTTTTGCATGAAATGGCACACACTTCATTCATATTACCAGATTTTTGCCTAACCACCTACACACTGTTGGGCATAATGAAAAGCACCCCCATCTTTAGTATGCTTTGCCATAATACTAAAATATTTATCAGATTGTTCACATGCACAGAAATATTTGCAGATACACACACATGCTGTTGCAACATTTTTATTTTTTTTCCTTCACTACAGTAAACAAGTCAGTACAACATAAGCACAGCAGATATATTTACATGGGACTGAACAAAAATATTCTTACAAAAAAAGTAAACTGAAAAAGAAAATTTCTGAAAAAAAATATATTACAGTAAAAAAAACAAACAAAAAAAAAAGGCAAGAAAAATAATTAGGCAGAATCTTGCCGCACAGCCGGGTCTGGCCACAACGCCTCGTCAACATCACAGGCAATATCTTCCCTTGCCAGACATCGAGGGAAGAAGCGCCTTGAGTGCCTTATCCATCCCTGAATTGCACCCACATCAATCTCATCACATTCCATGGCCTGCACAAGAGGCATGCGCACAAAGGGCTGCCGGTCGTATACCTTCCACCGCCATGCCGAAAAGAATTCTTCTATGGGGTTCAGAAATGGTGAGTATGGTGGGAGGTATTGCACGAGAAACGTTGGGTGGTCAGCAAACCAGTTTTGGACTGGGGCTGCACGATGAAAGCTCACGTTGTCCCATACTACAACGTACCGGTTTCTTTGATGGTCTGCATCATTCATACGCTCTGGTGGTATGAGAATGTTGTGAAGTCTGTCCAGAAATGTGAGAATATGGGCTGTGTTGTATGGTCCAAGTTTGGCATGACGGTGGAGGACACCATGCATATTGGAGATGGCAGCGCACATTGTGATGTTCCCACCACGTTGGCCAGGAACATCTATAATGGCTCTGTGGCCAATGAGGTTTCTCCCTCTTCTTCTGGTCTTTGCTAGGTTGAACCCAGCCTCATCTATAAAGATGAACTCATGTGGGATTGCATGAGCATCCATTTCCAGTACTCCCTGAAAACAAAGAACAAAAATCACTCAATATGGTGTTATCCAGTACACTGGGAAACAATGTTGTGTGTAGTGTACTGCAGTCAATATAGTACTTACATCCACATATGCTCGTCTGAACTCTTTGTTTCTTTGAGAGTTTCTCTCAAACGGCACCTTATAAAGTTGTTTCATTCTGATTTGGTTTCGCTTGAGAATGCGAGCCAATGTGGACAGACTAACTCGTTGAATGTTGTTGAATAAGGTGTTGTCTTGGATGATGTGGCTTTGAATTTCTCGTAATCTGATTTCATTATTTTCCAAAACCAAGTTTACAATGGCAGCTTCCTGTACCCCGGTGAACATTTGGCCCCTTCCTCCACCATGGTGTCGTCTCTCAGTCCTTTAGAAAAAATAAAATAAAAATATATATAGGGCTTGGACAATGCAGCCTAAATATTTTCCCCCACAGTAGAGTACATTGTACAGGAAACTTGTACAGTTCATGAATGGCTGATGTCATACACTAAGTAAACAGGTGTCACCCAACTGATACACTATGACATGGGGTATACTACATGTGTACTACATGAAATTTTGGTTACATACCTGCTCTCCAGTGTAAAGGTCCGGATGACAGAGGCGACAGTAAAACGGCTCAAGTTTGGCTGCACTCTCTGTCCAGCCTCACGCATTGTCAACCCATGGTTGATGACATGATCTACTAAGGTTGCTCTGATTTCATTTGAAAGTGTTTGTCTTCTTTGGCCATGAACTCCTCTACCTGCTCTACCCCTACCTCTCACTCTTCCTCCCCCTCTTATTCTCAACCTCCCTCTTCCTCTTCCTCTTCCTCTTCCTCTTCCTCTTCCTCTCTCTGCAATGTGTTCCATTGTTGTTGTAAAAAAAAAAGGTTCTCACCTGTGGTCTTTTCATAGTGCTTACATCCTGATTGAAGTGTTAACAATTAACCACTGAGGTGTTTGGCCAGGTGGCACATGTAATTGGCCAATTAGCTCATGTAGTGTCATTTTGAATGGCAGTGTTTTGAAATGGCAAACATGTGACTTTATGTCAGATTTTTGTGTCTTATGCAGAGAACTGTATTTAGTGAATTTAAAAAGTGCTATTTTGAAATGCAAAATGTGTGTAAAACAGAAAAGGTGTTTAGACTTTTGGAGACTTGAGAAGAAGTTTTGCTCTCTGTGTGTCAGTTTTAATAATTGTGCTGTGCATGTCATCTTAGTGTGTTAGCAATTGGAAAAAACTGTAACAGGTTGACATTTCATAACATTTCCCATTCCATGACTAGTAAAATAATTGCAACTTACTCTCTGTAAAATGGTGTAATCCTTACTTGACTTTTTGTGGGTGTGAACAGAGCCTCTCACTCTCCCGCTCGGACGACATGGTTCTTCTTCTTCTATAGCTGCGCGCGCTGCGTCTTCTTGTTTGACAGGTGTCAGCGTTAAGGTGCAATACTGCCACCTGAGAGGTCAACCAGGTACTGGCGCTGGAGTATTTACATGTAATGATATCAAGAGTGTCCAATTCATTTTAAATATTGTGGTTATTGCCAATACCGGTATATTGTCACACACTAAATTAACTCTATATTTCATGCTTTGAATATCACGGTTATCGTCAATACCGGTGTATATAGAGGGTATGCATCGACGTCAGTTTCCCGCCAGAATGCGCTCCCTCAGCTGGACTGAGTGGCAAAAGAACCTACTGCGTGACTGGATTTAATAGGGGAAACTGCGAAAATGCGAGTAAAACAAAAGATTTCACTAAAGGTTGGACTCGAAAATGTTTCTTACAACTTGTCAAAATAAACCTAATCCATGGATATTGGCATGCAGCCAGGAGTCATGTTTCCTGACATTTATATGTACCTGATTTGACGCTGGGGAAATACATAAAGCAAATCTGCCTGTGAATATTTTATATAACTACAATATCGGTAGGTTTAAATCCGCGTAATCACTTATATCAATGTTATATATATCGTCATATTGTCCAGCCTTAAAACATATATATATATATATATATATATATATATATATATATATATATATTAGTATAGTTTTATAGTATAGTTTTTGTCAGTGTTTATTTTAAAACACACAATTATGCAGAATATAAGATGGAAAATACTGAATTGATGATTTGTAAACATAATATATAACAATATATATGGTATGATTTTACCTCAAATTCCAACAATTTGACACAAAATGATAACTGCAAATACATGTTTCTCTGCTGGAGTCCAGCTGTTTCTGTGAATTGCAGTGATCCCTTTACTACTTTTTTCTGTAGCTTTCGGCAGTCTTTAAATATATACCTCAGGTTTTGTGTCAAAGCAATTTGTGCAGTCAATCACAAAGCTCTTCTCCGTTTTGGATGTGTTTTGTGTGTTTTTCGCGGGATGTGTTTATGAATTATACAGACTATAAGCATTTTCGGGTTAAAAATGAAAATAACGACATGGCTTTGATCTCCGTGAATACATTAAGAAACAATGGTAACTTTAACCACATTTAACAGTACATTAGCAACATGCTAACGAAACATTTAGAAAGACAATTTACAAATATCACTAAATATATCATGTATCATGAACAGTTATTATCGATCCATCTGCCAGTTTCGCTCTTGTCAATGCTTGCATGCTTCACAATACCTGCATAACTTCTGATGAGTTGGCTGTGCAGCTCCTGATGTTAATACTGCCTTGCCTTGAACATGGGCTGGTATGCAAAAGTTGGGGGCGCACATATTAATGATCCCAACTGTTGAGTCACAGTCGGTGTTATGTTGAGATTCGCCTGTTTTTCCATGGTGTTTTTCACTTATGAGATTTATATATGAAGGAGGAAACAATGGTGTTTGAGACTCACTGTATGTCATTTCCATGTACAGAACTCTTATTATTCAACCATGCCAAGGTAAATTAAATTTTCAATTTTAGGGCACCTTTAAATAACCTATGCAACTCTGTGAAACACGTTGTGTATGTGACAGTAAACTAATAAAGCCTATATCCATTCATAGCTTGGGTTGAACATAGTGTCGTGTGTTTGTGTTGTAGGCTGCAATAATGGAAACAGTGACAATTTAAGATTGTTTAGACTATAAAGGAAATGTAATTTTGTAGAACTTTTACCTTAAGTTTAATCTTTTGTTGCTGAATGAAAAAGATTGCATGCGCAGTGGAGAAAATTGTGAAAATCGATGGTGGGTGTGTGTGTGTGTGTGTGTGTGTGTGTGTGTGTGCTTTTGTTTATATTACATTGTGGGGACCAAATGTCCCCATGATGTAATATAAACCTGAGTTCACCTACATCGTGGGGACCAGCCAGCGGTCCCCACAATGTAAATGGGTTTATAAATCATATAGAATGAGTTTTTGTGAAAAAGTAAAAGTTTGCACAGTTTCCTGTGAGGGTTAGGTTTAGGGGTAGGGGCAGGGTAGGGGGATAGAATGTACAGTTTGTTCAGTGTAAAATGCATTGAAGTCTATGGAAAGTCCCCACAATTCACAAAAACAAACATGTTGTGTGTGTGTGTGTGTGTGTGTGTGTGAAATGAGGGAAATGGATTAATAAACATACTAAAAGATGTTTTTTTGAAAATGTAAAAATGCAGAATGTTTCCTGTGATGGTTAGGTTTAGGGATAGGGGTAGTTTAGGGGGATAGAATATACAGTTTGTACAGTATAAAAACCATTACGCCTATGGAGAGTCCCCACTAAGATAGCAATGCGTGTTTGTGTGTGTGTGTGTGTGTGTGTGTGTGTGTGTGTGTGTGTGTGTGTGTGTGTGTGTGTGTGTGTGTGTGCTTTTGTTTATATTACATTGTGGGGACCAAATGTCCCCATGATGTAATATAAACCTGAGTTCACCTACATCATGGGGACCAGCCAGCGGTCCCCACAATGTAAATGGGTTTATAAATCATATAGAATGAGTTTTTGTGAAAAAGTAAAAGTTTGCAGTTTCCTGTGAGGGTTAGGTTTAGGGGTAGGGGCAGGGTAGGGGGATAGAATGTACAGTTTGTTCAGTGTAAAATGCATTGAAGTCTATGGAAAGTCCCCACAATTCACAAAAACAAACAGGTGTGTGTGTGTGTGTGTGTGTGTGTGTGCGTGTGTGTGTGTGTGTGTGTGTGTGTGTGTGTGTGTGTGTGTGTGTGTGTGTGTGTGTGTGTGTGTGTGTGTGTGTGTGTGTGTGTGTGTGTGTGAAAATGAGGCACATGGATTTATGGTATTTACACTATTTCAGTTCTGCTTATCCAAAAAAGACAGGAAATTTCAGATTTTCACATTTGTATTTTCAAAATTTTCAAATACATAATTTCAGTTCAGTTAGACCCAAATACATATGTTTTTGTTTGTGTTTTTGTTTTTGATTCATATTTTGACTCCAGTCCAAATTTCTACATGATTATCTTTTTTATTCTGGCTAATTAAATTATTTTCTGGCTACCAAAATCTCAAAAAGTGCCTGCCCGAAGGGTTACCAGGGATTTTGAAATTTTGCGAGCCCTGTGATGGGTGGATGGAGACACTTTCTTCAGCTCATACTTCAGCTCACTGCCATTATAAACTTGGATGCGTGAGGATATTTAATAATATTTCTCTGATTGTGTTCATCAGAAAGAAAGTCATATATACCTAGGATGGCTTGAGGTTGAGTAAAGCATGGGGTAATTTTCATTTCATTTGAAAGTGAACTAATTCTTTAACTCCTTTTTCTTCTTTCTTATTTTTCTGCCCTAAAAGTGTATGGGCATAAATCGCAGAGACGCCACACTCGGATAGATTAGGATTAGGATGGTCCTAATCATGGCACACTGCTATTCAGGGACACAGACACACCCATCCAAAACTGGGTGTAGCTACAATACAACATTTTGGATCATAATTTTGGAATGATTTGCGATTATTTTAAGGGCTAAGAAACAAAATTCATGGCTGCACGCTTCGGGTGTCTGCGTACAGAAAACCAAACCGAATATTTATAGAGCTCTCTTTTGTGTCGTCACGCTTTTTCAGATCTATCTATATGAGTAAGGACGGGGTTGACCTCGTTGCTATGGAGTATAAGTGATTGGCTGATGGGGGAGGAGTCAGCAATTTAATCATAGAAATATTGTCGAATGATGCGTCATGTTTCCATATTAAAATAATGGTTTTAAAATAGAAATGCTGCCCTATTCAAATAAATATTTTTAATAAAAATGTTGCCATATTGAAATAAAGGTTTTAAAATGTAGGCTAAATGTCACTAAAACTAATTAAAGTATATACAATTAATTGTCCGCCTCTTGGATGTCTGCATCTCAAGAGAATGCAAAATGCAAGCGACAAATGATGTTTTATAAACAAAGTTTGGGAGAAACACATTCAAACAGTCTTTCTAATCAGCTTGAGAGGAGGAATATATACACAGACTAAGGAGCCGACTTGCCTATAGTTACTTCGACAGTTTTCTGTTTCCCTCCGCCAACCTGTCCCTCATTCTCGGCTGGGGATACGGGGAGAACTTTGGGATTGGGCTAAATTCCAAGCTTGGAGCCCCGATCCCCTTGGACAACACACCAAATGCGCTTATTATTATTTTTATTTGTTTACTCTATTCAATCATTTGTAAATGTGAACTCATGAAAACCACTGCCACAGGTAATCAGACAATATTTATTTATTTATTAAAGATTTATTTTTGGCATCTAAAAATCTATATTCAAATCTATAAATCAAAATGTATTGCATTTATGAAGAAAAAGTTGAGCACCTAAGGCTCTATCGCTATTGCCTCAATGGTGTACAATGTATTTTGGTGGATTAGGACTGTTTGTGATTTGCTCTTAGTGACTTAGGAGTCCTCTTGACTACTCTTAATGTTTCACAGACTTAGGAACTAGTTTTAGCGCTAAAATGCTTTGTGAAATACTCTTAGAGCAAAAATTTAGGACTCCTAAAATTAGGACTGACACGCCCATTATTTTTGAGTTTCTCCTAAATCGGCAAGTTAGGAGGTACTTTTAGCCTTAAGATGTTTTGTGAATACGGCCCCAGGTAAAGAACTTCTCATCACTGGCTTTAGCACAGTTAAAGCTTGTTGAGAACAACATAGATTTATTTCATGTAGCCGCCCATAGCCTAACCACAAGGTCTACACTTCAGCATAATGGTAACCTTATAAAAACCGACATAACATAAACTCTTTTAAATGTCAAATATAACTGAACATCAAACTTTAAAGGTGCCCTAGAACTTTTTTTTAAAAGATGTAATATAAGTCTGAGGTGTCCCCTAAATGTGTCTGTGAAGTTTCAGCTCAAAATACCCCATAGATTTTTTTTTAATTAATTTTTTTAACTGCCTATTTTGGGGCATTATTAGAAACGAGCCGATTTCAGGTTGTAGCCCCTTTAAATCGCGCGCTCTCTTCCCCCAGAGTTCGCGCTTGCCTTAAACAGTGCATAAACAAAGTTTACACAGCTAATATAACCCTCAAAATGGATCTTTACAAAGTGTTCGTCATGCATACTGAATGCATGCGTCGGATTATGTGAGTATTGTATTTATTTGGGTGTTTACATTTGATATTGGATGAGTTTGAGGCTATGCTCTGTGGCTAACTGGCTAACACTACACTGTTGGAGAGATTTATAAAGAACTAGATAAAAAAAGTTTGAGGACAAACTTTAAGTTGGCTTGAAAAAGCCGGTCCAGAAAGTTTTAAAAGTTTTAAAAGTGTGAAGTTTGAGAGTTTTCAGTTTAAAAGTTTAAGTTTTAGTTTAGTAGATAGATAGATAGATAGATAGGAGAGTCAGGGTACTCAAGGCGGTTGCTAGGGTGTTATGTTGTTGCTAGGGTACTTGGGGTGGTTGCTATGATGTTGCTATGTGGTTGCTAAGGTAGTCGGGGTGGTTGCTAGGGTGTTGCTATGCGGTTGCTAAGGTATTCTGGGTGGTTGCTAGGGTGTTGCTATGTGGTTGCTAAGGTATTCTTGGTGGTTGCTAGGGTGTTGCTATGTGGTTGCTAAGGTACTTAGGGTGGTTGCTAGGGTGTTGCTATATGGTTGCTATGGTACTTGGGTGGTTGCTAAGGTGTTGCTATGCGGTTGCTAGGGTACCCGGGGTGGTTGCTAAAGTGTTGCTATGCGGTTGCTAGGGTAATCTGAGTGGTTGCTAGGGTGCTGCTATGCGGTTGCTAGGGAACTCGGGGTGGTTGCTAGGGTTTTGCTATGCGGTTGCTAAAGTATCCTGGGTGGTTGTTAGGGTGTTGCTATGCGGTTGCTGAGGTATCCTGGGTGGTTGCTAGGGTGTTGCTATGTGGTTGCTAGGGTACTGGAAGTGGTTGCTAAGCTGTTGCTATGCGGTTGCTAGGGTACCCGGGGTGGTTGCTGGGGTGGTTGCTAGGGTGTTGCTATGCGGTTGCTAGGGTACTCAGGTGGTTGCTAAGGTGTTGCTATGCGGTTACTAGGGTACTCGTGGTGGTTGCTAAAGTGTTGCTATGCGGTTGCTAGTGTATTCTGGATGGTTGCTAAGGTGTTGCTATGCGGTTGCTAGGGTACTCTGGTGGTTGCTAAGGCGTTGCTGTACGGTTGCTAGGGTAATATGAGTGGTTGCTAGGGTGTTGCTGTGCAGTTGCTAGGTTACTCTGAGTGGTTGCTAAGCTTTTGCTAGGGTGCTCTGGGTGGTTGTTAGGTGGTTGCTATGGTAACCTGGGTGGTTGCTATGATGTTGCTAGGTGGTTGGTAGTTGTCACAGATGGTTACTATGGAGTTTACATAGAGTTATTAGCATGTTCTTAGCTCACTTTAGCACTTACTATTAGCATGTAGCTATTCAATGCTAGCATGTATAGCATGTTGGAAGTCCAGATTGCTAGCATGAGTCAAAAGAGCCAACCGCCATGTCTCCCCCATGTCTGTACGATGTTCTGATGCAGAGATATAGATCTTGCAAAACGGTTGCTAGGGTACTCTGTTTGGTTGCTAGGGAGTGGCTTGGCAGCTACCAATGATGGTACTCCAAAGGCTGCTTGACAATATAAACCAACCCCCATGTCTGTACGATGTTCTGATGCAGAGATATAGATCTTGCAAAACGGTTGCTAGGGTACTCTGTTTGGTTGCTAGGGTGTACCTTGGCAGCTACCAATGATGGTACTCCAAAGGCTGCTTGACAATATAAACCAACCCCCATGTCTTTACGGTGTTCTGATGCAGAGATATAGATCTTGCAAAACGGTTGCTAAGGTACTGTTTGGTTGCTAGGGAGTGGCTTGGCAGCTACCAATGATGATACTCCAAAGGCTACTTGACAATATAAACCAACCCCCATGTCTGTACGATGTTCTGATGCAGAGATATAGATCTTGCAAAACGGTTGCTAGGGTACTCTGTTTGGTTGCTAGGGAGTGGCTTGGCAGCTACCAATGATGGTACTCCAAAGGCTGATTGACAATATAAACCAACCCCCATGTCTGTACAATGTTCTGATGCAGAGATATAGATCTTGCAAAACGGTTGCTAGGGTACTCTGTTTGGTTGCTAGGGAGTGGCTCGGCAGCTACCAATGATGGTACTCCAAAGGCTGCTTGCCAGTTATGATAAACCAAAGGCTGCTTGCCAGTATGAATGCTATAAACCAACCCCTATGCCTCTATGATATTCAGATTTGAAGATATCTGCCTATGCTTTGGGTTGCTAGGGTGCTCTAAATGGTTGCTAAGGCGTGGCTATGATGTCTTTAAGGTGATTTGTGATTGGCAGTTTGCTGCCTCGAGTCAAATGAGCCCACCCTCATGTTTGTACGACACTCCTATCCAAAGATATTAATTTGATCTTTTTCAATGGAAATCTATGGAGCATGTTACTAAGGTGCTCTATATGGTTGCTAGGGCATGGCTTGATAGCTTCACAATGATCCTGAGAGACTGATTGGTTGCCTGAGTAAAATGAGCCCACCCCCTTGTCTCTATGACACTGTAATCCAGAGTTATGTTCAATACAAAATCCCTATGTAATTTCCCATAGTAGGAAAAACACAGTACTTCCTGGTTCATGGGCACGGCTTCACCATAGTATGTCTATGGGGCAATTTTGGGCAGCTCTTGCGCCCCAGGGGTACAACTTACACCCCATATTGAGGTATGAGCTGACAGAGCTTGCCAGCCTCTTCAAACGTGGTAACCCACATGTTTCTACGAAATTCTCGCTCGGAACAATGACTCGTCAAAGTTTGTCGCAATGCAAAGTCTATGGGATTTTTTTCGCTACTTTTCCGCCCGCTGGACGAACATCGTACACCCGATGGCTTATAAAAGTCATAGCACAGGTCTCCCCAATGAGCCGATCGATTTGACACCTCATTCATGGGTCTAGGACAAACGCTGCGGGAGGAGTAGCGCGCAGAAATAAAAGTGGAAGAAAATTAGTGTCTGTGACTGAGAGAGAAAGGCTTCTAAGGGCCTGCGTGTGTGAGTGTGTGTGAGAAAGTGACAGTTGAAATTCAAATTTCTGAAGATTCCGCCATTGAAAGTCAATGGGACTTTTTTGGCCGCTTTTTCGCCCCCTGTGCGAACATCGTTGGTCCGATCGCTTATAAAAGTCATAACACATATCTCCTCAATGAGCCGGTCGATTTGACACCTCATTCATGGGTCTAGGACAAACGCTGCGGGAGGAGTAGCACGCAGAAATAAAAGTGGAAGAAAATGAGTGTCTGTGTCTGAGAGAGAAAGGCTTCTAAGGGCCTGCGTGTGTGAGTGTGTGTGAGAAAGTGACAGTTGAGAGAGACGGAATGTTCGTGAATTTGAATTTTTCAATGTAAGTCAATGGGACTTTTTTGGCCGCTTTTTCGTCCGCTGTGCGAACATCGTTGGTCCGATCGCTTATAAAAGTCATAGCACACCTGTCCTCAATGAGCCGGTCGATTTGACACCTCATTCATGGGTCTAGGACAAACGCTGCAGGAGGAGTAGCGCGCAGAAATAAAAGTGGAAGAAAATGAGTGTCTGTGTCTGAGAGAGAAAGGCTTCTAAGGGCCTGCGTGTGTGAGTGTGTGTGAGAAAGTGACAGTTGAAATTCAAATTTCTGAAGATTCCGCCATTGAAAGTCAATGGGACTTTTTTGGCCGCTTTTTCGCCCCCCTGTGCGAACATCGTTGGTCCGATCGCTTATAAAAATCATAACACATATCTCCTCAATGAGCCGGTCGATTTGACACCTCATTCATGGGTCTAGGACAAACGCTGCGGGAGGAGTAGCGCGCAGAAATAAAAGTGGAAGAAAATGAGTATCTGTGTCTGAGAGAGAAAGGCTTTTAAGGGCCTGCATGTGTGAGTGTGTGTGAGAAAGTGACAGTTGAGAGAGACGGAATGTTCGTGAATTTGAATTTTTCAATGTAAGTCAATGGGACTTTTTTGGCCGCTTTTTCGTCCGCTGTGCGAACATCGTTGGTCCGATCGCTTATAAAAGTCATAGCACACCTGTCCTCAATGAGCCGGTCGATTTGACACCTCATTCATGGGTCTAGGACAAACGCTGCAGGAGGAGTAGCGCGCAGAAAAAAAAGTGGAAGAAGAAGAATAATAACTAGAATGTACATTTCCTGAAGAAAATGTGAATGGTGCTTGCAGTGGCAAAACTATGCTAACATAATTACCGTCCTGCTAGGATGTTTTTAGCAAGATGTTAACATGATTAGCATGTTGCTACCATGATGCTAACACCCTTAGCATGCTAACATGTTTTAAACAATATGCTAATCATGTTAACATAATGCTAGCAACATGCTAACATGATTAGCATGGTTTTAACAAGATGATAACATGATTAGCATGTTTGCTAGCATGATGCTAACATGATTAGCATGCTACTAACATGATGCTAACACAATTAGCATGTTACCAGCATGATGCTAACACATTTTTACTAGTTTGTGTCATGTTTAAACCCTAAGCTAATCACTATTAGCATGTAGCTATTCACTGCTAGCATGTGTAGCATGTTGGAAGTCCAGTTTGCTAGCATTAGTCAAAAGAGCCATCCGCCATGTCTCTATGATGCTCTGATGCAGAGATATAGATATTGCTAAACGGTTGCTAGGGTACTCTGTTTGGTTGCTAGGGAGTGGCTTGGCAGCTACCAATGATGATACTCCAAAGGCTGCTTGACAATATAAACCAACACCCATGTCTTTACGATGTTCTGATGCAGAGATATAGATCTTGCAAAACAGTTGCTAGGGTACTCTGTTTGGTTGCTAGGGAGTGGCTTGGCAGCTGCCAGTAATGATAAACCAAAGGCTGCTTGCCAGTATGAATGATATAAACCAACCCCTATGCCTCTATGATATTCAGATTTGAAGATATCTGCCTATGCTTTGGGTTGCTAGGTTGCTCTAAAATGGTTGCTAAGGCGTGGCTATGATGGCTTTAAGGTTATTTGTGATTGGCGGTTTGCTGCCTCGAGTCAAACGAGCCCACCCTCATGTTTGTATGACACTCCTATCCAAAGATATTCCTTTGATCTTTTTCAATGGAAGTCTATGGAGCTTGTTACTAAGGTACTCTCTATGGTTGCTAGGGCGTGGCTTGATAGCTTTAAAATTATCTTGATAGACTGATTGGTTGCCTGAGTAAAATGAGCCCACCCCCTTGTCTCTATGACATTGTGATCCAGAGTTATGACTTGTCAAAGTTCGTCCCAATGTTAAGTCTATGGGATTTTTCGCCCGATTTTTCGCCCGTCGGACGAACATCGTACACCCGATCGCTTATAAAAGTCATAGCACACCTCTCCTCAATAAGCCGGTCGATTTGACACCTCATTCATGGGTCTAGGACAAAAGCTGCGGGAGGAGTAGCGCGCCAAAATTTTGTGTGGAATAATAATAATAATAATAATAATAAGTATGCAGGAGAATAAGAATGGAGCTTTGCCTTTGGCAAGCACCATTAACTAGAATGTACATTTCCTGAAGAAAATGTGAATGGTGCTTGCAGTGGCAAAATTCAGAACCCGGTTGCTAGGGTGCTGTAATCGGTTACTAGGGCATGGCTATAAAGTCACTAGTTATTGGTTGCTTGATAGGCCGAGTCAAAAGAGCCCAGCCCCAAGTCTCTACGACCTTCTGATCCAAAGATATGATCTTACAGATTTGGCCCCCATGTTACGTCTATGGGACATTTTTCAAACGATTTTTCGTCCGCTGTGCGAACATCGTACACCCGATCGCTTATAAAAGTCATAGCACACCTCTCCTCAATAAGCCGGTCGATTTGACACCTCATTCGTGGGTCTACGACAAACGGTGCAGGACGAGTTACACGCCAAAGTTTTGTCTAGGTGAATAGTAATTACAATACTAGAATGTACATTTCCTGAAGAAAATGTGAATGGTGCTTGCAGTGGCAAAATTCGGCACCGGTTGCTAGGGTGCTGTAATTGGTTTCTAGGGTGTGGCTATGAAGTTGCTGTGTCACTAATTATTGGCTGGCCGAATCAAAAGAGCCCAGCCCCAAGTCTCTATGACCTTCTGATCCAAAGATATGATCTCACAGATTTTGACCCAATGTTAAGTCTATGGGAGTTTTTTCAGACGTTTTTTTCGTACACTGTGCGAACATCGTACACCTGATCGCTTAGAAAAGTCATAGCACACCTCTCCTCAATAAGCCGGTCGATTTGACACCTCATTCGTGGGTCTACGACAAACTGTGCAGGACGAGTTACGCGCCAAAGTTTTGTTCAGGTGAATAGTAATTACAATACTAGAATGTACATTTCCTGAAGAAAATGTGAATGGTGCTTGCAGTGGCAAAATTCGGCACCCGGTTGCTAGGGTGCTGTAATTGGTTGCTAGGGCGTGGCCATGAAGCCACTAGTTATTGGCGGCTTGATAGGCCGAGTCAAAAGAGCCCAGCCCCAAGTCTATATGACCTTCTAAACCAAAGATATGATCTCACAGATTTGGCCCCCATGTTAAGTCTATGGGAGTTTTTTCAGCCGTTTTTTCGTATGCTGTGCGAACATCGTACACCCGATCGCTTAGAAAAGTCATAGCACAGCTCTCCTCAATAAGCCGGTCGATTTGACACCTCATTCGTGGGTCTACGACAAACGTTGCGGGACGAGTTACGCGCCAAAGTTTTGTTCAGGTGAATAGTAATTACAATACTAGAATGTACATTTCCTGAAGAAAATGTGAATGGTGCTTGCAGTGGCAAAATTCAGAACCCGGTTGCTAGGGTGCTGTAATCGGTTACTAGGGCATGGCTATAAAGTCACTAGTTATTGGTTGCTTGATAGGCCGAGTCAAAAGAGCCCAGCCCCAAGTCTCTACGACCTTCTGATCCAAAGATATGATCTTACAGATTTGGCCCCCATGTTACGTCTATGGGACATTTTTCAAACGATTTTTCGTCCGCTGTGCGAACATCGTACACCCGATCGCTTATAAAAGTCATAGCACACCTCTCCTCAATAAGCCGGTCGATTTGACACCTCATTCGTGGGTCTACGACAAACGGTGCAGGACGAGTTACACGCCAAAGTTTTGTCTAGGTGAATAGTAATTACAATACTAGAATGTACATTTCCTGAAGAAAATGTGAATGGTGCTTGCAGTGGCAAAATTCGGCCCCGGTTGCTAGGGTGCTGTAATTGGTTGCTAGGGCGTGGCTATGAAGTTGCTGTGTCACTACTTATTGGCTGGCCGAATCAAAAGAGCCCAGCCCCAAGTCTCTATGACCTTCTAAACCAAAGATATGATCTCACAGATTTGGCCCCCATGTTAAGTCTATGGGAGATTTTTCAGCCATTTTTTCATACGCTGTGCGAACATCGTACACCTGATCGCTTAGAAAAGTCATAGCACACCTCTCCTCAATAAGCCGGTCGATTTGACACCTCATTCGTGGGTCTACGTCAAACGGTGCGGGACGAGTTACGCGCCAAAGTTTTGTTCAGGTGAATAGTAATTACAATACTAGAATGTACATTTCCTGAAGAAAATGTGAATGGTGCTTGCAGTGGCAAAATTCGGCACCTGGTTGCTAGGGTGAGGCTATGAAGTCAATAGTTATTGGCTGCTTGATAGGACGAGTCAAAAAAGCCCAGCCCCAAGTCTCTATGACCTTCTAAACCAAAGATATGATCTCACAGATTTGGCCCCCATGTTAAGTCTATGGGAGTTTTTTCAGCCGTTTTTTCGTACGCTGTGCGAACATCGTACACCCGATCGCTTAGAAAAGTCATAGCACACCTCTCCTCAATAAGCCGGTCGATTTGACACCTCATTCGTGGGTCTACGACAAACGGTGCGGGACGAGTTACGCGCCAAAGTTTTGTTCAGGTGAATAGTATTTACAATACTAGAATGTACATTTCCTGAAGAAAATGTGAATGGTGCTTGCAGTGGCAAAACTCGGCACTCTTGATTAGCATGATGCTAACATAATTACCGTCCTGCTAGGATGTTTTTATCAAGATGCTAACATGATTAGCATGTTGCTAGCATTATGCTAACACCCTTAGCATGCTGCTAGCATGTTTTTAGAAAGATGCTAATCATGTTAGCATTATGCTAGCAACATGCTAACATGATTAGCATTTGTTGCTAGCATAATGCTAACACACTTAACATTCTGCTAGCATGTTTTTAGAAAGATGCTAATCATGTTAGCATAATGCTAGCAACATGCTAACATGATTAGCATAATGCTAGCATGATGCTAGCATGATTACCATGTTGCTAGCATGTTTTTAACAAGATGCTAACATAATTAGCATGTTTGCTAGCATGATGCTAACATGATTAGCATGCTACTAGCATGATGCTAACACAATTAGCATGTTACCAGCATGATGTAACACATTTTTACTAGTTTGTGTCATGTTTAAACCCTAAGCTAATCACTATTAGCATGTAGCTATTCACTGCTAGCATGTGTAGCATGTTGGAAGTTCAGTTTGCTAGCATGAGTCAAAAGAGCCAACCGCCATGTCTCTATGATGCTCTGATGCAGAGATATAGATCTTGCTAAACGGTTGCTAGGGTACTCTGTTTGGTTGCTAAGGAGTGGCTTGGCAGCTACCAATGATGATACTCCAAAGGCTGCTTGACAATATAAACCAACCCCCATGTCTTTATGATGTTCTGATGCAGAGATATAGATCTTGCAAAACGGTTGCTAGGGTACTCTGTTTGGTTGCTAGGGAGTGGCTTGGCAGCTGCTAGTAATGATAAACCAAAGGCTGCTTGCCAGTATAAATGATATAAACCAATCCCCATGCCTCTATGATATTCAGATTTGAAGATATCCCTCTATGCTTTGGGTTGCTAGGGTGCTCTAAATGGTTGCTAGGGCGTGGCTATGAAGTGTTGAAGGTGATTCGTGATTGGCCGTTTGCTGCCCCGAGTCAAATGAGCCCACCCTCATGTTTCTATGACACTCCTATCCAAAGATATTCATTTGATCTTTTTCAATGGAAGTCTATGGAACTTGTTGCTATGGTGCTCTATATGGTTGCTAGGGCGTGGCTTGATAGCTTCACAATGATCCTGAGAGACTGATTGGTTGCCTGAGTAAAATGGGCCCACCCCCTTGTCTCTATGACATTGTGATCCAGAGTTATGTTCAATACAAAATCCCTATGTAATTTCCCATAGTAGGAAAAACACAGTACTTCCTGGTTCATGGGCACGGCTTCACCATAGTATGTCTATGGGGCAACTTTGGGCAGCTCTTGCGCCCCAGGGGTACAACTTACACCCCATTTTGAGGTATGGTCTGAGAGAGCCTATCAGGCTCTTCAAACGTGGTAACCCACATGTTTCTATGAAATTCTCGTTAGGAGCTATTACTCATCAAAGTTTGTCCCAATGCAAAGTCTATGGGATTTTTTTCGCTACTTTTTCGCCCGCCGGACGAACATCGTACACCCGATCGCTTATAAAAGTCATAGCACACCTGTCCTCAATGAGCCGGTCGATTTGACACCTCATTCATGGGTCTATGACAAAAACTGCGGGAGGAGTAGCGCGCAGAAATTGTGTCCAGAAGAAGAAGAAGAAGAATAATAAGTATGCAGAAGAATAAGAATGGAGCTTTGCCTTTGGCAAGCACCATTAACTAGAATGTACATTTCCTGAAGAAAATGTGAATGGTGCTTGCAGTGGCAAAATTCGGCCCCGGTTGCTAGGGTGCTGTAATTGGTTGCTAGGGCGTGGCTATGAAGTTGCTGTGTCACTACTTATTGGCTGGCCGAATCAAAAGAGCCCAGCCCCAAGTCTCTATGACCTTCTAAACCAAAGATATGATCTCACAGATTTGGCCCCCATGTTAAGTCTATGGGAGATTTTTCAGCCATTTTTTCATACGCTGTGCGAACATCGTACACCTGATCGCTTAGAAAAGTCATAGCACACCTCTCCTCAATAAGCCGGTCGATTTGACACCTCATTCGTGGGTCTACGTCAAACGGTGCGGGACGAGTTACGCGCCAAAGTTTTGTTCAGGTGAATAGTAATTACAATACTAGAATGTACATTTCCTGAAGAAAATGTGAATGGTGCTTGCAGTGGCAAAATTCGGCACCTGGTTGCTAGGGTGAGGCTATGAAGTCAATAGTTATTGGCTGCTTGATAGGACGAGTCAAAAAAGCCCAGCCCCAAGTCTCTATGACCTTCTAAACCAAAGATATGATCTCACAGATTTGGCCCCCATGTTAAGTCTATGGGAGTTTTTTCAGCCGTTTTTCGTACGCTGTGCGAACATCGTACACCCGATCGCTTAGAAAAGTCATAGCACACCTCTCCTCAATAAGCCGGTCGATTTGACACCTCATTCGTGGGTCTACGACAAACGGTGCGGGACGAGTTACGCGCCAAAGTTTTGTTCAGGTGAATAGTATTTACAATACTAGAATGTACATTTCCTGAAGAAAATGTGAATGGTGCTTGCAGTGGCAAAACTCGGCACTCTTGATTAGCATGATGCTAACATAATTACCGTCCTGCTAGGATGTTTTTAGCAAAATGCTAACATGATTTGCATGTTGCTAGCATGATGCTAACACCCTAAGCATGCTGCTAGCATGTTTTAAACAAAATGCTAGTCATGTTAGCATAATGCTAGCAAAATGCTAATATGATTAGCATAATACTAGCATGATGCTAGCATGATTACCATGTTGCTAGCATTATTTTAACAAGATGCTAATCATGTTAGCATTATGTTAACAACATGCTAACATGATTAGCATGTTGCTAGCATGATGCTAACACCCTTAGCATGCTGTTAGCATGTTTTAAACAAGATGCTAATCATGTTAGCATAATGCTAGCAAACATGCTAACATGATTAGCATAATGAAAGCAGGATGCTAGCATGATTACCATGTTGCTAGCATGATTTTAACAAGATGCTAATCATGTTAGCATAATGCTAGCAACATGCTAACATCATTAGCATAATGCTAGCATGATGCTAGCATGATTACCATGTTGTTAGCATGTATTTAACAAGATGCTAACATGATTAGCATGTTTGCTAACATGATGCTAACATGATTATCATGCTACTAGCATCATGCTAACACAATTAGCATGCCACTAGCATTATTCTAACACATTTTTACTAGTTTGTGTCATGTTTAAACCTTAAGCTACTCACTATTAGCATGTAGCTATTCACTGCTAGCATGTGTAGCATGGTGGAAGTCCAGTTTGCTAGCATGAGTCAAAAGAGCCAACCGCCATGTCTCTATAATGTTCTGATGCAGAAATATAGGTGTTTCAAAACGGTTGCTAGGGTACTCTGTTTGGTTGCTAGGGAGTGGCTTGGCAGCTGCCAATGATGATACTCCAAAGGCTGCTTGACAATATAAACCAACCCCCATGTCTGTACGATGTTCTGACGCAGAGATATAGATCTTGCAAAATGGTTGCTAGGGTACTCTGTTTGGTTGCTAAGGAGTGGCTTGGCAGCTACCAATGATGATACACCAAAGGCTGCTTGCCAGTATGAATGATATAAACCAACCCCCATGCCTCTATGATATTCAGATTTGAAGATATCTGCCTATGCTTTGGGTTGCTAGGGTGCTCTATATGGTTGCTAAGGCGTGGCTATGATGTCTTTAAGGTGATTTGTGATTGGCGGTTTGCTGCCTCGAGTCAAATGAGCCCACCCTCATGTTTCTATGACACTCCTATCCAAAGATATTCCTTTGATCTTTTTCAATGGAAGTCTATGGAACTTGTTGCTATGGTTCTCTATATGGTTGCTAGGGCGTGGCTTGATAGCTTTACAATGATCCTGAGAGACTGATTGGTTGCCTGAGTAAAATGAGCCCACCCCCTTGTCTCTATGACATTGTGATTCAGAGTTATGTTCAATACAAAATCCCTATGTAATTTCCCATAGTAGGAAAAACACAGTACTTCCTGGTTCATGGGCACGGCTTCACCATAGTATGTCTATGGGGCAACTTTGGGCAGCTCTTGCGCCCCAGGGGTACAACTTACACCCCATTTTGAGGTATGGTCTGAGAGAGCCTATCAGGCTCTTCAAACGTGGTAACCCACATGTTTCTATGAAACTCTCGTTAGGAGCTATTACTCATCAAAGTTTGTCCCAATGCAAAGTCTATGGGATTTTTTTCGCTACTTTTTCGCCCGCCGGACGAACATCGTACACCCGATCGCTTATAAAAGTCATAGCACACCTGTCCTCAATGAGCCGGTCGATTTGACACCTCATTCATGGGTCTATGACAAAAACTGCGGGAGGAGTAGCGCGCAGAAATTGTGTCCAGAAGAAGAAGAAGAAGAACTAGAATGTACATTTCCTGAAGAAAATGTGAATGGTGCTTGCAGTGGCAAAATCGCCACTCGGTTGCTAGGCGGTTGCTAAGGTACTTGGTGTGGTTTCTAAGGTGTTGCTAGGCGGTTGATAGGGTGTTCTGGGTGGTTGCTGGGGTGTTGCTAGGCAGTTGCTAAGGTACTTGGGGTGGTTGCTAAGGTGTTGCTAGGCGGTTGCTATGCGGTTGCTATGGTAACCTGGGTGGTTGCTGGGGTGTTGCTAGGCAGTTGCTAAGGTACTTGGGGTGGTTGCTAAGGTGTTGCTAGGCGGTTGCTAGGTGGTTGCTATGCGGTTGCTATGGTAACCTGGGTGGTTGCTAGGGTGTTGCTAGGCGGTTGCTAAGGTACTTGGGGTGGTTGCTAAGGTGTTGCTAGGCGGTTGCTAGGGTGTTCTGGGTGGTTGCTAGGCGGTTGCTATGGTAACCTGGGTGGTTGCTGGGGTGTTGCTAGGCAGTTGCTAAGGTACTTGGGGTGGTTGCTAAGGTGTTGCTAGGCGGTTGCTATGCGGTTGCTATGGTAACCTGGGTGGTTGCTGGGGTGTTGCTAGGCAGTTGCTAAGGTACTTGGGGTGGTTGCTAAGGTGTTGCTAGGCGGTTGCTAGGTGGTTGCTATGGTAACCTGGGTGGTTGCTGGGGTGTTGCTAGGCAGTTGCTAAGGTACTTGGGGTGGTTGCTAAGGTGTTGCTAGGCGGTTGCTAGGTGGTTGCTATGCGGTTGCTATGGTAACCTGGGTGGTTGCTAGGGTGTTGCTAGGCGGTTGCTAAGGTACTTGGGGTGGTTGCTAAGGTGTTGCTAGGCGGTTGCTAGGGTGTTCTGGGTGGTTGCTAGGCGGTTGCTATGGTAACCTGGGTGGTTGCTATGGTGTTACTAGGTGGTTGGGAGTTGTCACAGATACTTACTATGGAGTTTCTATAGAGTTCTTAGCATGTTCTCAGCCCACTTTAGCACTTAGCTAATCACTATTAGCATGTAGCTATTCACTGCTAGCATGTGTAGCATGTTGCAAGTACAGTTTGCTAGCATGAGTCAAAAAAGCCAACCCCCATGTCTGTACGATGTTCTGATGCAGAGATATAGGCCTTGCTAAATGGTTGCTAGGGTACTCTGTTTGGTTGCTAGGGAGTGGCTTGGCAGCTGCCAATGATGACACTCCAAAGGCTACTTGCCAATATAAGCCAACCCCCATGTCTCTACGATGTTCTGTTGCAGAGATATAGGTCTTGCAAAATGGTTGCTAGGGTACTCTGTTTGGTTGCTAGGGAGTGGCTTGGCAGCTGCCAATGATGATACACCAAAGGCTGCTTGCCAGTATGAATGATATAAATCAACCCCCATGCCTGTATGAAATTCAGATTTGAAGATATCCCTCTATGCTTTGGGTTGCTAGGGTGCTCTAAATGGTTGCTAGGGGTGGCTATGAAGTGTTGAAGGTGATTCGTGATTGGCCGTTTGCTGCCCCGAGTCAAATGAGCCCACCCTCATGTTTCTATGACACTTCTATCCAAAAATATTAATTTGATCTTTTTCAATGGAAGTCTATGGAGCTTGTTACTAAGGTGCTCTATATGGTTGCTAGGGCGTGGCTTGATAGCTTCACATTGATCCTGAGAGACTGATTGGTTGCCTGAGTAAAATAAGCCCACCCCCTTGTCTCTATGACACTGCAATCCAGAGTTATGTTCAATACAAAATCCCTATGTAATTTCCCATAGTAGGAAAAACACAGTACTTCCTGGTTCATGGGCACGGCTTCACCATAGTATGTCTATGGGGCAACTTTGGGCAGCTCTTGCGCCCCAGGGGTACAACTTACACCCCATTTTGAGGTATGGTCTGAGAGAGCCTGTCAGCCTCTTCAAACGTGGTAACCCACATGTTTCTACGAAATTCTCGTTAGGAGCTATGATTCGTCAAAGTTCGTCGCAATGTTAAGTCTATGGGATTTTTCGGCTACTTTTTCGCCCGCCGGACGAACATCGTACACCCGATCGCTTATAAAAGTCATAGCACACCACTCCTCAATGGGCCGGTCGATTTGACACCTCATTCATGGGTCTAGGACAAAAGCTGCGGGAGGAGTAGCGCGCAGACGAAAAAGTGGAAGAAGAAGAAGAAGAATAATAATAAGTATGCAGGAGAATAAGAATGGAGCTTTGCCTTTGGCAAGCACCATTAACTAGAATGTACATTTCCTGAAGAAAATGTGAATGGTGCTTGCAGTGGCAAAATTCGGCACCCGGTTGCTAGGGTGCTGTAATTGGTTGCTAGGGCGTGGCCATGAAGTCACTACTTATTGGCGGCTTGATAGGCCGAGTCAAAAGAGCCCAGCCCCAAGTCTCTATGACCTTCTAAACCAAAGATATGATCTCACAGATTTGGCCCCCATGTTAAGTCTATGGGAGTTTTTTCAGCCGTTTTTTCGTATGCTGTGCGAACATCGTACACCCGATCGCTTAGAAAAGTCATAGCACACCTCTCCTCAATAAGCCGGTCGATTTGACACCTCATTCGTGGGTCTACGACAAACGTTGCGGGACGAGTTACGCGCCAAAGTTTTGTTCAGGTGAATAGTAATTACAATACTAGAATGTACATTTCCTAAAGAAAATGTGAATGGTGCTTGCAGTGGCAAAACACCGGACTCGGTTGCTAGGGTGCTGTAATTGGTTGCTAGGGCGTGGCTATGAAGTTGCTGTGTCACTACTTATTGGCTGGCCGAATCAAAAGAGCCCAGCCCCAAGTCTCTACGAACTTCTGATCCAAAGATATGATCTCACAGATTTGGACCCCATGTTAAGTCTATGGGAGTTTTTTCAGCCATTGTTTTCGTACGCTGTGCAAACATCGTACACCCGATCGCTTAGAAAAGTCATAGCACACCTCTCCTCAATAAGCCGGTCGATTTGACACCTCATTTGTGGGTCTAGGACAAACGGTGCGGGACGAGTTACGCGCCAAAGTTTTGTTCAGGTGAATAGTAATTACAATACTAGAATGTACATTTCCTAAAGAAAATGTGAATGGTGCTTGCAGTGGCAAAACACCGGACTCGGTTGCTAGGGTGCTGTAATTGGTTGCTAGGGCATGGCTATGAAGTTGCTGTGTCACTACTTATTGGCTGGCCGAATCAAAAGAGCCCAGCCCCAAGTCTCTACGAACTTCTGATCCAAAGATATGATCTCACAGATTTGGACCCCATGTTAAGGCTATGGGAGTTTTTTCAGCCATTTTTTTCGTACGCTGTGCGAACATCGTACACCCGATCGCTTAGAAAAGTCATAGCACACCTCTCCTCAATAAGCCGGTCGATTTGACACCTCATTTGTGGGTCTAGGACAAACGGTGCGGGACGAGTTACGCGCCAAAGTTTTGTTCAGGTGAATAGTAATTACAATACTAGAATGTACATTTCCTGAAGAAAATGTGAATGGTGCTTGCAGTGGCAAAATTCGGCACCGGTTGCTAGGGTGCTGTAATTGGTTGCTAGGGCGTGGCTATGAAGTTGCTGTGCCACTACTTATTGGCTGGCCAAATCAAAAGAGCCCAGCCCCAAGTCTCTATGACCTTCTGATCCAAAGATATGATCTCACAGATTTTGACACAATGTTAAGTCTATGGGAGTTTTTTCAGCCATTTTTTTCGTACGCTGTGCGAACATCGTACACCCGATCGCTTAGAAAAGTCATAGCACACCTCTTCTCAATAAGCCGGTCGATTTGACACCTCATTCGTGGGTCTACGACAAACGGTGCGGGACGAGTTACGCGCCGAAGTTTTGTCTAGGTGAATAGTAATTACAATACTAGAATGTACATTTCCTGAAGAAAATGTGAATGGTGCTTGCAGTGGCAAAATTCGGCACCTGGTTGCTAGGGTGAGGCTATGAAGTCAATAGTTATTGGCTGCTTGATAGGCCGAGTCAAAAAGCCCAGCCCCAAGTCTCTATGACCTTCTAAACCAAAGATATGATCTCACAGATTTGGCCCCCATGTAAAGTCTATGGGAGTTTTTTCAGCCGTTTTTTCGTACGCTGTGCGAACATCGTACACCCGATCGCTTAGAAAAGTCATAGCACACCTCTCCTCAATAAGCCGGTCGATTTGACACCTCATTCGTGGGTCTACGACAAACGGTGCGGGACGAGTTACGCGCCAAAGTTTTGTTCAGGTGAATAGTAATTACAATACTAGAATGTACATTTCCTGAAGAAAATGTGAATGGTGCTTGCAGTGGCAAAATTCGGCCCCGGTTGCTAGGGTGCTGTAATTGGTTGCTAGGGCGTGGCTATGAAGTTGCTGTGTCACTACTTATTGGCTGGCCGAATCAAAAGAGCCCAGCCCCAAGTCTCTATGACCTTCTGATCCAAAGATATGATATCACAGATTTTGACCCAATGTTAAGTCTATGGGAGTTTTTTCAGCCGATTTTTTCGTACGCTGTGCGAACATCGTACACCCGATCGCTTAGAAAAGTCATAGCACACCTCTCCTCAATAAGCCGGTCAATTTGACACCTCATTTGTGGGTCTATGACAAAAGGTGCAGGACGAGTTACACGCCAAAGTTTTGTTCAGGTGAATAGTAATTACAATACTAGAATGTACATTTCCTGAAGAAAATGTGAATGGTGCTTGCAGTGGCAAAATTCGGCACCGGTTGCTAGGGTGCTGTAATTGGTTGCTAGGGTGTGGCTATGAAGTTGCTGTGTCACTAATTATTGGCTGGCCGAATCAAAAGAGCCCAGCCCCAAGTCTCTATGACCTTCTGATCCAAAGATATGATCTCACAGATTTTGACCCAATGTTAAGTCTATGGGAGTTTTTTCAGACGATTTTTCGTACACTGTGCGAACATCGTACACCTGATCGCTTAGAAAAGTCATAGCACACCTCTCCTCAATAAGCCGGTCGATTTGACACCTCATTCGTGGGTCTACGACAAACTGTGCGGGACGAGTTACGCGCCAAAGTTTTGTTCAGGTGAATAGTAATTACAATACTAGAATGTACATTTCCTGAAGAAAATGTGAATGGTGCTTGCAGTGGCAAAACTCGGCACTCTTGATTAGCATGATGCTAACATAATTACCGTCCTGCTAGGATGTTTTTAGCAAAATGCTAACATGATTTGCATGTTGCTAGCATGATGCTAACACCCTAAGCATGCTGCTAGCATGTTTTAAACAAAATGCTAGTCATGTTAGCATAATGCTAAAGAAAATGCTAATATGATTAAGATAATACTAGCATGATGCTAGCATGATTACCATGTTGCTAGCATTATTTTAACAAGATGCTAATCATGTTAGCATTATGTTAACAACATGCTAACATGATTAGCATGTTGCAAGATGATGCTAACACCCTTAAGCATGCTGTTAGCATGTTTTAAACAAGATGCTAATCATGTTAGCATAATGTTAAGAAACATGCTAACATGATTAAGCATAATGCTGGCATGATGCTAGCATGATTACCATGTTGCTAAGATGATTTTAACAAGATGCTAATCATGTTAGCATAATGCTAAGAACATGCTAACATCATTAGCATAATGCTAGCATGATGCTAGCATGATTACCATGTTGTTAGCATGTATTTAACAAGATGCTAACATGATTAGCATGTTTGCTAACATGATGCTAACATGATTATCATGCTACTAGCATCATGCTAACACAATTAGCATGCCACTAGCATTATTCTAACACATTTTTACTAGTTTGTGTCATGTTTAAACCTTAAGCTACTCACTATTAGCATGTAGCTATTCACTGCTAGCATGTGTAGCATGGTGGAAGTCCAGTTTGCTAGCATGAGTCAAAAGAGCCAACCGCCATGTCTCTATAATGTTCTGATGCAGAAATATAGGTGTTTCAAAACGGTTGCTAGGGTACTCTGTTTGGTTGCTAGGGAGTGGCTTGGCAGCTGCCAATGATGATACTCCAAAGGCTGCTTGACAATATAAACCAACCCCCATGTCTGTACGATGTTCTGACGCAGAGATATAGATCTTGCAAAATGGTTGCTAGGGTACTCTGTTTGGTTGCTAAGGAGTGGCTTGGCAGCTACCAATGATGATACACCAAAGGCTGCTTGCCAGTATGAATGATATAAACCAACCCCCATGCCTCTATGATATTCAGATTTGAAGATATCTGCCTATGCTTTGGGTTGCTAGGGTGCTCTATATGGTTGCTAAGGCGTGGCTATGATGTCTTTAAGGTGATTTGTGATTGGCGGTTTGCTGCCTCGAGTCAAATGAGCCCACCCTCATGTTTCTATGACACTCCTATCCAAAGATATTCCTTTGATCTTTTTCAATGGAAGTCTATGGAACTTGTTGCTATGGTTCTCTATATGGTTGCTAGGGCGTGGCTTGATAGCTTTACAATGATCCTGAGAGACTGATTGGTTGCCTGAGTAAAATGAGCCCACCCCCTTGTCTCTATGACATTGTGATTCAGAGTTATGTTCAATACAAAATCCCTATGTAATTTCCCATAGTAGGAAAAACACAGTACTTCCTGGTTCATGGGCACGGCTTCACCATAGTATGTCTATGGGGCAACTTTGGGCAGCTCTTGCGCCCCAGGGGTACAACTTACACCCCATTTTGAGGTATGGTCTGAGAGAGCCTATCAGGCTCTTCAAACGTGGTAACCCACATGTTTCTATGAAACTCTCGTTAGGAGCTATTACTCATCAAAGTTTGTCCCAATGCAAAGTCTATGGGATTTTTTATCTACTTTTTCGCCCGCCGGACGAACATCGTACACCCGATCGCTTATAAAAGTCATAGCACACCTGTCCTCAATGAGCCGGTCGATTTGACACCTCATTCATGGGTCTATGACAAAAACTGCGGGAGGAGTAGCGCGCAGAAATTGTGTCCAGAAGAAGAAGAAGAAGAATAATAAGTATGCAGAAGAATAAGAATGGAGCTTTGCCTTTGGCAAGCACCATTAACTAGAATGTACATTTCCTGAAGAAAATGTGAATGGTGCTTGCAGTGGCAAAACTCGGCACTCTTGATTAGCATGATGCTAACATAATTACCGTCCTGCTAGGATGTTTTTAAGAAAATGCTAACATGATTTGCATGTTGCTAGCATGATGCTAACACCCTAAGCATGCTGCTAGCATGTTTTAAACAAAATGCTAGTCATGTTAAGATAATGCTAAAGCAAAATGCTAATATGATTAAGATAATACTAAAGATGATGCTAGCATGATTACCATGTTGCTAGCATTATTTTAACAAGATGCTAATCATGCTAGCATTATGATATCAACATGCTAACATGCTTAGCATGTTGCAAGCATGATGCTAACACCCTTAGCATGCTGTTAAGATGTTTTAAACAAGATGCTAATCATGTTAGCATAATGCTTGCAAACATGCTAACATGATTAAGATAATGCTAGCATGATGCTAGCATGATTACCATGTTGCTGCATGATTTTAACAAGATGCTAATCATGTTAGCATAATGCTAAGAACATGCTAACATCATTAGCATAATGCTAGCATGATGCTAGCATGATTACCATGTTGTTAGCATGTATTTAACAAGATGCTAACATGATTAGCATGTTTGCTAACATGATGCTAACATGATTATCATGCTACTAAGATCATGCTAACACAATTAGCATGCCACTAGCATTATTCTAACACATTTTTACTAGTTTGTGTCATGTTTAAACCTTAAGCTACTCACTATTAGCATGTAGCTATTCACTGCTAGCATGTGTAGCATGGTGGAAGTCCAGTTTGCTAGCATGAGTCAAAAGAGCCAACCGCCATGTCTCTATAATGTTCTGATGCAGAAATATAGGTGTTTCAAAACGGTTGCTAGGGTACTCTGTTTGGTTGCTAGGGAGTGGCTTGGCAGCTGCCAATGATGATACTCCAAAGGCTGCTTGACAATATAAACCAACCCCCATGTCTGTACGATGTTCTGACGCAGAGATATAGATCTTGCAAAATGGTTGCTAGGGTACTCTGTTTGGTTGCTAAGGAGTGGCTTGGCAGCTACCAATGATGATACACCAAAGGCTGCTTGCCAGTATGAATGATATAAACCAACCCCCATGCCTCTATGATATTCAGATTTGAAGATATCTGCCTATGCTTTGGGTTGCTAGGGTGCTCTATATGGTTGCTAAGGCGTGGCTATGATGTCTTTAAGGTGATTTGTGATTGGCGGTTTGCTGCCTCGAGTCAAATGAGCCCACCCTCATGTTTCTATGACACTCCTATCCAAAGATATTCCTTTGATCTTTTTCAATGGAAGTCTATGGAACTTGTTGCTATGGTTCTCTATATGGTTGCTAGGGCGTGGCTTGATAGCTTTACAATGATCCTGAGAGACTGATTGGTTGCCTGAGTAAAATGAGCCCACCCCCTTGTCTCTATGACATTGTGATTCAGAGTTATGTTCAATACAAAATCCCTATGTAATTTCCCATAGTAGGAAAAACACAGTACTTCCTGGTTCATGGGCACGGCTTCACCATAGTATGTCTATGGGGCAACTTTGGGCAGCTCTTGCGCCCCAGGGGTACAACTTACACCCCATTTTGAGGTATGGTCTGAGAGAGCCTATCAGGCTCTTCAAACGTGGTAACCCACATGTTTCTATGAAACTCTCGTTAGGAGCTATTACTCATCAAAGTTTGTCCCAATGCAAAGTCTATGGGATTTTTTTCGCTACTTTTTCGCCCGCCGGACGAACATCGTACACCCGATCGCTTATAAAAGTCATAGCACACCTGTCCTCAATGAGCCGGTCGATTTGACACCTCATTCATGGGTCTATGACAAAAACTGCGGGAGGAGTAGCGCGCAGAAATTGTGTCCAGAAGAAGAAGAAGAAGAATAATAAGTATGCAGAAGAATAAGAATGGAGCTTTGCCTTTGGCAAGCACCATTAATAATAAGTATGCAGAAGAATAAGAATGGAGCTTTGCCTTTGGCAAGCACCATTAACTAGAATGTACATTTCCTGAAGAAAATGTGAATGGTGCTTGCAGTGGCAAAATTCGGCACCTGGTTGCTAGGGTGAGGCTATGAAGTCAATAGTTATTGGCTGCTTGATAGGCCGAGTCAAAAAAGCCCAGCCCCAAGTCTCTATGACCTTCTAAACCAAAGATATGATCTCACAGATTTGGCCCCCATGTAAAGTCTATGGGAGTTTTTTCAGCCGTTTTTTCGTACGCTGTGCGAACATCGTACACCCGATCGCTTAGAAAAGTCATAGCACACCTCTCCTCAATAAGCCGGTCGATTTGACACCTCATTCGTGGGTCTACGACAAACGGTGCGGGACGAGTTACGCGCCAAAGTTTTGTTCAGGTGAATAGTAATTACAATACTAGAATGTACATTTCCTGAAGAAAATGTGAATGGTGCTTGCAGTGGCAAAACTCGGCACTCTTGATTAGCATTATGCTAACATAATTACCGTCCTGCTAGGATGTTTTTAGCAAGATGCTAACATGATTAGCATGTTGCTAGCATTATGCTAACAACCTTAGCATCCTGCTAACATGTTTTTAGAAAGATGCGAATCATGTTAACATAATGCTAGCAAAATGCTAACATGATTAGCATGTTGCTAGCATTATGCTAACACCCTTAGCATGCTGCTAGCATGTTTTTAGAAAGATGCTAATCATGTTAGCATAATGTTAGCAACATGCTAACATGATTAGCATAATGCTAGCATGATGCTAGCATGATTACCATGTTGTTAGCATGTTTTTAACAAGATGCTAATCATGTTAGCATAATGCTAGCAACATGCTAACATGATTAGCATAATGGTAACATGATGCTAGAATGATTACCATTTTGCTAAAGCATGTTTTTAACAAGATGCTAACATGATTAGCATGTTGCTAGCATGATGCTAACACCCTAAGCATGCTGCAAGCATTTTTTAAACAAAATGCTAGTCATGTTAAGATAATGCTAGCAACATGCTAACATGATTAAGATAATGCTTAGCATGATGCTAGCATGATTACCATGTTGCTAGCATTATTTTAACCAAATGCTAATAATGTTAGCATTATGTTAAGAACATGCTAACATGATTAGCATGTTGCTAGCATGATGCTAACACCCTTAGCATGCTGCTAGCATGTTTTAAACAAGATGCTAATCATGTTAGCATAATGCTAAGCAAACATGCTAACATGATTAGCATAATGCTAGCATGATGCTAGCATGATTACCATGTTTTTAGCATGATTTTAACAAGATGCTAATCATGTTAGCATAATGTTAACAACATGCTAACATCATTAGCATAATGCTAGCATGATGCTAGCATGATTACCATGTTGTTAGCATGTATTTAACAAGATGCTAACATGATTAGCATGTTTGCTAACATGATGCTAACATGATTAGCATGCTACTAGCATCATGCTAACACAATTAACATGCCACTAGCATTATTCTAACACATTTTTACTAGTTTGTGTCATGTTTAAACCTTAAGCTAATCACTATTAGCATGTAGCTATTCACTGCTAGCATGTGTAGCATGGTGGAAGTCCAGTTTGCTAGCATGAGTCAAAAGAGCCAACCGCCATGTCTCTATAATGTTCTGATGCAGAAATATAGGTGTTTCAAAACGGTTGCTAGGGTACTCTGTTTGGTTGCTAGGGAGTGGCTTGGTAGCTACCAATGATGATACTCAAAAGGCTGCTTGACAATATAAACCAACACCCATGTCTCTACGATGTTCTGATGCAGAGATATAGATCTTGCAAAACGGTTGCTAGGGTACTCTGTTTGGTTGCTAGGGAGTGGCTTGGCAGCTGCCAGTAATGATAAACCAAAGGCTGCTTGCCAGTATGAATGATATAAACCAACCCCCATTCCTCTATGATGTTCAGATTTGAAGATATCCCCTCTATGCTTTGAGTTGCTAGGGTGCTCTAAATAGTTGCTAGGGCGTGGCTATGATATCTTGAAGGTGATTCGTGATTGGCCGTTTGCTGCCCCGAGTCAAATGAGCCCACCCTCATGTTTCTATGACACTCCTATCCAAAGATATTCCTTTGATCTTTTTCAATGGAAGTCTATGGAACTTGTTGCTAAGGTACTCTCTATGGTTGCTAGGGCGTGGCTTGATAGCTTTAAAATTATCTTGATAGACTGATTGGTTGCCTGAGTAAAATGAGCCCACCCCCTTGTCTCTATGACATTGTGATCCAGAGTTATGACTTGTCAAAGTTCGTCCCAATGTTAAGTCTATGGGATTTTTCGCCCGATTTTTCGCCCGTCGGACGAACATCGTACACCCGATCGCTTATAAAAGTCATAGCACACCTCTCCTCAATAAGCCGGTCGATTTGACACCTCATTCATGGGTCTAGGACAAAAGCTGCGGGAGGAGTAGCGCGCCAAAATTTTGTGTGGAATAATAATAATAATAATAATAATAATAATAAGTATGCAGGAGAATAAGAATGGAGCTTTGCCTTTGGCAAGCACCATTAACTAGAATGTACATTTCCTGAAGAAAATGTGAATGGTGCTTGCAGTGGCAAAATTTGGCACTCTTGATTAGCATAATGCTAACATAATTACCGTCCTGCTAGGATGTTTTTAACAAGATGCTAACATGATTGGCATGTTGCTAGCATGATGCTAACACCCTTAGCATGCTGCTAGCATGTTTTTAACAAGATGCTAATCATGTTAGCATAATGGTAGCAACATACTAACATGATTAGCATAATGCTAGCATGATTACCATGTTGCTAGCATGATTTTAACAAGATGCTAATCATGTCAGCATAATGCTAATAAAATGCTAACATGATTAGCATAATGCTAGCATGATGCTAGCATGATTACCATGTTGCTAGCATGTTTTTAACAAGATGCTAACATGATTAGCATGTTTGCTAGCATTAGGCTAACATGATTAGCATGCTACTAGCATTATGCTAACACAATTAGCATGCTACCAGCATGATGCTAACACATTTTTACTAGTTTGTGTCATGTTTAAACCCTAAGCTAATCACTATTAGCATGTAGCTATTCACTGCTGGCATGTGTAGCATGTTGGAAGTCCAGTTTGCTAGCATGAGTCAAAAGAGCCAACCGCCATGTCTCTATGATGCTCTGTTGCAGAGATATATATCTTGCAAAACCGTTGCTAGGGTACTCTGTTTGGTTGCTAGGGAGTGGCTTGGCAACTGCCAGTAATGATAAACCAAAGGCTGCTTGCCAGTATCAATGATATAAACCAACCCCCATGCCTCTATGATATTCAGATTTGAAGATATCTGCCTATGCTTTGGGTTGCTAGGGTGCTCTAAATGGTTGCTAAGGCATGGCTATGATGTCTTTAAGGTGATTTGCGATTGGCGGTTTGCTGCCTCGAGTCAAATGAGCCCACCCTCTTGTTTGTACGACACTACTATCCAAAGATATTCATTTGATCTTTTTCAATGGAAGTCTATGGAGCTTGTTACTAAGGTGCTCTATATGGTTGCTAGGGCGTGGCTTGATAGCTTCACAATGATCCTGAGAGACTGATTGGTTGCCTGAGAAAAATGAGCCCACCCCCTTGTCTCTATGACATTGTAATCCAGAGTTATGTTCAATACAAAATCCCTATGTAATTTCCCATAGTAGGAAAAACACAGTACTTCCTGGTTCATGGGCATGGCTTCACCATAGTAAGTCTATGGGGCAACTTTGGGCAGCTCTTGCACCCCAGGGGTACAACTTACACCCCATTTTGAGATGTGGTCTGACAGAGCCTGTCAGCCCCTTCAAACGTAGTAACCCACATGTTTCTACGAAATCCTCGTTAGGAGCTATGACCCGTCAAAGTTTGTCGCAATGTTAAGTCAATGGGATTTTTTGCCCGGTTTTTCGCCCGCCGGACGAACATCATACACCCGATTGCTTATAAAAGTCATAGCACACCATTCCCAAATAATCCGCACGATTTGACACCTCATCTGTGGGTCTGTGACATAAACTGCAGGAGGAGTAGCGCGCCGAAATTTTGTCCAGAAGAAGAAGAATAAGTATGCAGGAGAATAAGAATGGAGCTTTGCCTTTGGCAAGCACTATTAACTAGAATGTACATTTCCTGAAGAAAATGTGAATGGTGCTTGCAGTGGCAAAATTCGCCACTCGGTTGCTAGGGTGCTGTAATTGGTTGCTAGGGCGTGGCTATGAAGTTGCTGTGTCACTACATATTGGCTGGCCGAATCAAAAGAGCCCAGCCCCAAGTCTCTATGACCTTCTGATCCAAAGATATGATCTCACAGATTTGGCCCCCATGTTAAGTCTATGGGAGTTTTTTTTAGCCGTTTTTTCGTACGCTGTGCGAACATCGTACACTCGATCGCTTAGAAAAGTCATAGCACACCTCTACTCAATAAGCCGGTCGATTTGACACCTCATTTGTGGGTCTACGACAAACGGTGCGGGACAAGTTACGTGCCAAAATTTTGTTCAGGTGAATAGTAATTACAATACTAGAATGTACATTTCCTGAAGAAAATGTGAATGGTGCTTGCAGTGGCAAAACTATGCTAACATAATTACCGTCCTGCTAGGATGTTTTTAGCAAGATGTTAACATGATTAGCATGTTGCTACCATGATGCTAACACCCTTAGCATGCTAACATGTTTTAAACAATATGCTAATCATGTTAACATAATGCTAGCAACATGCTAACATGATTAGCATGGTTTTAACAAGATGATAACATGATTAGCATGTTTGCTAGCATGATGCTAACATGATTAGCATGCTACTAACATGATGCTAACACAATTAGCATGTTACCAGCATGATGCTAACACATTTTTACTAGTTTGTGTCATGTTTAAACCCTAAGCTAATCACTATTAGCATGTAGCTATTCACTGCTAGCATGTGTAGCATGTTGGAAGTCCAGTTTGCTAGCATTAGTCAAAAGAGCCATCCGCCATGTCTCTATGATGCTCTGATGCAGAGATATAGATATTGCTAAACGGTTGCTAGGGTACTCTGTTTGGTTGCTAGGGAGTGGCTTGGCAGCTACCAATGATGATACTCCAAAGGCTGCTTGACAATATAAACCAACACCCATGTCTTTACGATGTTCTGATGCAGAGATATAGATCTTGCAAAACAGTTGCTAGGGTACTCTGTTTGGTTGCTAGGGAGTGGCTTGGCAGCTGCCAGTAATGATAAACCAAAGGCTGCTTGCCAGTATGAATGATATAAACCAACCCCTATGCCTCTATGATATTCAGATTTGAAGATATCTGCCTATGCTTTGGGTTGCTAGGTTGCTCTAAAATGGTTGCTAAGGCGTGGCTATGATGGCTTTAAGGTTATTTGTGATTGGCGGTTTGCTGCCTCGAGTCAAACGAGCCCACCCTCATGTTTGTATGACACTCCTATCCAAAGATATTCCTTTGATCTTTTTCAATGGAAGTCTATGGAGCTTGTTACTAAGGTACTCTCTATGGTTGCTAGGGCGTGGCTTGATAGCTTTAAAATTATCTTGATAGACTGATTGGTTGCCTGAGTAAAATGAGCCCACCCCCTTGTCTCTATGACATTGTGATCCAGAGTTATGACTTGTCAAAGTTCGTCCCAATGTTAAGTCTATGGGATTTTTCGCCCGATTTTTCGCCCGTCGGACGAACATCGTACACCCGATCGCTTATAAAAGTCATAGCACACCTCTCCTCAATAAGCCGGTCGATTTGACACCTCATTCATGGGTCTAGGACAAAAGCTGCGGGAGGAGTAGCGCGCCAAAATTTTGTGTGGAATAATAATAATAATAATAATAATAAGTATGCAGGAGAATAAGAATGGAGCTTTGCCTTTGGCAAGCACCATTAACTAGAATGTACATTTCCTGAAGAAAATGTGAATGGTGCTTGCAGTGGCAAAATTCAGAACCCGGTTGCTAGGGTGCTGTAATCGGTTACTAGGGCATGGCTATAAAGTCACTAGTTATTGGTTGCTTGATAGGCCGAGTCAAAAGAGCCCAGCCCCAAGTCTCTACGACCTTCTGATCCAAAGATATGATCTTACAGATTTGGCCCCCATGTTACGTCTATGGGACATTTTTCAAACGATTTTTCGTCCGCTGTGCGAACATCGTACACCCGATCGCTTATAAAAGTCATAGCACACCTCTCCTCAATAAGCCGGTCGATTTGACACCTCATTCGTGGGTCTACGACAAACGGTGCAGGACGAGTTACACGCCAAAGTTTTGTCTAGGTGAATAGTAATTACAATACTAGAATGTACATTTCCTGAAGAAAATGTGAATGGTGCTTGCAGTGGCAAAATTCAGAACCCGGTTGCTAGGGTGCTGTAATCGGTTACTAGGGCATGGCTATAAAGTCACTAGTTATTGGTTGCTTGATAGGCCGAGTCAAAAGAGCCCAGCCCCAAGTCTCTACGACCTTCTGATCCAAAGATATGATCTTACAGATTTGGCCCCCATGTTACGTCTATGGGACATTTTTCAAACGATTTTTCGTCCGCTGTGCGAACATCGTACACCCGATCGCTTATAAAAGTCATAGCACACCTCTCCTCAATAAGCCGGTCGATTTGACACCTCATTCGTGGGTCTACGACAAACGGTGCAGGACGAGTTACACGCCAAAGTTTTGTCTAGGTGAATAGTAATTACAATACTAGAATGTACATTTCCTGAAGAAAATGTGAATGGTGCTTGCAGTGGCAAAATTCGGCCCCGGTTGCTAGGGTGCTGTAATTGGTTGCTAGGGCGTGGCTATGAAGTTGCTGTGTCACTACTTATTGGCTGGCCGAATCAAAAGAGCCCAGCCCCAAGTCTCTATGACCTTCTAAACCAAAGATATGATCTCACAGATTTGGCCCCCATGTTAAGTCTATGGGAGATTTTTCAGCCATTTTTTCATACGCTGTGCGAACATCGTACACCTGATCGCTTAGAAAAGTCATAGCACACCTCTCCTCAATAAGCCGGTCGATTTGACACCTCATTCGTGGGTCTACGTCAAACGGTGCGGGACGAGTTACGCGCCAAAGTTTTGTTCAGGTGAATAGTAATTACAATACTAGAATGTACATTTCCTGAAGAAAATGTGAATGGTGCTTGCAGTGGCAAAATTCGGCACCTGGTTGCTAGGGTGAGGCTATGAAGTCAATAGTTATTGGCTGCTTGATAGGACGAGTCAAAAAAGCCCAGCCCCAAGTCTCTATGACCTTCTAAACCAAAGATATGATCTCACAGATTTGGCCCCCATGTTAAGTCTATGGGAGTTTTTTCAGCCGTTTTTTCGTACGCTGTGCGAACATCGTACACCCGATCGCTTAGAAAAGTCATAGCACACCTCTCCTCAATAAGCCGGTCGATTTGACACCTCATTCGTGGGTCTACGACAAACGGTGCGGGACGAGTTACGCGCCAAAGTTTTGTTCAGGTGAATAGTATTTACAATACTAGAATGTACATTTCCTGAAGAAAATGTGAATGGTGCTTGCAGTGGCAAAACTCGGCACTCTTGATTAGCATGATGCTAACATAATTACCGTCCTGCTAGGATGTTTTTATCAAGATGCTAACATGATTAGCATGTTGCTAGCATTATGCTAACACCCTTAGCATGCTGCTAGCATGTTTTTAGAAAGATGCTAATCATGTTAGCATTATGCTAGCAACATGCTAACATGATTAGCATTTGTTGCTAGCATAATGCTAACACCCTTAGCATGCTGCTAGCATGTTTTTAGAAAGATGCTAATCATGTTAGCATAATGCTAGCAACATGCTAACATGATTAGCATAATGCTAGCATGATGCTAGCATGATTACCATGTTGTAAGCATGTTTTTAACAAGATGCTAACATAATTAGCATGTTTGCTAGCATGATGCTAACATGATTAGCATGCTACTAGCATGATGCTAACACAATTAGCATGTTACCAGCATGATGTAACACATTTTTACTAGTTTGTGTCATGTTTAAACCCTAAGCTAATCACTATTAGCATGTAGCTATTCACTGCTAGCATGTGTAGCATGTTGGAAGTTCAGTTTGCTAGCATGAGTCAAAAGAGCCAACCGCCATGTCTCTATGATGCTCTGATGCAGAGATATAGATCTTGCTAAACGGTTGCTAGGGTACTCTGTTTGGTTGCTAAGGAGTGGCTTGGCAGCTACCAATGATGATACTCCAAAGGCTGCTTGACAATATAAACCAACCCCCATGTCTTTATGATGTTCTGATGCAGAGATATAGATCTTGCAAAACGGTTGCTAGGGTACTCTGTTTGGTTGCTAGGGAGTGGCTTGGCAGCTGCTAGTAATGATAAACCAAAGGCTGCTTGCCAGTATAAATGATATAAACCAATCCCCATGCCTCTATGATATTCAGATTTGAAGATATCCCTCTATGCTTTGGGTTGCTAGGGTGCTCTAAATGGTTGCTAGGGCGTGGCTATGAAGTGTTGAAGGTGATTCGTGATTGGCCGTTTGCTGCCCCGAGTCAAATGAGCCCACCCTCATGTTTCTATGACACTCCTATCCAAAGATATTCATTTGATCTTTTTCAATGGAAGTCTATGGAACTTGTTGCTATGGTGCTCTATATGGTTGCTAGGGCGTGGCTTGATAGCTTCACAATGATCCTGAGAGACTGATTGGTTGCCTGAGTAAAATGGGCCCACCCCCTTGTCTCTATGACATTGTGATCCAGAGTTATGTTCAATACAAAATCCCTATGTAATTTCCCATAGTAGGAAAAACACAGTACTTCCTGGTTCATGGGCACGGCTTCACCATAGTATGTCTATGGGGCAACTTTGGGCAGCTCTTGCGCCCCAGGGGTACAACTTACACCCCATTTTGAGGTATGGTCTGAGAGAGCCTATCAGGCTCTTCAAACGTGGTAACCCACATGTTTCTATGAAATTCTCGTTAGGAGCTATTAATCATCAAAGTTTGTCCCAATGCAAAGTCTATGGGATTTTTTTCGCTACTTTTTCGCCCGCCGGACGAACATCGTACACCCGATCGCTTATAAAAGTCATAGCACACCTGTCCTCAATGAGCCGGTCGATTTGACACCTCATTCATGGGTCTATGACAAAAACTGCGGGAGGAGTAGCGCGCAGAAATTGTGTCCAGAAGAAGAAGAAGAAGAATAATAAGTATGCAGAAGAATAAGAATGGAGCTTTGCCTTTGGCAAGCACCATTAACTAGAATGTACATTTCCTGAAGAAAATGTGAATGGTGCTTGCAGTGGCAAAATTCGGCCCCGGTTGCTAGGGTGCTGTAATTGGTTGCTAGGGCGTGGCTATGAAGTTGCTGTGTCACTACTTATTGGCTGGCCGAATCAAAAGAGCCCAGCCCCAAGTCTCTATGACCTTCTAAACCAAAGATATGATCTCACAGATTTGGCCCCCATGTTAAGTCTATGGGAGATTTTTCAGCCATTTTTTCATACGCTGTGCGAACATCGTACACCTGATCGCTTAGAAAAGTCATAGCACACCTCTCCTCAATAAGCCGGTCGATTTGACACCTCATTCGTGGGTCTACGTCAAACGGTGCGGGACGAGTTACGCGCCAAAGTTTTGTTCAGGTGAATAGTAATTACAATACTAGAATGTACATTTCCTGAAGAAAATGTGAATGGTGCTTGCAGTGGCAAAATTCGGCACCTGGTTGCTAGGGTGAGGCTATGAAGTCAATAGTTATTGGCTGCTTGATAGGACGAGTCAAAAAAGCCCAGCCCCAAGTCTCTATGACCTTCTAAACCAAAGATATGATCTCACAGATTTGGCCCCCATGTTAAGTCTATGGGAGTTTTTTCAGCCGTTTTTTCGTACGCTGTGCGAACATCGTACACCCGATCGCTTAGAAAAGTCATAGCACACCTCTCCTCAATAAGCCGGTCGATTTGACACCTCATTCGTGGGTCTACGACAAACGGTGCGGGACGAGTTACGCGCCAAAGTTTTGTTCAGGTGAATAGTATTTACAATACTAGAATGTACATTTCCTGAAGAAAATGTGAATGGTGCTTGCAGTGGCAAAACTCGGCACTCTTGATTAGCATGATGCTAACATAATTACCGTCCTGCTAGGATGTTTTTAGCAAAATGCTAACATGATTTGCATGTTGCTAGCATGATGCTAACACCCTAAGCATGCTGCTAGCATGTTTTAAACAAAATGCTAGTCATGTTAGCATAATGCTAGCAAAATGCTAATATGATTAGCATAATACTAGCATGATGCTAGCATGATTACCATGTTGCTAGCATTATTTTAACAAGATGCTAATCATGTTAGCATTATGTTAACAACATGCTAACATGATTAGCATGTTGCTAGCATGATGCTAACACCCTTAGCATGCTGTTAGCATGTTTTAAACAAGATGCTAATCATGTTAGCATAATGCTAGCAAACATGCTAACATGATTAGCATAATGCTAGCATGATGCTAGCATGATTACCATGTTGCTAAGCATGATTTTAACAAGATGCTAATCATGTTAGCATAATGCTAAGCAACATGCTAACATCATTAGCATAATGCTAGCATGATGCTAGCATGATTACCATGTTGTTAGCATGTATTTAACAAGATGCTAACATGATTAGCATGTTTGCTAACATGATGCTAACATGATTATCATGCTACTAGCATCATGCTAACACAATTAGCATGCCACTAGCATTATTCTAACACATTTTTACTAGTTTGTGTCATGTTTAAACCTTAAGCTACTCACTATTAGCATGTAGCTATTCACTGCTAGCATGTGTAGCATGGTGGAAGTCCAGTTTGCTAGCATGAGTCAAAAGAGCCAACCGCCATGTCTCTATAATGTTCTGATGCAGAAATATAGGTGTTTCAAAACGGTTGCTAGGGTACTCTGTTTGGTTGCTAGGGAGTGGCTTGGCAGCTGCCAATGATGATACTCCAAAGGCTGCTTGACAATATAAACCAACCCCCATGTCTGTACGATGTTCTGACGCAGAGATATAGATCTTGCAAAATGGTTGCTAGGGTACTCTGTTTGGTTGCTAAGGAGTGGCTTGGCAGCTACCAATGATGATACACCAAAGGCTGCTTGCCAGTATGAATGATATAAACCAACCCCCATGCCTCTATGATATTCAGATTTGAAGATATCTGCCTATGCTTTGGGTTGCTAGGGTGCTCTATATGGTTGCTAAGGCGTGGCTATGATGTCTTTAAGGTGATTTGTGATTGGCGGTTTGCTGCCTCGAGTCAAATGAGCCCACCCTCATGTTTCTATGACACTCCTATCCAAAGATATTCCTTTGATCTTTTTCAATGGAAGTCTATGGAACTTGTTGCTATGGTTCTCTATATGGTTGCTAGGGCGTGGCTTGATAGCTTTACAATGATCCTGAGAGACTGATTGGTTGCCTGAGTAAAATGAGCCCACCCCCTTGTCTCTATGACATTGTGATTCAGAGTTATGTTCAATACAAAATCCCTATGTAATTTCCCATAGTAGGAAAAACACAGTACTTCCTGGTTCATGGGCACGGCTTCACCATAGTATGTCTATGGGGCAACTTTGGGCAGCTCTTGCGCCCCAGGGGTACAACTTACACCCCATTTTGAGGTATGGTCTGAGAGAGCCTATCAGGCTCTTCAAACGTGGTAACCCACATGTTTCTATGAAACTCTCGTTAGGAGCTATTACTCATCAAAGTTTGTCCCAATGCAAAGTCTATGGGATTTTTTTCGCTACTTTTTCGCCCGCCGGACGAACATCGTACACCCGATCGCTTATAAAAGTCATAGCACACCTGTCCTCAATGAGCCGGTCGATTTGACACCTCATTCATGGGTCTATGACAAAAACTGCGGGAGGAGTAGCGCGCAGAAATTGTGTCCAGAAGAAGAAGAAGAAGAATAATAAGTATGCAGAAGAATAAGAATGGAGCTTTGCCTTTGGCAAGCACCATTAACTAGAATGTACATTTCCTGAAGAAAATGTGAATGGTGCTTGCAGTGGCAAAACTCGGCACTCTTGATTAGCATGATGCTAACATAATTACCGTCCTGCTAGGATGTTTTTAGCAAAATGCTAACATGATTTGCATGTTGCTAGCATGATGCTAACACCCTAAGCATGCTGCTAAAGCATGTTTTAAACAAAATGCTAGTCATGTTAGCATAATGCTAAGCAAAATGCTAATATGATTAGCATAATACTAGCATGATGCTAGCATGATTACCATGTTGCTAGCATTATTTTAACAAGATGCTAATCATGTTAGCATTATGTTAACAACATGCTAACATGATTAGCATGTTGCTAGCATGATGCTAACACCCTTAGCATGCTGTTAGCATGTTTTAAACAAGATGCTAATCATGTTAGCATAATGCTAGCAAACATGCTAACATGATTAGCATAATGCTAGCATGATGCTAGCATGATTACCATGTTGCTAGCATGATTTTAACAAGATGCTAATCATGTTAGCATAATGCTAGCAACATGCTAACATCATTAGCATAATGCTAGCATGATGCTAGCATGATTACCATGTTGTTAGCATGTATTTAACAAGATGCTAACATGATTAGCATGTTTGCTAACATGATGCTAACATGATTATCATGCTACTAGCATCATGCTAACACAATTAGCATGCCACTAGCATTATTCTAACACATTTTTACTAGTTTGTGTCATGTTTAAACCTTAAGCTACTCACTATTAGCATGTAGCTATTCACTGCTAGCATGTGTAGCATGGTGGAAGTCCAGTTTGCTAGCATGAGTCAAAAGAGCCAACCGCCATGTCTCTATAATGTTCTGATGCAGAAATATAGGTGTTTCAAAACGGTTGCTAGGGTACTCTGTTTGGTTGCTAGGGAGTGGCTTGGCAGCTGCCAATGATGATACTCCAAAGGCTGCTTGACAATATAAACCAACCCCCATGTCTGTACGATGTTCTGACGCAGAGATATAGATCTTGCAAAATGGTTGCTAGGGTACTCTGTTTGGTTGCTAAGGAGTGGCTTGGCAGCTACCAATGATGATACACCAAAGGCTGCTTGCCAGTATGAATGATATAAACCAACCCCCATGCCTCTATGATATTCAGATTTGAAGATATCTGCCTATGCTTTGGGTTGCTAGGGTGCTCTATATGGTTGCTAAGGCGTGGCTATGATGTCTTTAAGGTGATTTGTGATTGGCGGTTTGCTGCCTCGAGTCAAATGAGCCCACCCTCATGTTTCTATGACACTCCTATCCAAAGATATTCCTTTGATCTTTTTCAATGGAAGTCTATGGAACTTGTTGCTATGGTTCTCTATATGGTTGCTAGGGCGTGGCTTGATAGCTTTACAATGATCCTGAGAGACTGATTGGTTGCCTGAGTAAAATGAGCCCACCCCCTTGTCTCTATGACATTGTGATTCAGAGTTATGTTCAATACAAAATCCCTATGTAATTTCCCATAGTAGGAAAAACACAGTACTTCCTGGTTCATGGGCACGGCTTCACCATAGTATGTCTATGGGGCAACTTTGGGCAGCTCTTGCGCCCCAGGGGTACAACTTACACCCCATTTTGAGGTATGGTCTGAGAGAGCCTATCAGGCTCTTCAAACGTGGTAACCCACATGTTTCTATGAAACTCTCGTTAGGAGCTATTACTCATCAAAGTTTGTCCCAATGCAAAGTCTATGGGATTTTTTTCGCTACTTTTTCGCCCGCCGGACGAACATCGTACACCCGATCGCTTATAAAAGTCATAGCACACCTGTCCTCAATGAGCCGGTCGATTTGACACCTCATTCATGGGTCTATGACAAAAACTGCGGGAGGAGTAGCGCGCAGAAATTGTGTCCAGAAGAAGAAGAAGAAGAATAATAAGTATGCAGAAGAATAAGAATGGAGCTTTGCCTTTGGCAAGCACCATTAACTAGAATGTACATTTCCTGAAGAAAATGTGAATGGTGCTTGCAGTGGCAAAACTATGCTAACATAATTACCGTCCTGCTAGTATGTTTTTAACAAGATGCTAACATGATTAGCATGTTGCTAGCATGATGCTAACACCCTTAGCATGCTGCTAACATGTTTTAAACAAAATGCTAACATGATTAGCATAATGCTAACATGATGCTAGCATGATTACCATGTTGCTAGCATTATTTTAACAAGATGCTAATCATGTTAGCATTATGCTAGCAACATGCTAACATGATTAGCATAATGCTAGCATTATGCTAGCATGATTACCATGTTGATAGCATGATTTTAACAAGATGCTAATCATGTTAGCATAATGCTAGCAACATGCTAACATGATTAGCATAAAGCTAGCATGATTACCATGTTGCTAGCATGTTTTTAACAAGATGCTAACATGATTAGCATGTTTGCTAGAATAATGCTAACATGCTTAGCATGCTACTAGCATGATGCTAACACAATTAGCATGTTACCAGCATGATGCTAACACATTTTTACTAGTTTGTGTCATGTTTAAACCCTAAGCTAATCACTATTAGCATGTAGCTATTCACTGCTAGCATGTGAAGCATGTTGGAAGTCCAGTTTGCTAGCATGAGTCAAAAGATCCAACCGCCATGTCTCTATGATGCTCTGATGCAGAGATATAGATCTTGTTAAACGGTTGCTAGGGTACTCTGTTTGGTTGCTAGGGAGTGGCTTAGCAGCTACCAATGATGATATTCCAAAAGCTGCTTGACAATATAAACCAACCCCCATGTCTTTATGATGTTCTGATGCAGAGATATAGATCTTGCTAAACGGTTGCTAGGGTACTCTGTTTGGTTGCTAGGGAGTGGCTTGGCAGCTGCCAGTAATGATAAACCAAAGGCTGCTTGCCAGTATGAATGATATAAACCAACCCCCATGCCTGTATGATATTCAGATTTGAAGATATCCCTCTATGCTTTGGGTTGCTAGGGTGCTCTAAATGGTTGCTAGGGCGTGGCTATGAAGTGTTGAAGGTGATTCGTGATTGGCCGTTTGCTGCCCCGAGTCAAATGAGCCCACCCTCATGTTTCTATGACACTCCTATCCAAAGATATTCATTTGATCTTTTTCAATGGAAGTCTATGGAACTTGTTGCTATGGTGCTCTATATGGTTGCTAGGGCGTGGCTTGATAGCTTCACAATGATCCTGAGAGACTGATTGGTTGCCTGAGTAAAATGAGCCCACCCCCTTGTCTCTAAGACATTGTGATCCAGAGTTATGTTCAATACAAAATCCCTATGTAATTTCCCATAGTAGGAAAAACACAGTACTTCCTGGTTCATGGGCACGGCTTCACCATAGTATGTCTATGGGGCAACTTTGGGCAGCTCTTGCGCCCCAGGGGTACAACTTACACCCAATTTTGAGGTATGGTCTGACAGAGCTTGCCAGCCTCTTCAAACGTGGTAACCCACATGTTTCTACGAAATTCTCGCTCGGAGCAATAACTCGTCAAAATTTGTCGCAATGCAAAGTCTATGGGATTTTTTTCGCTACTTTTTCGCCCGCTGGACGAACATCGTACACCCGATCGCTTATAAAAGTCATAGCACAGGTCTCCTCAATAAGCCGGTCGATTTGACACCTGATTCATTGGTCTAGGACAAAAACTGTGGGAGGAGTAGCGCGCCAAACTTTTGTCCAGAAAAATAATTATAATAATAAGTATGAGCAATAATAAGAATGGAGCTTTGCCTTTGGCAAGCACCATTAACTAGAATGTACATTTCCTGAAGAAAATGTGAATGGTGCTTGCAGTGGCAAAATTCGCCACTCGGTTGCTAGGGTGCTGTAATTGGTTGCTAGGGCATGGCTATGAAGTTGCTGTGTCACTACATATTGGCTGGCCGAATCAAAAGAGCCCAGCCCCAAGTCTCTATGACCTTCTGATCCAAAGATATGATCTCACAGATTTTGACCCAATGTTAAGTCTATGGGAGTTTTTTCAGCCATTTTTTTCGTACGCTGTGCGAACATCGTACACCCGATCGCTTAGAAAAGTCATAGCACACCTCTCCTCAATAAGCCGGTCGATTTGACACCTCATTTGTGGGTCTAGGACAAACGGTGCGGGACGAGTTACGCGCCAAAGTTTTGTTCAGGTGAATAGTAATTACAATACTAGAATGTACATTTCCTGAAGAAAATGTGAATGGTGCTTGCAGTGGCAAAACTCGGCACTCTTGATTAGCATGATGCTAACATAATTACCGTCCTGCTAGGATGTTTTTAGCAAAATGCTAACATGATTTGCATGTTGCTAGCATGATGCTAACACCCTAAGCATGCTGCTAGCATGTTTTAAACAAAATGCTAGTCATGTTAGCATAATGCTAGCAAAATGCTAATATGATTAGCATAATACTAGCATGATGCTAGCATGATTACCATGTTGCTAGCATTATTTTAACAAGATGCTAATCATGTTAGCATTATGTTAACAACATGCTAACATGATTAGCATGTTGCTAGCATGATGCTAACACCCTTAGCATGCTGTTAGCATGTTTTAAACAAGATGCTAATCATGTTAGCATAATGCTAGCAAACATGCTAACATGATTAGCATAATGCTAGCATGATGCTAGCATGATTACCATGTTGCTAGCATGATTTTAACAAGATGCTAATCATGTTAGCATAATGCTAGCAACATGCTAACATCATTAGCATAATGCTAGCATGATGCTAGCATGATTACCATGTTGTTAGCATGTATTTAACAAGATGCTAACATGATTAGCATGTTTGCTAACATGATGCTAACATGATTATCATGCTACTAGCATCATGCTAACACAATTAGCATGCCACTAGCATTATTCTAACACATTTTTACTAGTTTGTGTCATGTTTAAACCTTAAGCTACTCACTATTAGCATGTAGCTATTCACTGCTAGCATGTGTAGCATGGTGGAAGTCCAGTTTGCTAGCATGAGTCAAAAGAGCCAACCGCCATGTCTCTATAATGTTCTGATGCAGAAATATAGGTGTTTCAAAACGGTTGCTAGGGTACTCTGTTTGGTTGCTAGGGAGTGGCTTGGCAGCTGCCAATGATGATACTCCAAAGGCTGCTTGACAATATAAACCAACCCCCATGTCTGTACGATGTTCTGACGCAGAGATATAGATCTTGCAAAATGGTTGCTAGGGTACTCTGTTTGGTTGCTAAGGAGTGGCTTGGCAGCTACCAATGATGATACACCAAAGGCTGCTTGCCAGTATGAATGATATAAACCAACCCCCATGCCTCTATGATATTCAGATTTGAAGATATCTGCCTATGCTTTGGGTTGCTAGGGTGCTCTATATGGTTGCTAAGGCGTGGCTATGATGTCTTTAAGGTGATTTGTGATTGGCGGTTTGCTGCCTCGAGTCAAATGAGCCCACCCTCATGTTTCTATGACACTCCTATCCAAAGATATTCCTTTGATCTTTTTCAATGGAAGTCTATGGAACTTGTTGCTATGGTTCTCTATATGGTTGCTAGGGCGTGGCTTGATAGCTTTACAATGATCCTGAGAGACTGATTGGTTGCCTGAGTAAAATGAGCCCACCCCTTGTCTCTATGACATTGTGATTCAGAGTTATGTTCAATACAAAATCCCTATGTAATTTCCCATAGTAGGAAAAACACAGTACTTCCTGGTTCATGGGCACGGCTTCACCATAGTATGTCTATGGGGCAACTTTGGGCAGCTCTTGCGCCCCAGGGGTACAACTTACACCCCATTTTGAGGTATGGTCTGAGAGAGCCTATCAGGCTCTTCAAACGTGGTAACCCACATGTTTCTATGAAACTCTCGTTAGGAGCTATTACTCATCAAAGTTTGTCCCAATGCAAAGTCTATGGGATTTTTTTCGCTACTTTTTCGCCCGCCGGACGAACATCGTACACCCGATCGCTTATAAAAGTCATAGCACACCTGTCCTCAATGAGCCGGTCGATTTGACACCTCATTCATGGGTCTATGACAAAAACTGCGGGAGGAGTAGCGCGCAGAAATTGTGTCCAGAAGAAGAAGAAGAAGAACTAGAATGTACATTTCCTGAAGAAAATGTGAATGGTGCTTGCAGTGGCAAAATTCAGAACCCGGTTGCTAGGGTGCTGTAATCGGTTACTAGGGCATGGCTATAAAGTCACTAGTTATTGGTTGCTTGATAGGCCGAGTCAAAAGAGCCCAGCCCCAAGTCTCTACGACCTTCTGATCCAAAGATATGATCTTACAGATTTGGCCCCCATGTTACGTCTATGGGACATTTTTCAAACGATTTTTCGTCCGCTGTGCGAACATCGTACACCCGATCGCTTATAAAAGTCATAGCACACCTCTCCTCAATAAGCCGGTCGATTTGACACCTCATTCGTGGGTCTACGACAAACGGTGCAGGACGAGTTACACGCCAAAGTTTTGTCTAGGTGAATAGTAATTACAATACTAGAATGTACATTTCCTGAAGAAAATGTGAATGGTGCTTGCAGTGGCAAAACTCGGCACTCTTGATTAGCATGATGCTAACATAATTACCGTCCTGCTAGGATGTTTTTAGCAAAATGCTAACATGATTTGCATGTTGCTAGCATGATGCTAACACCCTAAGCATGCTGCTAGCATGTTTTAAACAAAATGCTAGTCATGTTAGCATAATGCTAGCAAAATGCTAATATGATTAGCATAATACTAGCATGATGCTAGCATGATTACCATGTTGCTAGCATTATTTTAACAAGATGCTAATCATGTTAGCATTATGTTAACAACATGCTAACATGATTAGCATGTTGCTAGCATGATGCTAACACCCTTAGCATGCTGTTAGCATGTTTTAAACAAGATGCTAATCATGTTAGCATAATGCTAGCAAACATGCAAACATGATTATCAAAATGCTAGCATGATGCAAGCATGATTACCATGTTGCTAGCATGATTTTAACAAGATGCTAATCATGTAAGCATAATGCTAGCAACATGCTAACATCATTAGCATAATGCTAGCATGATGCTAGCATGATTACCATGTTGTTAGCATGTATTTAACAAGATGCTAACATGATTAGCATGTTTGCTAACATGATGCTAACATGATTATCATGCTACTAGCATCATGCTAACACAATTAGCATGCCACTAGCATTATTCTAACACATTTTTACTAGTTTGTGTCATGTTTAAACCTTAAGCTACTCACTATTAGCATGTAGCTATTCACTGCTAGCATGTGTAGCATGGTGGAAGTCCAGTTTGCTAGCATGAGTCAAAAGAGCCAACCGCCATGTCTCTATAATGTTCTGATGCAGAAATATAGGTGTTTCAAAACGGTTGCTAGGGTACTCTGTTTGGTTGCTAGGGAGTGGCTTGGCAGCTGCCAATGATGATACTCCAAAGGCTGCTTGACAATATAAACCAACCCCCATGTCTGTACGATGTTCTGACGCAGAGATATAGATCTTGCAAAATGGTTGCTAGGGTACTCTGTTTGGTTGCTAAGGAGTGGCTTGGCAGCTACCAATGATGATACACCAAAGGCTGCTTGCCAGTATGAATGATATAAACCAACCCCCATGCCTCTATGATATTCAGATTTGAAGATATCTGCCTATGCTTTGGGTTGCTAGGGTGCTCTATATGGTTGCTAAGGCGTGGCTATGATGTCTTTAAGGTGATTTGTGATTGGCGGTTTGCTGCCTCGAGTCAAATGAGCCCACCCTCATGTTTCTATGACACTCCTATCCAAAGATATTCCTTTGATCTTTTTCAATGGAAGTCTATGGAACTTGTTGCTATGGTTCTCTATATGGTTGCTAGGGCGTGGCTTGATAGCTTTACAATGATCCTGAGAGACTGATTGGTTGCCTGAGTAAAATGAGCCCACCCCCTTGTCTCTATGACATTGTGATTCAGAGTTATGTTCAATACAAAATCCCTATGTAATTTCCCATAGTAGGAAAAACACAGTACTTCCTGGTTCATGGGCACGGCTTCACCATAGTATGTCTATGGGGCAACTTTGGGCAGCTCTTGCGCCCCAGGGGTACAACTTACACCCCATTTTGAGGTATGGTCTGAGAGAGCCTATCAGGCTCTTCAAACGTGGTAACCCACATGTTTCTATGAAACTCTCGTTAGGAGCTATTACTCATCAAAGTTTGTCCCAATGCAAAGTCTATGGGATTTTTTTCGCTACTTTTTCGCCCGCCGGACGAACATCGTACACCCGATCGCTTATAAAAGTCATAGCACACCTGTCCTCAATGAGCCGGTCGATTTGACACCTCATTCATGGGTCTATGACAAAAACTGCGGGAGGAGTAGCGCGCAGAAATTGTGTCCAGAAGAAGAAGAAGAAGAATAATAAGTATGCAGAAGAATAAGAATGGAGCTTTGCCTTTGGCAAGCACCATTAACTAGAATGTACATTTCCTGAAGAAAATGTGAATGGTGCTTGCAGTGGCAAAATTCGGCCCCGGTTGCTAGGGTGCTGTAATTGGTTGCTAGGGCGTGGCTATGAAGTTGCTGTGTCACTACTTATTGGCTGGCCGAATCAAAAGAGCCCAGCCCCAAGTCTCTATGACCTTCTAAACCAAAGATATGATCTCACAGATTTGGCCCCCATGTTAAGTCTATGGGAGATTTTTCAGCCATTTTTTCATACGCTGTGCGAACATCGTACACCTGATCGCTTAGAAAAGTCATAGCACACCTCTCCTCAATAAGCCGGTCGATTTGACACCTCATTCGTGGGTCTACGTCAAACGGTGCGGGACGAGTTACGCGCCAAAGTTTTGTTCAGGTGAATAGTAATTACAATACTAGAATGTACATTTCCTGAAGAAAATGTGAATGGTGCTTGCAGTGGCAAAATTCGGCACCTGGTTGCTAGGGTGAGGCTATGAAGTCAATAGTTATTGGCTGCTTGATAGGACGAGTCAAAAAAGCCCAGCCCCAAGTCTCTATGACCTTCTAAACCAAAGATATGATCTCACAGATTTGGCCCCCATGTTAAGTCTATGGGAGTTTTTTCAGCCGTTTTTTCGTACGCTGTGCGAACATCGTACACCCGATCGCTTAGAAAAGTCATAGCACACCTCTCCTCAATAAGCCGGTCGATTTGACACCTCATTCGTGGGTCTACGACAAACGGTGCGGGACGAGTTACGCGCCAAAGTTTTGTTCAGGTGAATAGTATTTACAATACTAGAATGTACATTTCCTGAAGAAAATGTGAATGGTGCTTGCAGTGGCAAAACTCGGCACTCTTGATTAGCATGATGCTAACATAATTACCGTCCTGCTAGGATGTTTTTATCAAGATGCTAACATGATTAGCATGTTGCTAGCATTATGCTAACACCCTTAGCATGCTGCTAGCATGTTTTTAGAAAGATGCTAATCATGTTAGCATTATGCTAGCAACATGCTAACATGATTAGCATTTGTTGCTAGCATAATGCTAACACCCTTATCATGCTGCTAGCATGTTTTTAGAAAGATGCTAATCATGTTAGCATAATGCTAGCAACATGCTAACATGATTAGCATAATGCTAGCATGATGCTAGCATGATTACCATGTTGCTAGCATGTTTTTAACAAGATGCTAACATAATTAGCATGTTTGCTAGCATGATGCTAACATGATTAGCATGCTACTAGCATGATGCTAACACAATTAGCATGTTACCAGCATGATGCTAACACATTTTTACTAGTTTGTGTCATGTTTAAACCCTAAGCTAATCACTATTAGCATGTAGCTATTCACTGCTAGCATGTGTAGCATGTTGGAAGTTCAGTTTGCTAGCATGAGTCAAAAGAGCCAACCGCCATGTCTCTATGATGCTCTGATGCAGAGATATAGATCTTGCTAAACGGTTGCTAGGGTACTCTGTTTGGTTGCTAAGGAGTGGCTTGGCAGCTACCAATGATGATACTCCAAAGGCTGCTTGACAATATAAACCAACCCCCATGTCTTTATGATGTTCTGATGCAGAGATATAGATCTTGCAAAACGGTTGCTAGGGTACTCTGTTTGGTTGCTAGGGAGTGGCTTGGCAGCTGCTAGTAATGATAAACCAAAGGCTGCTTGCCAGTATAAATGATATAAACCAATCCCCATGCCTCTATGATATTCAGATTTGAAGATATCCCTCTATGCTTTGGGTTGCTAGGGTGCTCTAAATGGTTGCTAGGGCGTGGCTATGAAGTGTTGAAGGTGATTCGTGATTGGCCGTTTGCTGCCCCGAGTCAAATGAGCCCACCCTCATGTTTCTATGACACTCCTATCCAAAGATATTCATTTGATCTTTTTCAATGGAAGTCTATGGAACTTGTTGCTATGGTGCTCTATATGGTTGCTAGGGCGTGGCTTGATAGCTTCACAATGATCCTGAGAGACTGATTGGTTGCCTGAGTAAAATGGGCCCACCCCCTTGTCTCTATGACATTGTGATCCAGAGTTATGTTCAATACAAAATCCCTATGTAATTTCCCATAGTAGGAAAAACACAGTACTTCCTGGTTCATGGGCACGGCTTCACCATAGTATGTCTATGGGGCAACTTTGGGCAGCTCTTGCGCCCCAGGGGTACAACTTACACCCCATTTTGAGGTATGGTCTGAGAGAGCCTATCAGGCTCTTCAAACGTGGTAACCCACATGTTTCTATGAAATTCTCGTTAGGAGCTATTACTCATCAAAGTTTGTCCCAATGCAAAGTCTATGGGATTTTTTTCGCTACTTTTTCGCCCGCCGGACGAACATCGTACACCCGATCGCTTATAAAAGTCATAGCACACCTGTCCTCAATGAGCCGGTCGATTTGACACCTCATTCATGGGTCTATGACAAAAACTGCGGGAGGAGTAGCGCGCAGAAATTGTGTCCAGAAGAAGAAGAAGAAGAATAATAAGTATGCAGAAGAATAAGAATGGAGCTTTGCCTTTGGCAAGCACCATTAATAATAAGTATGCAGAAGAATAAGAATGGAGCTTTGCCTTTGGCAAGCACCATTAACTAGAATGTACATTTCCTGATGAAAATGTGAATGGTGCTTGCAGTAGCAAAATTCTGTACCCTGTTGCTATGCGGTTGCTTTGGTAACCTGAGTGGTTGCTAGGGTGTTGCTAGGCAGTTGCTAAGGTACTTGGAGTGGTTGCTAAGGTGTTTCTAGGCGGTTGCCAAGGTGTTCTGGGTGGTTGCTAAGCGGTTGCTAAGCGGTTGCTATGGTAACCTGGGTGGTTGCTAGGGTGTTGGTAGGCAGTTTCTAAGGCACTTGGGGTGGTCACTACGGTGTTGCTAGGCGGTTGCTAGGGTGTTATTGGTGGTTGCTAGGCGGTTGCTATGGTAACCTGGGTGGTTGCTAAGGTGTTGCTAGGCAGTTGCTAAGGTACTTGGAGTGGTTGCTAAGGTGTTGCTAGGCGGTTGCTAAGGTGTTCTAGGCGGTTGGTAGGCGGTTGCTGTGATAACCAGGGTAGTTGCTAGGGTGTTGCTAGGAAGTTGCTGAGGTACTTGGGGTGGTTGCTAAGGTGTTGCTAGGCGGTTGCTATGGTGTTCTGGGTGGTTGCTAGGCGGTTGCTATGGTAACCAGGGTAGTTGCTAGGGTGTTGCTAGGAAGTTGCTGAGGTACTTGGGGTGGTTGCTAAGGTGTTGCTAGGCGGTTGCTAGGGTGTTCTGGGCGGTTGCTAGGCGGTTGCTATGGTAACCTGGGTGGTTGCTAAGGTGTTGCTAGGCAGTTGTTAAGGTACCTGGAGTGGTCACTACTGTGTTGCTAGGCGGTTGCTAGGGTGTTCTGGGCGGTTGCTATGGTAACCAGGGTGGTTGCTATGGTATTACTAGGTGGTTGGTAGTTGGCACAGATAGTTACAATGGAGTTTCTATAGAGTTCTTATCATGTTCTCAGCCCACTTTAGCACTTAGCTAATCACTATTAGCATGTAGCTATTCACCGCTAGCATGTGTAGCATGTTGGAAGTCCAGTTTGCTAGCATGAGTCAAAAGAGCCAACCGCCATGTCTCTATGATGCTCTGATGCAGAGATATAGATATTGCTAAACGGTTGCTAGGGTACTCTGTTTGGTTGCTAAGGAGTGGCTTGGCAGCTACCAATGATGATACTCCAAAGGCTGCTTGACAATATAAACCAACACCCATGTCTCTACGATGTTCTGATGCAGAGATATAGATCTTGCTAAACGGTTGCTAGGGTACTCTGTTTGGTTGCTAGGGAGTGGCTTGGTAGCTACCAATGATGATACTCCAAAGGCTGCTTGACAATATAAACCAACACCCATGTCTTTACGATGTTCTGATGCAGAAATATAGATGTTGAATAATGGTTGCTAGGGTACTCTGTTTGGTTGCTAGGGAGTGGCTTGGCAGCTACCAATGATGATACTCCAAAGGCTGCTTGCCAGTATGAATGATATAAACCAACCCCCATGCCTCTATGATATTCAGATTTGAAGATATCTGCCTATGCTTTGGGTTGCTAGGGTGCTCTAAATGGTTGCTAAGGCGTGGCTATGATGTCTTTAAGGTGATTTGTGATTGGCGGTTTGCTGCCTCGAGTCAAATGAGCCCACCCTCTTGTTTGTACGACACTTCTATCCAAAGATATTCATTTGATCTTTTTCAATGGAAGTCTATGAAGCTTGTTACTAAGGTGCTCTATATGGTTGCTAGGGCGTGGCTTGATATCTTCAAAGTTTTCCTGAGAGACTGATTGGTTTCCTGAGTAAAATGAGACCACCCCTTTGTCTCTATGACATTGTTATCCAGAGTTATGACTTGTCAAAGTTCGTTCCAATGTTAAGTCTATGGGATTTTTTTCGCTACTTTTTCGCCCGCCGGACGAACATCGTACACCCGATCGCTTATAAAAGTCATAGCACACCTCTCCTCAATGAGCCGGTCGATTTGACACCTCATTCATGGGTCTAGGACAAAAACTGCGGGAGGAGTAGCGCGCAGAAAAAAAAGTGGAAGAAGAATAATAATAATAATAATAATAATAATAAGTATGCAGAAGAATAAGAATGGAGCTTTGCCTTTGGCAAGCACCATTAACTAGAATGTACATTTCCTGAAGAAAATGTGAATGGTGCTTGCAGTGGCAAAATTTGGCACTCTTGATTAGCATAATGCTAACATAATTACCGTCCTGCTAGGATGTTTTTAACAAGATGCTAACATGATTGGCATGTTGCTAGCATGATGCTAACACCCTTAGCATGCTGCTAGCATGTTTTTAACAAGATGCTAATCATGTTAGCATAATGGTAGCAACATGCTAACATGATTAGCATAATGCAAGCATGATTACCATGTTGCTAGCATGATTTTAACAAGATGCTAATCATGTCAGCATAATGCTAGCATGATGCTAGCATGATTACCATGTTGCTAGCATGTTTTTAACAAGATGCTAACATGATTAGCATGTTTGCTAGCATTAGGCTAACATGATTAGCATGTTTGCTAGCATTAGGCTAACATGATTAGCATGCTACTAGCATTATGCTAACACAATTAGCATGCTACCAGCATGATGCTAACACATTTTTACTAGTTTGTGTCATGTTTAAACCCTAAGCTAATCACTATTAGCATGTAGCTATTCACTGCTGGCATGTGTAGCATGTTGGAAGTCCAGTTTGCTAGCATGAGTCAAAAGAGCCAACCGCCATGTCTCTATGATGCTCTGTTGCAGAGATATAGATCTTGCAAAACGGTTGCTAGGGTACTCTGTTTGGTTGCTAGGGAGTGGCTTGGCAACTGCCAGTAATGATAAACCAAAGGCTGCTTGCCAGTATCAATGATATAAACCAACCCCCATGCCTCTATGATATTCAGATTTGAAGATATCTGCCTATGCTTTGGGTTGCTAGGGTGCTCTAAATGGTTGCTAAGGCATGGCTATGATGTCTTTAAGGTGATTTGCGATTGGCGGTTTGCTGCCTCGAGTCAAATGAGCCCACCCTCTTGTTTGTACGACACTACTATCCAAAGATATTCATTTGATCTTTTTCAATGGAAGTCTATGGAGCTTGTTACTAAGGTGCTCTATATGGTTGCTAGGGCGTGGCTTGATAGCTTCACAATGATCCTGAGAGACTGATTGGTTGCCTGAGAAAAATGAGCCCACCCCCTTGTCTCTATGACATTGTAATCCAGAGTTATGTTCAATACAAAATCCCTATGTAATTTCCCATAGTAGGAAAAACACAGTACTTCCTGGTTCATGGGCATGGCTTCACCATAGTAAGTCTATGGGGCAACTTTGGGCAGCTCTTGCACCCCAGGGGTACAACTTACACCCCATTTTGAGATGTGGTCTGACAGAGCCTGTCAGCCCCTTCAAACGTAGTAACCCACATGTTTCTACGAAATCCTCGTTAGGAGCTATGACCCGTCAAAGTTTGTCGCAATGTTAAGTCAATGGGATTTTTTGCCCGGTTTTTCGCCCGCCGGACGAACATCATACACCCGATTGCTTATAAAAGTCATAGCACACCATTCCCAAATAATCCGCACGATTTGACACCTCATCTGTGGGTCTGTGACAAAAACTGCAGGAGGAGTAGCGCGCCGAAATTTTGTCCAGAAGAAGAAGAATAAGTATGCAGGAGAATAAGAATGGAGCTTTGCCTTTGGCAAGCACCATTAACTAGAATGTACATTTCCTGAAGAAAATGTGAATGGTGCTTGCAGTAGCAAAATTCTGTACCCGGTTGCTATGCGGTTGCTTTGGTAACCTGAGTGGTTGCTAGGGTGTTGCTAGGCAGTTGCTAAGGTACTTGGAGTGGTTGCTAAGGTGTTTCTAGGCGGTTGCCAAGGTGTTCTGGGTGGTTGCTAAGCGGTTGCTATGGTAACCTGGGTGGTTGCTAGGGTGTTGGTAGGCAGTTTCTAAGGCACCTGGGGTGGTCACTACGGTGTTGCTAGGCGGTTGCTAGGGTGTTATTGGTGGTTGCTAGGTGGTTGCTATGGTAACCTGGGTGGTTGCTAAGGTGTTGCTAGGCAGTTGCTAAGGTACTTGGAGTGGTTGCTAAGGTGTTGCTAGGCGGTTGCTAAGGTGTTCTAGGCGGTTGGTAGGCGGTTGCTGTGATAACCAGGGTAGTTGCTAGGGTGTTGCTAGGAAGTTAATGAGGTACTTGGGGTGGTTGCTAAGGTGTTGCTAGGCGGTTGCTATGGTGTTCTGGGTGGTTGCTAGGCGGTTGCTATGGTAACCAGGGTAGTTGCTAGGGTGTTGCTAGGAAGTTGCTGAGGTACTTGGGGTGGTTGCTAAGGTGTTGCTAGGCGGTTGCTAGGGTGTTCTGGGCGGTTGCTAGGCGGTTGCTATGGTAACCTGGGTGGTTGCTAAGGTGTTGCTAGGCAGTTGTTAAGGTACCTGGAGTGGTCACTACTGTGTTGCTAGGCGGTTGCTAGGGTGTTCTGGGCGGTTGCTATGGTAACCAGGGTGGTTGCTATGGTATTACTAGGTGGTTGGTAGTTGGCACAGATAGTTACAATGGAGTTTCTATAGAGTTCTTATCATGTTCTCAGCCCACTTTAGCACTTAGCTAATCACTATTAGCATGTAGCTATTCACCGCTAGCATGTGTAGCATGTTGGAAGTCCAGTTTGCTAGCATGAGTCAAAAGAGCCAACCGCCATGTCTCTATGATGCTCTGATGCAGAGATATAGATATTGCTAAACGGTTGCTAGGGTACTCTGTTTGGTTGCTAAGGAGTGGCTTGGCAGCTACCAATGATGATACTCCAAAGGCTGCTTGACAATATAAACCAACACCCATGTCTCTACGATGTTCTGATGCAGAGATATAGATCTTGCTAAACGGTTGCTAGGGTACTCTGTTTGGTTGCTAGGGAGTGGCTTGGTAGCTACCAATGATGATACTCCAAAGGCTGCTTGACAATATAAACCAACACCCATGTCTTTACGATGTTCTGATGCAGAAATATAGATGTTGAATAATGGTTGCTAGGGTACTCTGTTTGGTTGCTAGGGAGTGGCTTGGCAGCTACCAATGATGATACTCCAAAGGCTGCTTGCCAGTATGAATGATATAAACCAACCCCCATGCCTCTATGATATTCAGATTTGAAGATATCTGCCTATGCTTTGGGTTGCTAGGGTGCTCTAAATGGTTGCTAAGGCGTGGCTATGATGTCTTTAAGGTGATTTGTGATTGGCGGTTTGCTGCCTCGAGTCAAATGAGCCCACCCTCTTGTTTGTACGACACTTCTATCCAAAGATATTCATTTGATCTTTTTCAATGGAAGTCTATGAAGCTTGTTACTAAGGTGCTCTATATGGTTGCTAGGGCGTGGCTTGATATCTTCAAAGTTTTCCTGAGAGACTGATTGGTTGCCTGAGTAAAATGAGACCACCCCTTTGTCTCTATGACATTGTTATCCAGAGTTATGACTTGTCAAAGTTCGTTCCAATGTTAAGTCTATGGGATTTTTTTCGCTACTTTTTCGCCCGCCGGACGAACATCGTACACCCGATCGCTTATAAAAGTCATAGCACACCTGTCCTCAATGAGCCGGTCGATTTGACACCTCATTCGTGGGTCTAGGACAAAAACTGCGGGACTAGTTACGTGCCAATATTTTGGCCAGAAGAAGAAGAAGAAGAAGAATAATAAGTATGCAGAAGATTAAGAATGGAGCTTTGCCTTTGGCAAGCACCATTAACTAGAATGTACATTTCCTGAAGAAAATGTGAATGGTGCTTGCAGTGGCAAAACTCAGCACTCTTGATTAGCATGATGCTAACATAATTACCGTCCTGCTAGGATGTTTTTAGCAAGATGCTAACAGATTAGCATGTTGCTAGCATGATGCTAACACCCATAGCATGATGCCAGCATGTTTTTAGCAAGATTCTAATCATGTTAGCATAATGCTAGCAACATGCTAACATGATTAGCATAATGGTAACATGATGCTAGCATGATTACCATTTTGCTAGCATGTTTTTAACAAGATGCTAACATGATTAGCATGTTGCTAGCATGATGCTAACACCCTAAGCATGCTGCTAGCATGTTTTAAACAAAATGCTAGTCATGTTAGCATAATGCTAGCAACATGCTAACATGATTAGCATAATGCTAGCATGATGCTAGCATGATTACCATGTTGCTAGCATTATTTTAACCAAATGCTAATCATGTTAGCATTATGTTAGCAACATGCTAACATGATTAGCATGTTGCTAGCATGATGCTAACACCCTTAGCATGCTGCTAGCATGTTTTAAACAAGATGCTAATCATGTTAGCATAATGCTAGCAAACATGCTAACATGATTAGCATAATGCTAGCATGATGCTAGCATGATTACCATGTTGTTAGCATGATTTTAACAAGATGCTAATCATGTTAGCATAATGTTAGCAACATGCTAACATCATTAGCATAATGCTAGCATGATGCTAGCATGATTACCATGTTGTTAGCATGTATTTAACAAGATGCTAACATGATTAGCATGTTTGCTAACATGATGCTAACATGATTAGCATGCTACTAGCATCATGCTAACACAATTAACATGCCACTAGCATTATTCTAACACATTTTTACTAGTTTGTGTCATGTTTAAACCTTAAGCTAATCACTATTAGCATGTAGCTATTCACTGCTAGCATGTGTAGCATGGTGGAAGTCCAGTTTGCTAGCATGAGTCAAAAGAGCCAACCGCCATGTCTCTATAATTTTCTGATGCAGAAATATAGGTGTTTCAAAACGGTTGCTAGGGTACTCTGTTTGGTTGCTAGGGAGTGGCTTGGTAGCTACCAATGATGATACTCCAAAGGCTGCTTGACAATATAAACCAACACCCATGTCTCTACGATGTTCTGATGCAGAGATATAGATCTTGCAAAACGGTTGCTAGGGTACTCTGTTTGGTTGCTAGGGAGTGGCTTGGCAGCTGCCAGTAATGATAAACCAAAGGCTGCTTGCCAGTATGAATGATATAAACCAACCCCCATTCCTCTATGATGTTCAGATTTGAAGATATCCCCTCTATGCTTTGAGTTGCTAGGGTGCTCTAAATAGTTGCTAGGGCGTGGCTATGATATCTTGAAGGTGATTCGTGATTGGCCGTTTGCTGCCCCGAGTCAAATGAGCCCACCCTCATGTTTCTATGACACTCCTATCCAAAGATATTCCTTTGATCTTTTTCAATGGAAGTCTATGGAACTTGTTGCTAAGGTACTCTCTATGGTTGCTAGGGCGTGGCTTGATAGCTTTAAAATTATCTTGATAGACTGATTGGTTGCCTGAGTAAAATGAGCCCACCTCCTTGTCTCTATGACATTGTGATCCAGAGTTATGACTTGTCAAAGTTCGTCCCAATGTTAAGTCTATGGGATTTTTCGCCCGATTTTTCGCCCGTCGGACGAACATCGTACACCCGATCGCTTATAAAAGTCATAGCACACCTCTCCTCAATAAGCCGGTCGATTTGACACCTCATTCATGGGTCTAGGACAAAAGCTGCGGGAGGAGTAGCGCGCCAAAATTTTGTGTGGAATAATAATAATAACTAGAATGTACATTTCCTGAAGAAAATGTGAATGGTGCTTGCAGTGGCAAAATTCGGCCCCGGTTGCTAGGGTGCTGTAATTGGTTGCTAGGGCGTGGCTATGAAGTTGCTGTGTCACTACTTATTGGCTGGCCGAATCAAAAGAGCCCAGCCCCAAGTCTCTATGACCTTCTAAACCAAAGATATGATCTCACAGATTTGGCCCCCATGTTAAGTCTATGGGAGATTTTTCAGCCATTTTTTCATACGCTGTGCGAACATCGTACACCTGATCGCTTAGAAAAGTCATAGCACACCTCTCCTCAATAAGCCGGTCGATTTGACACCTCATTCGTGGGTCTACGTCAAACGGTGCGGGACGAGTTACGCGCCAAAGTTTTGTTCAGGTGAATAGTAATTACAATACTAGAATGTACATTTCCTGAAGAAAATGTGAATGGTGCTTGCAGTGGCAAAATTCGGCACCTGGTTGCTAGGGTGAGGCTATGAAGTCAATAGTTATTGGCTGCTTGATAGGACGAGTCAAAAAAGCCCAGCCCCAAGTCTCTATGACCTTCTAAACCAAAGATATGATCTCACAGATTTGGCCCCCATGTTAAGTCTATGGGAGTTTTTTCAGCCGTTTTTTCGTACGCTGTGCGAACATCGTACACCCGATCGCTTAGAAAAGTCATAGCACACCTCTCCTCAATAAGCCGGTCGATTTGACACCTCATTCGTGGGTCTACGACAAACGGTGCGGGACGAGTTACGCGCCAAAGTTTTGTTCAGGTGAATAGTATTTACAATACTAGAATGTACATTTCCTGAAGAAAATGTGAATGGTGCTTGCAGTGGCAAAACTCGGCACTCTTGATTAGCATGATGCTAACATAATTACCGTCCTGCTAGGATGTTTTTATCAAGATGCTAACATGATTAGCATGTTGCTAGCATTATGCTAACACCCTTAGCATGCTGCTAGCATGTTTTTAGAAAGATGCTAATCATGTTAGCATTATGCTAGCAACATGCTAACATGATTAGCATTTGTTGCTAGCATAATGCTAACACCCTTAGCATGCTGCTAGCATGTTTTTAGAAAGATGCTAATCATGTTAGCATAATGCTAGCAACATGCTAACATGATTAGCATAATGCTAGCATGATGCTAGCATGATTACCATGTTGCTAGCATGTTTTTAACAAGATGCTAACATAATTAGCATGTTTGCAAGCATGATGCTAACATGATTAGCATGCTACTAGCATGATGCTAACACAATTAGCATGTTACCAGCATGATGTAACACATTTTTACTAGTTTGTGTCATGTTTAAACCCTAAGCTAATCACTATTAGCATGTAGCTATTCACTGCTAGCATGTGTAGCATGTTGGAAGTTCAGTTTGCTAGCATGAGTCAAAAGAGCCAACCGCCATGTCTCTATGATGCTCTGATGCAGAGATATAGATCTTGCTAAACGGTTGCTAGGGTACTCTGTTTGGTTGCTAAGGAGTGGCTTGGCAGCTACCAATGATGATACTCCAAAGGCTGCTTGACAATATAAACCAACCCCCATGTCTTTATGATGTTCTGATGCAGAGATATAGATCTTGCAAAACGGTTGCTAGGGTACTCTGTTTGGTTGCTAGGGAGTGGCTTGGCAGCTGCTAGTAATGATAAACCAAAGGCTGCTTGCCAGTATAAATGATATAAACCAATCCCCATGCCTCTATGATATTCAGATTTGAAGATATCCCTCTATGCTTTGGGTTGCTAGGGTGCTCTAAATGGTTGCTAGGGCGTGGCTATGAAGTGTTGAAGGTGATTCGTGATTGGCCGTTTGCTGCCCCGAGTCAAATGAGCCCACCCTCATGTTTCTATGACACTCCTATCCAAAGATATTCATTTGATCTTTTTCAATGGAAGTCTATGGAACTTGTTGCTATGGTGCTCTATATGGTTGCTAGGGCGTGGCTTGATAGCTTCACAATGATCCTGAGAGACTGATTGGTTGCCTGAGTAAAATGGGCCCACCCCCTTGTCTCTATGACATTGTGATCCAGAGTTATGTTCAATACAAAATCCCTATGTAATTTCCCATAGTAGGAAAAACACAGTACTTCCTGGTTCATGGGCACGGCTTCACCATAGTATGTCTATGGGGCAACTTTGGGCAGCTCTTGCGCCCCAGGGGTACAACTTACACCCCATTTTGAGGTATGGTCTGAGAGAGCCTATCAGGCTCTTCAAACGTGGTAACCCACATGTTTCTATGAAATTCTCGTTAGGAGCTATTACTCATCAAAGTTTGTCCCAATGCAAAGTCTATGGGATTTTTTTCGCTACTTTTTCGCCCGCCGGACGAACATCGTACACCCGATCGCTTATAAAAGTCATAGCACACCTGTCCTCAATGAGCCGGTCGATTTGACACCTCATTCATGGGTCTATGACAAAAACTGCGGGAGGAGTAGCGCGCAGAAATTGTGTCCAGAAGAAGAAGAAGAAGAATAATAAGTATGCAGAAGAATAAGAATGGAGCTTTGCCTTTGGCAAGCACCATTAATAACTAGAATGTACATTTCCTGAAGAAAATGTGAATGGTGCTTGCAGTGGCAAAATTCGGCACCGGTTGCTAGGGTGCTGTAATTGGTTGCTAGGGTGTGGCTATGAAGTTGCTGTGTCACTAATTATTGGCTGGCCGAATCAAAAGAGCCCAGCCCCAAGTCTCTATGACCTTCTGATCCAAAGATATGATCTCACAGATTTTGACCCAATGTTAAGTCTATGGGAGTTTTTTCAGACGTTTTTTTCGTACACTGTGCGAACATCGTACACCTGATCGCTTAGAAAAGTCATAGCACACCTCTCCTCAATAAGCCGGTCGATTTGACACCTCATTCGTGGGTCTACGACAAACTGTGCAGGACGAGTTACGCGCCAAAGTTTTGTTCAGGTGAATAGTAATTACAATACTAGAATGTACATTTCCTGAAGAAAATGTGAATGGTGCTTGCAGTGGCAAAATTCGGCACCCGGTTGCTAGGGTGCTGTAATTGGTTGCTAGGGCGTGGCCATGAAGCCACTAGTTATTGGCGGCTTGATAGGCCGAGTCAAAAGAGCCCAGCCCCAAGTCTATATGACCTTCTAAACCAAAGATATGATCTCACAGATTTGGCCCCCATGTTAAGTCTATGGGAGTTTTTTCAGCCGTTTTTTCGTATGCTGTGCGAACATCGTACACCCGATCGCTTAGAAAAGTCATAGCACAGCTCTCCTCAATAAGCCGGTCGATTTGACACCTCATTCGTGGGTCTACGACAAACGTTGCGGGACGAGTTACGCGCCAAAGTTTTGTTCAGGTGAATAGTAATTACAATACTAGAATGTACATTTCCTGAAGAAAATGTGAATGGTGCTTGCAGTGGCAAAATTCAGAACCCGGTTGCTAGGGTGCTGTAATCGGTTACTAGGGCATGGCTATAAAGTCACTAGTTATTGGTTGCTTGATAGGCCGAGTCAAAAGAGCCCAGCCCCAAGTCTCTACGACCTTCTGATCCAAAGATATGATCTTACAGATTTGGCCCCCATGTTACGTCTATGGGACATTTTTCAAACGATTTTTCGTCCGCTGTGCGAACATCGTACACCCGATCGCTTATAAAAGTCATAGCACACCTCTCCTCAATAAGCCGGTCGATTTGACACCTCATTCGTGGGTCTACGACAAACGGTGCAGGACGAGTTACACGCCAAAGTTTTGTCTAGGTGAATAGTAATTACAATACTAGAATGTACATTTCCTGAAGAAAATGTGAATGGTGCTTGCAGTGGCAAAATTCGGCCCCGGTTGCTAGGGTGCTGTAATTGGTTGCTAGGGCGTGGCTATGAAGTTGCTGTGTCACTACTTATTGGCTGGCCGAATCAAAAGAGCCCAGCCCCAAGTCTCTATGACCTTCTAAACCAAAGATATGATCTCACAGATTTGGCCCCCATGTTAAGTCTATGGGAGATTTTTCAGCCATTTTTTCATACGCTGTGCGAACATCGTACACCTGATCGCTTAGAAAAGTCATAGCACACCTCTCCTCAATAAGCCGGTCGATTTGACACCTCATTCGTGGGTCTACGTCAAACGGTGCGGGACGAGTTACGCGCCAAAGTTTTGTTCAGGTGAATAGTAATTACAATACTAGAATGTACATTTCCTGAAGAAAATGTGAATGGTGCTTGCAGTGGCAAAATTCGGCACCTGGTTGCTAGGGTGAGGCTATGAAGTCAATAGTTATTGGCTGCTTGATAGGACGAGTCAAAAAAGCCCAGCCCCAAGTCTCTATGACCTTCTAAACCAAAGATATGATCTCACAGATTTGGCCCCCATGTTAAGTCTATGGGAGTTTTTTCAGCCGTTTTTTCGTACGCTGTGCGAACATCGTACACCCGATCGCTTAGAAAAGTCATAGCACACCTCTCCTCAATAAGCCGGTCGATTTGACACCTCATTCGTGGGTCTACGACAAACGGTGCGGGACGAGTTACGCGCCAAAGTTTTGTTCAGGTGAATAGTATTTACAATACTAGAATGTACATTTCCTGAAGAAAATGTGAATGGTGCTTGCAGTGGCAAAACTCGGCACTCTTGATTAGCATGATGCTAACATAATTACCGTCCTGCTAGGATGTTTTTATCAAGATGCTAACATGATTAGCATGTTGCTAGCATTATGCTAACACCCTTAGCATGCTGCTAGCATGTTTTTAGAAAGATGCTAATCATGTTAGCATTATGCTAGCAACATGCTAACATGATTAGCATTTGTTGCTAGCATAATGCTAACACCCTTAGCATGCTGCTAGCATGTTTTTAGAAAGATGCTAATCATGTTAGCATAATGCTAGCAACATGCTAACATGATTAGCATAATGCTAGCATGATGCTAGCATGATTACCATGTTGCTAGCATGTTTTTAACAAGATGCTAACATAATTAGCATGTTTGCTAAGCATGATGCTAACATGATTAGCATGCTACTAGCATGATGCTAACACAATTAGCATGTTACCAGCATGATGTAACACATTTTTACTAGTTTGTGTCATGTTTAAACCCTAAGCTAATCACTATTAGCATGTAGCTATTCACTGCTAGCATGTGTAGCATGTTGGAAGTTCAGTTTGCTAGCATGAGTCAAAAGAGCCAACCGCCATGTCTCTATGATGCTCTGATGCAGAGATATAGATCTTGCTAAACGGTTGCTAGGGTACTCTGTTTGGTTGCTAAGGAGTGGCTTGGCAGCTACCAATGATGATACTCCAAAGGCTGCTTGACAATATAAACCAACCCCCATGTCTTTATGATGTTCTGATGCAGAGATATAGATCTTGCAAAACGGTTGCTAGGGTACTCTGTTTGGTTGCTAGGGAGTGGCTTGGCAGCTGCTAGTAATGATAAACCAAAGGCTGCTTGCCAGTATAAATGATATAAACCAATCCCCATGCCTCTATGATATTCAGATTTGAAGATATCCCTCTATGCTTTGGGTTGCTAGGGTGCTCTAAATGGTTGCTAGGGCGTGGCTATGAAGTGTTGAAGGTGATTCGTGATTGGCCGTTTGCTGCCCCGAGTCAAATGAGCCCACCCTCATGTTTCTATGACACTCCTATCCAAAGATATTCATTTGATCTTTTTCAATGGAAGTCTATGGAACTTGTTGCTATGGTGCTCTATATGGTTGCTAGGGCGTGGCTTGATAGCTTCACAATGATCCTGAGAGACTGATTGGTTGCCTGAGTAAAATGGGCCCACCCCCTTGTCTCTATGACATTGTGATCCAGAGTTATGTTCAATACAAAATCCCTATGTAATTTCCCATAGTAGGAAAAACACAGTACTTCCTGGTTCATGGGCACGGCTTCACCATAGTATGTCTATGGGGCAACTTTGGGCAGCTCTTGCGCCCCAGGGGTACAACTTACACCCCATTTTGAGGTATGGTCTGAGAGAGCCTATCAGGCTCTTCAAACGTGGTAACCCACATGTTTCTATGAAATTCTCGTTAGGAGCTATTACTCATCAAAGTTTGTCCCAATGCAAAGTCTATGGGATTTTTCGCTACTTTTTCGCCCGCCGGACGAACATCGTACACCCGATCGCTTATAAAAGTCATAGCACACCTGTCCTCAATGAGCCGGTCGATTTGACACCTCATTCATGGGTCTATGACAAAAACTGCGGGAGGAGTAGCGCGCAGAAATTGTGTCCAGAAGAAGAAGAAGAAGAATAATAAGTATGCAGAAGAATAAGAATGGAGCTTTGCCTTTGGCAAGCACCATTAACTAGAATGTACATTTCCTGAAGAAAATGTGAATGGTGCTTGCAGTGGCAAAACTCGGCACTCTTGATTAGCATTATGCTAACATAATTACCGTCCAGCTAGGATGTTTTTAGCAAGATGCTAACATGATTAGCATGTTCCTAGCATTATGCTAACACCCTTAGCATGCTGCTAACATGTTTTTAGAAAGATGCTAATCATGTTAGCATAATGCTAACACCCTTAACATGCTGCTAGCATGTTTTTAGAAAGATGCTAATCTTGTTACCATAATGCTAGCAACATGCTAACATGATTAGCATAATGCTAGCATGATGCTAGCATGATTACCATGTTGTTAACATGTTTTTAACAAGATGCTAACATAATTAGCATGTTTGCTAGCATGATGCTAACATGATTAGCATGCTACTAGCATGATGCTAACACAATTAGCATGTTACCAGCATTCTGCTAACACATTTTTACTAGTTTGTGTCATGTTTAAACCCTAAGCTAATCACTATTAGCATGTAGCTATTCACTGAAAGCATGTGTAGCATGTTGGAAGTCCAGTTTGCTAGCATGAGTCAACAGAGCCAACCGCCATGTCTCTATGATGCTCTGATGCAGAGATATAGATCTTGCAAAACGGTTGCTAGGGTATTCTGTTTGGTTGCTAGGCAGTGGCTTGGCAGCTGCCAGTAATGATAAACCAAAGGCTGCTTGCCAGTATGAATGATATAAACCAACCCCCATGCCTCTATGATATTCAGATTTGAAGATATCCCTCTTTGCTTTGGGTTGCTAGGGTGCTCTAAATGGTTGCTAGGACGTGGCTATGAAGTGTTTAAGGTGATTCGTGATTGGCCGCTTGCTGCCCCGAGTCAAATGAGCCCACCCTCATGTTTCTATGACACTCCTATCCAAAGATATTCATTTGATCTTTTTCAATGGAAGTCTATGGAACTTGTTGCTATGGTGCTCTATATGGTTGCTAGGGCGTGGCTTGATAGCTTCACAATGAACCTGAGACACTGATTGGTTGCCTGAGTAAAATGAGCCCACCCCCTTGTCTTTAAGACATTGTGATCCAGAGTTATGTTCAATACAAAATCCCTATGTAATTTCCCATAGTAGGAAAAACACAGTACTTCCTGGTTCATGGGCACGGCTTCACCATAGTATGTCTATGGGGCAACTTTGGGCAGCTCTTGCGCCCCAGGGGTACAACTTACACCCCATTTTGAGGTATGGTCTGAGAGAGCCTATCAGGCTCTTCAAACGTGGTAACCCACATGTTTCTATGAAATTCTCGTTAGGAGCTATTACTCATCAAAGTTTGTCCCAATGCAAAGTCTATGGGATTTTTTTCGCTACTTTTTCGCCCGCCGGACGAACATCGTACACCCGATCGCTTATAAAAGTCATAGCACACCTGTCCTCAATGAGCCGGTCGATTTGACACCTCATTCATGGGTCTATGACAAAAACTGCGGGAGGAGTAGCGCGCAGAAATTGTGTCCAGAAGAAGAAGAAGAAGAATAATAAGTATGCAGAAGAATAAGAATGGAGCTTTGCCTTTGGCAAGCACCATTAACTAGAATGTACATTTCCTGAAGAAAATGTGAATGGTGCTTGCAGTGGCAAAATTCGGCACCGGGTTGCTAGGGTGCTGTAATTGGTTGCTAGGGCGAGGCTATGAAGTCAATAGTTATTGTCTGCTTGATAGGCCGAATCAAAAGAGCTCAGCCCCAAGTCTCTATGACCTTCTAAACCAAAGATATGATCTCACAGATTTGGCCCCCATGTTAAGTCTATGGGAGTTTTTTCAGCCGTTTTTTCGTACGCTGTGCGAACATCGTACACCCGATCGCTTAGAAAAGTCATAGCACACCTCTCCTCAATAAGCCGGTCGATTTGACACCTCATTCATGGGTCTACGACAAACGGTGAGGGACGAGTTACGCGCCAAAGTTTTGTTCAGGTGAATAGTAATTACAATACTAGAATGTACATTTCCTGAAGAAAATGTGAATGGTGCTTGCAGTGGCAAAATTCGGCACCGGTTGCTAGGGTGCTGTAATTGGTTGCTAGGACGTGGCTATGAAGTTGCTGTGTCACTAATTGGCTGGCCGAATCAAAAGAGCCCAGCACCAAGTCTCTATGACCTTCTGATCCAAAGATATGATCTCACTGATTTTGACCCAATGTTAAGTCTATGGGAGTTTTTTCAGCTGTTTTTTTGTACGCTGTGCGAACATCGTACACCCGATCGCTTAGAAAAGTCATAGCACACCTCTCCTCAATAAGCCGGTCGATTTGACACCTCATTCGTGGGTATACAACAAACGGTGCGGGACGAGTTACGCGCCAAAGTTTTGTTCAGGTGAATAGTAATTACAATACTAGAATGTACATTTCCTGAAGAAAATGTGAATGGTGCTTGCAGTGGCAAAATTCGCCACTCGGTTGCTAGGGTGCTGTAATTGGTTGCTAGGGCGTGGCTATGAAGTTGCTGTGTCACTACATATTGGCTGGCCGAATCAAAAGAGCCCAGCCCCAAGTCTCTATGACCTTCTGATCCAAAGATATGATCTCACAGATTTTGACCCAATGTTAAGTCTATGGGAGTTTTTTCAGCCATTTTTTTCGTACGCTGTGCGAACATCGTACACCCGATCGCTTAGAAAAGTCATAGCACACCTCTCCTCAATAAGCCGGTCGATTTGACACCTCATTTGTGGGTCTAGGACAAACGGTGCGGGACGAGTTACGCGCCAAAGTTTTGTTCAGGTGAATAGTAATTACAATACTAGAATGTACATTTCCTGAAGAAAATGTGAATGGTGCTTGCAGTGGCAAAATTCGCCACTCGGTTGCTAGGTTGCTGTAATTGGTTGCAAGGGCGTGGCCATGAAGTCACTACTTATTGGCGGCTTGATAGGCCGAGTCAAAAGAGCCCAGCCCCAAGTCTCTATGACCTTCTAAACCAAAGATATGATCTCACAGATTTGGCCCCCATGTTAAGTCTATGGGAGTTTTTTCAGCCGTTTTTTCGTACGCTGTGCGAACATCGTACACCCGATCGCTTAGAAAAGTCATAGCACACCTCTCCTCAATAAGCCGGTCGATTTAACACCTCATTCGTGGGTCTACGTCAAAAACTGCGAGACGAGTTACGCGCCAAAGTTTTGTTCAGGTGAATAGTAATTACAATACTAGAATGTACATTTCCTGAAGAAAATGTGAATGGTGCTTGCAGTGGCAAAATTCGGCACCGGTTGCTAGGGAGCTGTAATTGGTTGCTAGGGCGTGGCTATGAAGTTGCTGTGCCACTACTTATTGGCTGGCCGAATCAAAAGAACCCAGCCCCAAGTCTCTAAGACCTTCTGATCCAAAGATATGATCTCACAGATTTTGACCCAATGTTAAGTCTATGGGAGTTTTTTCAGCCATTTTTTTCGTACGCTGTGCGAACATCGTACACCCGATCGCTTAGAAAAGTCAAAGCACACCTCTCCTCAATAAGCCGGTCGATTTGACACCTCATTTGTGGGTCTAGGACAAACGGTGCAGGACGAGTTACGCGCCAAAGTTTTGTTCAGGTGAATAGTAATTACAATACTAGAATGTACATTTCCTGAAGAAAATGTGAATGGTGCTTGCAGTGGCAAAATTCGCCACTCGGTTGCTAGGTTGCTGTAATTGGTTGCAAGGGCGTGGCCATGAAGTCACTACTTATTGGCGGCTTGATAGGCCGAGTCAAAAGAGCCCAGCCCCAAGTCTCTATGACCTTCTAAACCAAAGATATGATCTCACAGATTTGGCCCCCATGTTAAGTCTATGGGAGTTTTTTCAGCCGTTTTTTCGTACGCTGTGCGAACATCGTACACCCGATCGCTTAGAAAAGTCATAGCACACCTCTCCTCAATAAGCCGGTCGATTTAACACCTCATTCGTGGGTCTACGTCAAAAACTGCGAGACGAGTTACGCGCCAAAGTTTTGTTCAGGTGAATAGTAATTACAATACTAGAATGTACATTTCCTGAAGAAAATGTGAATGGTGCTTGCAGTGGCAAAATTCGACACTCGGTTGCTAGGCGGTTGCTAAGGTACTTGGGGTGGTTGCTAAGGTGTTGCTAGGCGGTTGCTATGGTGTTCTGGGTGGTTGCTAGGCGGTTGCTATGGTAACCTGGGTGGTTGCTAGGGTGTTGCTAGGTGGTTGGTAGTTGTCACAGATAGTTACTGTGGAGTTTCTATAGAGTTCCTGGCGTGTTCTCTGCCCACTTTAGCACTTAGCTAATCACTATTAGCATGTAGCTATTAACTGCTAGCATGTGTAGCATGTTGGAAGTCCAGTTTGCTAGCATGAGTCAAAAGAGCCAACCGCCATGTCTCTATGATGCTCTGATGCAGAGATATAGATATTTTGCTAAACGGTTGCTAAGGTACTCTGTTTGGTTGCTAGGGAGTGGCTTGGCAGCTGCCAGTAATGATAAACCAAAGGCTGCTTGCCAGTATGAATGCTATAAACCAACCCCTATGCCTCTATGATATTCAGATTTGAAGATATCTGCCTATGCTTTGGGTTGCTAGGGTGCTCTAAATGGTTGCTAAGGCGTGGCTATGATGTCTTTAAGGTGATTTGTGATTGGCAGTTTGCTGCCTCGAGTCAAATGAGCCCACCCTCATGTTTGTACGACACTCCTATCCAAAGATATTCCTTTGATCTTTTTCAATGGAAGTCTATGGAGCATGTTACTAAGGTGCTCTATATGGTTGCTAGGGCGTGGCTTGATAGCTTCACAATGATCCGGAGAGACTGATTGGTTGCCTGAGTAAAATGAGCCCACCCCCTTGTCTCTATGACACTGCAATCCAGAGTTATGTTCAATACAAAATCCCTATGTAATTTCCCATAGTAGGAAAAACACAGTACTTCCTGGTTCATGGGCACGGCTTCACCATAGTATGTCTATGGGGCAATTTTGGGCAGCTCTTGCGCCCCAGGGGTACAACTTACACCCCATATTGAGGTATGGGCTGACAGAGCTTGCCAGCCTCTTCAAACGTGGTAACCCACATGTTTCTACGAAATTCTCGCTCGGAACAATGACTCGTCAAAGTTTGTCGCAATGCAAAGTCTATGGGATTTTTTTCGCTACTTTTTCGCCCGCCTGACGAACATCGTACACCCGATCGCTTATAAAAGTCATAGCACAGCTCTCCTCAATGAGCCGATCGATTTGACACCTCATTCATGGGTCTAGGACAAACGCTGCGGAAGGAGTAGCGCACAGAAATAAAAGTGGAAGAAAATGAGTGTCTGTGTCTGAGAGAGAAAGGCTTCTAAGGGCCTGCGTGTGTGAGTGTGTGTGAGAAAGTGACAGTTGAAATTCAAATTTCTGAAGATTCCGCCATTGAAAGTCAATGGGACTTTTTGGCCGCTTTTTCGCCCCCTGTGCGAACGTCGTTGGTCCGATCGCTTATAAAAATCATAACACATATCTCCTCAATGAGCCGGTCGATTTGACACCTCATTCATGGGTCTAGGACAAACACTGCGGGAGGAGTAGCGCGCAGAAATAAAAGTGGAAGAAAATGAGTGTCTGTGTCTGAGAGAGAAAGGCTTTTAAGGGCCTGCATGTGTGAGTGTGTGTGAGAAAGTGACAGTTGAGAGAGACGGAATGTTCGTGAATTTGAATTTTTCAATGTAAGTCAATGGGACTTTTTTGGCCGCTTTTTCGACCGCTGTGCGAAAATCGTTGGTCCGATCGCTTATAAAAGTCATAGCACACCTGTCCTCAATGAGCCGGTCGATTTGACACCTCATTCATGGGTCTATGACAAAAACTGCGGGAGGAGTAGCGCGCAGAAATTGTGTCCAGAAGAAGAAGAAGAAGAATAATAAGTATGCAGAAGAATAAGAATGGAGCTTTGCCTTTGGCAAGCACCATTAACTAGAATGTACATTTCCTGAAGAAAATGTGAATGGTGCTTGCAGTGGCAAAACACCGGACTCGGTTGCTAGGGTGCTGTAATTGGTTGCTAGGGCGTGGCTATGAAGTTGCTGTGTCACTACTTATTGGCTGGCCGAATCAAAAGAGCCCAGCCCCAAGTCTCTACGACCTTCTGATCCAAAGATATGATCTCACAGATTTGGTCCCCATGTTAAGTCTATGGGACATTTTTCAGACGATTTTTCGTATGCTGTGCGAACAGCGTACACCCGATCACTTAGAAAAGTCATAGCACACCTCTCCTCAATAAGCCGGTCGATTTGACACCTCATTTGTGGGTCTACGTCAAACGGTGCGGGACGAGTTACGCGCCAAAGTTTTGTTCAGGTGAATAGTAATTACAATACTAGAATGTACATTTCCTGAAGAAAATGTGAATGGTGCTTGCAGTGGCAAAATTCGGCACCGGTTGCTAGGGTGCTGTAATTGGTTGCTAGGGTGTGGCTATGAAGTTGCTGTGTCACTAATTATTGGCTGGCCGAATCAAAAGAGCCCAGCCCCAAGTCTCTATGACCTTCTGATCCAAAGATATGATCTCACAGATTTTGACCCAATGTTAAGTCTATGGGAGTTTTTTCAGACGTTTTTTTCGTACACTGTGCGAACATCGTACACCTGATCGCTTAGAAAAGTCATAGCACACCTCTCCTCAATAAGCCGGTCGATTTGACACCTCATTCGTGGGTCTACGACAAACTGTGCAGGACGAGTTACGCGCCAAAGTTTTGTTCAGGTGAATAGTAATTACAATACTAGAATGTACATTTCCTGAAGAAAATGTGAATGGTGCTTGCAGTGGCAAAATTCGGCACCGGGTTGCTAGGGTGCTGTAATTGGTTGCTAGGGCGAGGCTATGAAGTCAATAGTTATTGTCTGCTTGATAGGCCGAGTCAAAAGAGCTCAGCCCCAAGTCTCTATGACCTTCTAAACCAAAGATATGATCTCACAGATTTGGCCCCCATGTTAAGTCTATGGGAGTTTTTTCAGCCGTTTTTTCGTACGCTGTGCGAACATCGTACACCCGATCGCTTAGAAAAGTCATAGCACACCTCTCCTCAATAAGCCGGTCGATTTGACACCTCATTCATGGGTCTACGACAAACGGTGAGGGACGAGTTACGCGCCAAAGTTTTGTTCAGGTGAATAGTAATTACAATACTAGAATGTACATTTCCTGAAGAAAATGTGAATGGTGCTTGCAGTGGCAAAACACCGGACTCGGTTGCTAGGGTGCTGTAATTGGTTGCTAGGGCGTGGCTATGAAGTTGCTGTGTCACTACTTATTGGCTGGCCGAATCAAAAGAGCCCAGCCCCAAGTCTCTACGAACTTCTAAACTAAAGATATGATCTCACAGATTTGGCCCCCATGTTAAGTCTATGGGAGTTTTTTCAGCCGTTTTTTCGTACGCTCTGCGAACATCGTACACCCGATCACTTAGAAAAGTCATAGCACACCTCTCCTCAATAAGCCGGTCGATTTGACACCTCATTCATGGGTCTACGACAAACGGTGCGGGACGAGTTATGCGCCAAAGTTTTGTTCAGGTGAATAGTAATTACAATACTAGAATGTACATTTCCTGAAGAAAATGTGAATGGTGCTTGCAGTGGCAAAATTCGCCACTCGGTTGCTAGGGTGCTGTAATTGGTTGCTAGGGCGTGGCCATGAAGTCACTAGTTATTGGCGGCTTGATAGGCCGAGTCAAAAGAGCCCAGCCCCAAGTCTCTATGACCTTCTAAACCAAAGATATGATCTCACAGATTTGGCCCCCATGTTAAGTCTATGGGAGTTTTTTCAGCCGTTTTTTCGTACACTGTGCGAACATCGTACACCCGATCGCTTAGAAAAGTCATAGCACACCTCTCCTCAATAAGCCGGTCGATTTGACACCTCATTCGTGGGTCTACGACAAACGTTGCGGGACGAGTTACGCGCCAAAGTTTTGTTCAGGTGAATAGTAATTACAATACTAGAATGTACATTTCCTGAAGAAAATGTGAATGGTGCTTGCAGTGGCAAAATTCGGCACCGGTTGCTAGGGTGCTGTAATTGGTTGCTAGGACGTGGCTATGAAGTTGCTGTGTCACTACTTATTGGCTGGCCGAATCAAAAGAGCCCAGCCCCAAGTCTCTACGAACTTCTAAACTAAAGATATGATCTCACAGATTTGGCCCCCATGTTAAGTCTATGGGAGTTTTTTCAGCCGTTTTTTCGTACGCTCTGCGAACATCGTACACCCGATCACTTAGAAAAGTCATAGCACACCTCTCCTCAATCAGCCGGTCGATTTGACACCTCATTCATGGGTCTACGACAAACGGTGCGGGACGAGTTATGCGCCAAAGTTTTGTTCAGGTGAATAGTAATTACAATACTAGAATGTACATTTCCTGAAGAAAATGTGAATGGTGCTTGCAGTGGCAAAATTCGGCACTCGGTTGCTAGGGTGCTGTAATTGGTTGATAGGGCGTGGCCATGAAGTCACTACTTATTGGCGGCTTGATAGGCCGAGTCAAAAGAGCCCAGCACCAAGTCTCTATGACCTTATAAACCAAAGATATGATCTCACAGATTTGGCCCCCATGTTAAGTCTATGGGAGTTTTTCAGCCATTTTTTCGTACGCTGTGCGAACATCGTACACCTGATTGCTTAGAAAAGTCATAGCACACCTCTCCTCAATAAGCCGGTCGATTTGACACCTCATTCGTGGATCTACGTCAAAAACTGCGAGACGAGTTACGCGCCAAAGTTTTGTTCAGGTGAATAGTAATTACAATACTAGAATGTACATTTCCTGAAGAAAATGTGAATGGTGCTTGCAGTGGCAAAATTCGGCACCGGTTGCTAGGGTGCTGTAATTGGTTGCTAGGGCGTGGCTATGAGCTACCTATTGGCGGCTTGATAGGCCAAGTTAAAAGAGCCCAGCCCCAAGTCTCTATGACCTTCTAAACCAAAGATATGATCTCACAGATTTGGCCCCCATGTTAAGTCTATGGGAGTTTTTTCAGCTGTTTTTTCGTACGCTGAGCGAACATCGTACACCCGATCGCTTAGAAAAGTCATAGCACACCTCTCCTCAATAAGCCGGTCGATTTGACACCTCATTTGTGGGTCTACGACAAACGGTGCGGGACGAGTTACGCGCCAAAGTTTTGTTCAGGTGAATAGTAATTACAATACTAGAATGTACATTTCCTGAAGAAAATGTGAATGGTGCTTGCAGTGGCAAAATTCGGCATCCGGTTGCTAGGGTGCTGTAATTGGTTGCTAGGGCGAGGCTATGAAGTCAATAGTTATTGGCTGCTTGATAGGCAGAGTCAAAAGAGCCCAGCCCCAAGTCTCTATGACCTTCTAAACCAAAGATATGATCTCACAGATTTGGCCCCCATGTTAAGTCTATGGGAGATTTTTCAGCCGTTTTTTCGTACGCTGTGCGATCATCGTACACCCGATCGCTTAGAAAAGTCATAGCACACCTCTCCTCAATAAGCCGGTCGATTTGACACCTCATTCGTGGGTCTACGACAAACGGTGCGAGACGAGTTACGCGCCAAAGTTTTGTTCAGGTGAATAGTAATTACAATACTAGAATGTACATTTCCTGAAGAAAATGTGAATGGTGCTTGCAGTGGCAAAATTCGGCACCGGTTGCTAGGGTGCTGTAATTGGTTGCTAGGGCGTGGCTATGAAGTTGCTGTGCCACTACTTATTGGCTGGCCGAATCAAAAGAGTACACCCGATCGCTTAGAAAAGTCATAGCACACCTCTCCTCAATAAGCCGGTCGATTTGACACCTCATTTGTGGGTCTAGGACAAACGTTGCGGGACGAGTTACGCGCCAAAGTTTTGTTCAGGTGAATAGTAATTACAATACTAGAATGTACATTTCCTGAAGAAAATGTGAATGGTGCTTGCAGTGGCAAAACACCTGACTCGGTTGCTAGGGTGCTGTAATTGGTTGCTAGGGCGTGGCTATGAAGTTGCTGTGTCACTACTTATTGGCTGGCCGAATCAAAAGAGCCCAGCCCCAAGTCTCTACGACCTTCTAAACCAAAGATATGATCTCACAGATTTGGCCCCCATGTTGTCTATGGGAGTTTTTTCAGCCGTTTTTTCGTCCGCTGTGCGAACATCGTACACCCGATCGCTTAGAAAAGTCATAGCACACCTCTCCTCAATAAGCCGGTCGATTTGACACCTCATTCGTGGGTCTACGACAAACGGTGTGGGACGAGTTACGCGCCAAATTTTTGTTCAGGTGAATAGTAATTACAATACTAGAATGTACATTTCCTGAAGAAAATGTGAATGGTGCTTGCAGTGGCAAAATTCGGCCCCGGTTGCTAGGGTGCTGTAATTGGTTGCTAGGGCGTGGCTATGAAGTTGCTGTGTCACTACTTATTGGCTGGCCGAATCAAAAGAGCCCAGCCCCAAGTCTCTATGACCTTCTGATCCAAAGATATGATCTCACAGATTTTGACCCAATGTTAAGTCTATGGGAGTTTATTCAGCCGTTTTTTCGTACGCTGTGCGAACATCGTACACCCGATCGCTTAGAAAAGTCATAGCACACCTCTCCTCAATAAGCCGGTCGATTTGACACCTCATATGTGGGTCTACGACAAACGGTGCGGGACGAGTTACGCGCCAAAGTTTTGTTCAGGTGAATAGTAATTACAATACTAGAATGTACATTTCCTGAAGAAAATGTGAATGGTGCTTGCAGTGGCAAAACTATGCTAACATAATTACCGTCCTGCTAGGATGTTTTTAGCAAGATGTTAACATGATTAGCATGTTGCTACCATGATGCTAACACCCTTAGCATGCTAACATGTTTTAAACAATATGCTAATCATGTTAACATAATGCTAGCAACATGCTAACATGATTAGCATGGTTTTAACAAGATGATAACATGATTAGCATGTTTGCTAGCATGATGCTAACATGATTAGCATGCTACTAACATGATGCTAACACAATTAGCATGTTACCAGCATGATGCTAACACATTTTTACTAGTTTGTGTCATGTTTAAACCCTAAGCTAATCACTATTAGCATGTAGCTATTCACTGCTAGCATGTGTAGCATGTTGGAAGTCCAGTTTGCTAGCATTAGTCAAAAGAGCCATCCGCCATGTCTCTATGATGCTCTGATGCAGAGATATAGATATTGCTAAACGGTTGCTAGGGTACTCTGTTTGGTTGCTAGGGAGTGGCTTGGCAGCTACCAATGATGATACTCCAAAGGCTGCTTGACAATATAAACCAACACCCATGTCTTTACGATGTTCTGATGCAGAGATATAGATCTTGCAAAACAGTTGCTAGGGTACTCTGTTTGGTTGCTAGGGAGTGGCTTGGCAGCTGCCAGTAATGATAAACCAAAGGCTGCTTGCCAGTATGAATGATATAAACCAACCCCTATGCCTCTATGATATTCAGATTTGAAGATATCTGCCTATGCTTTGGGTTGCTAGGTTGCTCTAAAATGGTTGCTAAGGCGTGGCTATGATGGCTTTAAGGTTATTTGTGATTGGCGGTTTGCTGCCTCGAGTCAAACGAGCCCACCCTCATGTTTGTATGACACTCCTATCCAAAGATATTCCTTTGATCTTTTTCAATGGAAGTCTATGGAGCTTGTTACTAAGGTACTCTCTATGGTTGCTAGGGCGTGGCTTGATAGCTTTAAAATTATCTTGATAGACTGATTGGTTGCCTGAGTAAAATGAGCCCAACCCCTTGTCTCTATGACATTGTGATCCAGAGTTATGACTTGTCAAAGTTCGTCCCAATGTTAAGTCTATGGGATTTTTCGCCCGATTTTTCGCCCGTCGGACGAACATCGTACACCCGATCGCTTATAAAAGTCATAGCACACCTCTCCTCAATAAGCCGGTCGATTTGACACCTCATTCATGGGTCTAGGACAAAAGCTGCGGGAGGAGTAGCGCGCCAAAATTTTGTGTGGAATAATAATAATAATAATAATAATAATAAGTATGCAGGAGAATAAGAATGGAGCTTTGCCTTTGGCAAGCACCATTAACTAGAATGTACATTTCCTGAAGAAAATGTGAATGGTGCTTGCAGTGGCAAAATTCAGAACCCGGTTGCTAGGGTGCTGTAATCGGTTACTAGGGCATGGCTATAAAGTCACTAGTTATTGGTTGCTTGATAGGCCGAGTCAAAAGAGCCCAGCCCCAAGTCTCTACGACCTTCTGATCCAAAGATATGATCTTACAGATTTGGCCCCCATGTTACGTCTATGGGACATTTTTCAAACGATTTTTCGTCCGCTGTGCGAACATCGTACACCCGATCGCTTATAAAAGTCATAGCACACCTCTCCTCAATAAGCCGGTCGATTTGACACCTCATTCGTGGGTCTACGACAAACGGTGCAGGACGAGTTACACGCCAAAGTTTTGTCTAGGTGAATAGTAATTACAATACTAGAATGTACATTTCCTGAAGAAAATGTGAATGGTGCTTGCAGTGGCAAAATTCGGCCCCGGTTGCTAGGGTGCTGTAATTGGTTGCTAGGGCGTGGCTATGAAGTTGCTGTGTCACTACTTATTGGCTGGCCGAATCAAAAGAGCCCAGCCCCAAGTCTCTATGACCTTCTAAACCAAAGATATGATCTCACAGATTTGGCCCCCATGTTAAGTCTATGGGAGATTTTTCAGCCATTTTTTCATACGCTGTGCGAACATCGTACACCTGATCGCTTAGAAAAGTCATAGCACACCTCTCCTCAATAAGCCGGTCGATTTGACACCTCATTCGTGGGTCTACGTCAAACGGTGCGGGACGAGTTACGCGCCAAAGTTTTGTTCAGGTGAATAGTAATTACAATACTAGAATGTACATTTCCTGAAGAAAATGTGAATGGTGCTTGCAGTGGCAAAATTCGGCACCTGGTTGCTAGGGTGAGGCTATGAAGTCAATAGTTATTGGCTGCTTGATAGGACGAGTCAAAAAAGCCCAGCCCCAAGTCTCTATGACCTTCTAAACCAAAGATATGATCTCACAGATTTGGCCCCCATGTTAAGTCTATGGGAGTTTTTTCAGCCGTTTTTTCGTACGCTGTGCGAACATCGTACACCCGATCGCTTAGAAAAGTCATAGCACACCTCTCCTCAATAAGCCGGTCGATTTGACACCTCATTCGTGGGTCTACGACAAACGGTGCGGGACGAGTTACGCGCCAAAGTTTTGTTCAGGTGAATAGTATTTACAATACTAGAATGTACATTTCCTGAAGAAAATGTGAATGGTGCTTGCAGTGGCAAAACTCGGCACTCTTGATTAGCATGATGCTAACATAATTACCGTCCTGCTAGGATGTTTTTATCAAGATGCTAACATGATTAGCATGTTGCCAGCATTATGCTAACACCCTTAGCATGCTGCTAGCATGTTTTTAGAAAGATGCTAATCATGTTAGCATTATGCTAGCAACATGCTAACATGATTAGCATTTGTTGCTAGCATAATGCTAACACCCTTAGCATGCTGCTAGCATGTTTTTAGAAAGATGCTAATCATGTTAGCATAATGCTAGCAACATGCTAACATGATTAGCATAATGCTAGCATGATGCTAGCATGATTACCATGTTGCTAGCATGTTTTTAACAAGATGCTAACATAATTAGCATGTTTGCTTAGCATGATGCTAACATGATTAGCATGCTACTAGCATGATGCTAACACAATTAGCATGTTACCAGCATGATGTAACACATTTTTACTAGTTTGTGTCATGTTTAAACCCTAAGCTAATCACTATTAGCATGTAGCTATTCACTGCTAGCATGTGTAGCATGTTGGAAGTTCAGTTTGCTAGCATGAGTCAAAAGAGCCAACCGCCATGTCTCTATGATGCTCTGATGCAGAGATATAGATCTTGCTAAACGGTTGCTAGGGTACTCTGTTTGGTTGCTAAGGAGTGGCTTGGCAGCTACCAATGATGATACTCCAAAGGCTGCTTGACAATATAAACCAACCCCCATGTCTTTATGATGTTCTGATGCAGAGATATAGATCTTGCAAAACGGTTGCTAGGGTACTCTGTTTGGTTGCTAGGGAGTGGCTTGGCAGCTGCTAGTAATGATAAACCAAAGGCTGCTTGCCAGTATAAATGATATAAACCAATCCCCATGCCTCTATGATATTCAGATTTGAAGATATCCCTCTATGCTTTGGGTTGCTAGGGTGCTCTAAATGGTTGCTAGGGCGTGGCTATGAAGTGTTGAAGGTGATTCGTGATTGGCCGTTTGCTGCCCCGAGTCAAATGAGCCCACCCTCATGTTTCTATGACACTCCTATCCAAAGATATTCATTTGATCTTTTTCAATGGAAGTCTATGGAACTTGTTGCTATGGTGCTCTATATGGTTGCTAGGGCGTGGCTTGATAGCTTCACAATGATCCTGAGAGACTGATTGGTTGCCTGAGTAAAATGGGCCCACCCCCTTGTCTCTATGACATTGTGATCCAGAGTTATGTTCAATACAAAATCCCTATGTAATTTCCCATAGTAGGAAAAACACAGTACTTCCTGGTTCATGGGCACGGCTTCACCATAGTATGTCTATGGGGCAACTTTGGGCAGCTCTTGCGCCCCAGGGGTACAACTTACACCCCATTTTGAGGTATGGTCTGAGAGAGCCTATCAGGCTCTTCAAACGTGGTAACCCACATGTTTCTATGAAATTCTCGTTAGGAGCTATTACTCATCAAAGTTTGTCCCAATGCAAAGTCTATGGGATTTTTTTCGCTACTTTTTCGCCCGCCGGACGAACATCGTACACCCGATCGCTTATAAAAGTCATAGCACACCTGTCCTCAATGAGCCGGTCGATTTGACACCTCATTCATGGGTCTATGACAAAAACTGCGGGAGGAGTAGCGCGCAGAAATTGTGTCCAGAAGAAGAAGAAGAAGAATAATAAGTATGCAGAAGAATAAGAATGGAGCTTTGCCTTTGGCAAGCACCATTAACTAGAATGTACATTTCCTGAAGAAAATGTGAATGGTGCTTGCAGTGGCAAAACTCGGCACTCTTGATTAGCATGATGCTAACATAATTACCGTCCTGCTAGGATGTTTTTAGCAAAATGCTAACATGATTTGCATGTTGCTAGCATGATGCTAACACCCTAAGCATGCTGCTAGCATGTTTTAAACAAAATGCTAGTCATGTTAGCATAATGCTAGCAAAATGCTAATATGATTAGCATAATACTAGCATGATGCTAGCATGATTACCATGTTGCTAGCATTATTTTAACAAGATGCTAATCATGTTAGCATTATGTTAACAACATGCTAACATGATTAGCATGTTGCTAGCATGATGCTAACACCCTTAGCATGCTGTTAGCATGTTTTAAACAAGATGCTAATCATGTTAGCATAATGCTAGCAAACATGCTAACATGATTAGCATAATGCTAGCATGATGCTAGCATGATTACCATGTTGCTAGCATGATTTTAACAAGATGCTAATCATGTTAGCATAATGCTAACAACATGCTAACATCATTAGCATAATGCTAGCATGATGCTAGCATGATTACCATGTTGTTAGCATGTATTTAACAAGATGCTAACATGATTAGCATGTTTGCTAACATGATGCTAACATGATTATCATGCTACTAGCATCATGCTAACACAATTAGCATGCCACTAGCATTATTCTAACACATTTTTACTAGTTTGTGTCATGTTTAAACCTTAAGCTACTCACTATTAGCATGTAGCTATTCACTGCTAGCATGTGTAGCATGGTGGAAGTCCAGTTTGCTAGCATGAGTCAAAAGAGCCAACCGCCATGTCTCTATAATGTTCTGATGCAGAAATATAGGTGTTTCAAAACGGTTGCTAGGGTACTCTGTTTGGTTGCTAGGGAGTGGCTTGGCAGCTGCCAATGATGATACTCCAAAGGCTGCTTGACAATATAAACCAACCCCCATGTCTGTACGATGTTCTGACGCAGAGATATAGATCTTGCAAAATGGTTGCTAGGGTACTCTGTTTGGTTGCTAAGGAGTGGCTTGGCAGCTACCAATGATGATACACCAAAGGCTGCTTGCCAGTATGAATGATATAAACCAACCCCCATGCCTCTATGATATTCAGATTTGAAGATATCTGCCTATGCTTTGGGTTGCTAGGGTGCTCTATATGGTTGCTAAGGCGTGGCTATGATGTCTTTAAGGTGATTTGTGATTGGCGGTTTGCTGCCTCGAGTCAAATGAGCCCACCCTCATGTTTCTATGACACTCCTATCCAAAGATATTCCTTTGATCTTTTTCAATGGAAGTCTATGGAACTTGTTGCTATGGTTCTCTATATGGTTGCTAGGGCGTGGCTTGATAGCTTTACAATGATCCTGAGAGACTGATTGGTTGCCTGAGTAAAATGAGCCCACCCCCTTGTCTCTATGACATTGTGATTCAGAGTTATGTTCAATACAAAATCCCTATGTAATTTCCCATAGTAGGAAAAACACAGTACTTCCTGGTTCATGGGCACGGCTTCACCATAGTATGTCTATGGGGCAACTTTGGGCAGCTCTTGCGCCCCAGGGGTACAACTTACACCCCATTTTGAGGTATGGTCTGAGAGAGCCTATCAGGCTCTTCAAACGTGGTAACCCACATGTTTCTATGAAACTCTCGTTAGGAGCTATTACTCATCAAAGTTTGTCCCAATGCAAAGTCTATGGGATTTTTTTCGCTACTTTTTCGCCCGCCGGACGAACATCGTACACCCGATCGCTTATAAAAGTCATAGCACACCTGTCCTCAATGAGCCGGTCGATTTGACACCTCATTCATGGGTCTATGACAAAAACTGCGGGAGGAGTAGCGCGCAGAAATTGTGTCCAGAAGAAGAAGAAGAAGAATAATAAGTATGCAGAAGAATAAGAATGGAGCTTTGCCTTTGGCAAGCACCATTAACTAGAATGTACATTTCCTGAAGAAAATGTGAATGGTGCTTGCAGTGGCAAAACTCAGCACTCTTGATTAGCATGATGCTAACATAATTACCGTCCTGCTAGGATGTTTTTAGCAAGATGCTAACAGATTAGCATGTTGCTAGCATGATGCTAACACCCATAGCATGATGGCAGCATGTTTTTAGCAAGATTCTAATCATGTTAGCATAATGCTAGCAAAACATGCTAACATGATTAGCATAATGCTAGCATGATGCTAGCATGATTACCATGTTGCTACCATGATTTTAACAAGATGCTAATCATGTTACCATAATGCTAGCAACATTCTAACATGATTAGCATAATGGTAACATGATGTTAGCATGATTACCATGTTGCTAGCATGTTTTTAACAAGATGCTAACATGATTAGCATGTTGCTAGCATGATGCTAACACCCTAAGCATGCTGCTAGCATTTTTTAAACAAAATGCTAGTCATGTTAGCATAATGCTAGCAACATGCTAACATGATTAGCATAATGGTAACATGATGTTAGCATGATTACCATGTTGTTAGCATGTTTTTAACAAGATGCTAACATGATTAGCATGTTGCTAGCATGATGCTAACACCCTAAGCATGCTGCTAGCATTTTTTAAACAAAATGCTAGTCATGTTAGCATAATGCTAGCAACATGCTAACATGATTAGCATAATGCTAGCATGATGCTAGCATGATTACCATGTTGCTAGCATTATTTTAACCAAATGCTAATCATGTTAGCATTATGTTAGCAACATGCTAACATGATTAGCATGCTGCTAGCATTATGCTAACACCCTTAGCATGCTGCTAGCATGTTTTAAACAAGATGCTAATCATGTTAGCATAATGCTAGCAAACACGCTAACATGATTAGCATAATGCTAGCATGATGCTAGCATGATTACCATGTTGTTAGCATGATTTTAACAAGATGCTAATCATGTTAGCATAATGCTAGCAAACACGCTAACATGATTAGCATAATGCTAGCATGATGCTAGCATGATTACCATGTTGTTAGCATGATTTTAACAAGATGCTAATCATGTTAGCATAATGCTAGCAACATGCTAACATCATTAACATAATGCTAGCATGATGCTAGCATGATTACCATGTTGTTAGCATGTATTTAACAAGATGCTAACATGATTAGCATGCTACTAGCATCATGCTAACACAATTAACATGCCACTAGCATTATTCTAACACATTTTTACTAGTTTGTGTCATGTTTAAACCTTAAGCTAATCACTATTAGCATGTAGCTATTCACTGCTAGCATGTGTAGCATGGTGGAAATCCAGTTTGCTAGCATGAGTCAAAAGAGCCAACCGCCATGTCTCTATAATGTTCTGATGCAGAAATATAGGTGTTTCAAAACGGTTGCTAGGGTACTCTGTTTGGTTGCTAGGGAGTGGCTTGGTAGCTACCAATGATGATACTCCAAAGGCTGCTTGACAATATAAACCAACACCCATGTCTCTACGATGTTCTGATGCAGAGATATAGATCTTGCAAAACGGTTGCTAGGGTACTCTGTTTGGTTGCTAGGGAGTGGCTTGGCAGCTGCCAGTAATGATAAACCAAAGGCTGCTTGCCAGTATGAATGATATAAACCAACCCCCATTCCTCTATGATGTTCAGATTTGAAGATATCCCCTCTATGCTTTGAGTTGCTAGGGTGCTCTAAATAGTTGCTAGGGCGTGGCTATGATATCTTGAAGGTGATTCGTGATTGGCCGTTTGCTGCCCCGAGTCAAATGAGCCCACCCTCATGTTTCTATGACACTCCTATCCAAAGATATTCCTTTGATCTTTTTCAATGGAAGTCTATGGAACTTGTTGCTATGGTGCTCTATATGGTTGCTAGGGCGTGGCTCGATAGCTTCACAATGATCCTGAGAGACTGATTGGTTGCCTGAGTAAAATGAGCCCACCCCCTTGTCTCTATGACATTGTGATCCAGAGTTATGTTCAATACAAAATCCCTATGTAATTTCCCATAGTAGGAAAAACACAGTACTTCCTGGTTCATGGGCACGGCTTCACCATAGTATGTCTATGGGGCAACTTTGGGCAGCTCTTGCGCCCCAGGGGTACAACTTACACCCCATTTTGAGGTATGGTCTGAGAGAGCCTATCAGGCTCTTCAAACGTGGTAACCCACATGTTTCTATGAAATTCTCGTTAGGAGCTATTACTCGTCAAAGTTTGTCCCAATGCAAAGTCTATGGGATTTTTTTCGCTACTTTTTCGCCCGCCGGACGAACATCGTACACCCGATCGCTTATAAAAGTCATAGCACACCTCTCCTCAATGAGCCGGTCGATTTGACACCTCATTCATTGGTCTATGACAAAAACTGCGGGAGGAGTAGCGCGCAGAAATTGTGTCCAGAAGAAGAAGAAGAAGAATAATAAGTATGCAGAAGAATAAGAATGGAGCTTTGCCTTTGGCAAGCACCATTAATAATAATAATAAGTATGCAGGAGAATAAGAATGGAGCTTTGCCTTTGGCAAGCACCATTAATAATAATAATAATAATAAGTATGCAGAAGAATAAGAATGGAGCTTTGCCTTTGGCAAGCACCATTAATAAGTATGCAGAAGATTAAGAATGGATCTTTGCCTTTGGCAAGCACCATTAATAATAATAATAATAATAATAAGTATGCAGAAGAATAAGAATGGAGCTTTGCCTTTGGCAAGCACCATTAATAAGTATGCAGAAGAATAAGAATGGAGCTTTGCCTTTGGCAAGCACCATTAATAAGTATGCAGGAGAATAAGAATGGAGCTTTGCCTTTGGCAAGCACCATTAACTAGAATGTACATTTCCTGAAGAAAATGTGAATGGTGCTTGCAGTGGCAAAACTCAGCACTCTTGATTAGCATGATGCTAACATAATTACCGTCCTGCTAGGATGTTTTTAGCAAGATGATAACAGATTAGCATGTTGCTAGCATGATGCTAACTCCCATAGCATGCTGCCAGCATGTTTTTAGCAAGATTCTAATCATGTTAGCATAATGCTAACAAAACATGCTAACATGATTAGCATAATGCTAGCATGATGCTAGCATGATTACCATGTTGCTACCATGATTTTAACAAGATGCTAATCATGTTAGCATAATGTTAGCAACATGCTAACATGATTAGCATAATGGTAACATGATGCTAACATAATTACCGTCTTGCTAGGATGTTTTTAGCAAAGATGCTAACATGATTAGCATGTTGCTAGCATGATGCTAACACCCTTAGCATGCTGCTAACATGTTTTAAACAAGATGCTAATCATGTTAGCATAATGCTAGCAACATGCTAACATGATTAGCATTATGCTAGCATGATGTTAGCATGATTACCATGTTGCAAGCATGATTTTAACAAGATGCTAATCATGTTAGCATAATGCTAGCAACATGCTAACATGATTAGCATAATGCTAACATGATGCTAGCATGATTACCATGTTGCTAGCATGTTTTTAACAAAATGCTAACATGATTAGCATGTTTGCTAGCATGATGCTAACATGATTAACATGCTACTAACATGATGCTAACACAATTAGGATGCTACCAGCATGATGCTAACACATTTTTACTAGTTTGTGTCATGTTTAAACCCTAAGCTAATCACTATTAGCATGTAGCTATTCACTGCTAGCATGTGTAGCATGTTGGAAATCCAGTTTGCTAGCATGAGTCAAAAGAGCCAACCGCCATGTCTCTACGATGTTCTGATGCAGGGATATAGGTGTTGCAAAACGGTTGCTAGGGTACTCTGTTTGGTTGCTAGGGAGTGGCTTGGCAGCTGCCAATGATGATACTCCAAAGGCTGCTTGACAATATACACCAAACCCCATGTCTGTACAATGTTCTGACGCAGAGATATAGATCTTGCAAAATGGTTGCTAGGGTACTCTGTTTGGTTGCTAAGTAGTGGCTTGGAAGCTGCCAGTAATGATAAACCAAAGGCTGCTTGCCAGTATGAATGATATAAACCAACCCCCATGCCTCTATTATATTCAGATTTGAAGATATCCCTCTTTGCTTTGGGTTGCTAGGGTGCTCTAAGTGGTTGCTAGGGCGTGGCTATGAAGTGTTTAAGGTGATTCGTGATTGGCCGTTTGCTGCCCCGAGTCAAATGAGCCCACCCTCATGTTTCTATGACACTCCTATCCAAAGATATTCCTTTGATCTTTTTCAATGGAAGTCTATGGAACTTGTTGCTATGGTGCTCTATATGGTTGCTAGGGCGTGGCTTGATAGCTTCACAATGATCCTGAGAGACTGATTGGCTGCCTGAGTGAAATGAGCCCACCCCCTTGTCTCTATGACATTGAGATCCAGAGTTATGTTCAATACAAAATCCCTATGTAATTTCCCATAGTAGGAAAAACACACTGTTTCATGGGCACGGCTTCACCATAGTAAGTCTATGGGGCAACTTTGGGCAGCTCTTGTGCCCCAGGGGTAGAACTTACACCCCATTTTGAGGTATGGTCTGACAGAACCTGTCAGCCCCTTCAATCGTGTTGACCCACATGTTTCTTCGAAATTCTCGTTAGGAGCTATGACTCGTCAAAGTTCGTCCCAATGTTAAGTCAATGGGATTTTTCGCCCGATTTTTCGCCCGCTGGACGAACATCGTACACCCGATCGCTTATAAAAGTCATAGCACACCATTCCCGAATAATCCGCACGATTTGATACCTCACCCATGGGTCTGTGACAAAAACTGCGGGAGGAGTAGCGCGCCGAAATTTTGTCCAGAAGAAGAAGAAGAAGAAGAAGAATAAGTATGCAGGAGAATAAGAATGGAGCTTTGCCTTTGGCAAGCACCATTAATAATAAGTATGCAGAAGAATAAGAATGGAGCTTTGCCTTTGGCAAGCACCATTAATAATAATAATAATAATAAGTATGCAGAAGATTAAGAATGGAGCTTTGCCTTTGGCAAGCACCATTAATAAGTATGCAGGAGAATAAGAATGGAGCTTTGCCTTTGGCAAGCACCATTAATAATAAGTATGCAGAAGATTAAGAATGGAGCTTTGCCTTTGGCAAGCACCATTTATAAGTATGCGGAAGAATAAGAATGGAGCTTTGTCTTTGGCAAGCACCATTAATAAGTATGCGGAAGAATAAGAATGGAGCTTTGCCTTTGGGAAGCACCATTAATAATAAGTATGCAGGAGAATAAGAATGGAGCTTTGCCTTTGGCAAGCACCATTAATAATAATAATAATAATAAGTTTAAATATAGCTGCAAGCAGCAATTCGGGGCCAAGCCCCAGAAGGGGCAGTAGCGCAATACGGAGCAGGAAGAGCAAAAACAGCAGAAATTGAATGTACATGCAAAACAGCTGGTTCAGAAGGACAGGTGGAAATGAAATGAAAATCAATAGAAGTTCAGAGAATGAACAGGGAATGAACTAAAAACACTTGTATCTCATTCAAGAGGAATAAAGATTAGTACAATGCTTATTTGGATAAAAAAGGTATCAAAATGACTCATTACACACAATTGTATAAAGGAACCCCACACGGGATTCAAACCCACGACCTCCCAGTCCAGTGTCCATTCCTCATCTCATTGCACCACTGTGCAGGTGAATGTTGGCACACCTGCCGAAGTTCATTAGTTCATGTGAAAATGAACTCAAAATGAAGAATTTTTATAAAACTGCACTGAATGTTATATTTAATAACTACTTTAGATCATTCTGCAGCTCATCATGCTGTAGCGCAATACAGAGCAGGAAGAGGAAAAACAGCAGAAAATGAACAAACATGAAACAGCTGGTTCAGAATTACGGGCGAAAATGAACTCAGAATGTACATAAGCTTAGATGAAAATGAACACAGCATGAAACAAAAAGCATTTATTTCTAATCCAAGAGGCAGTAAAGGAATCAAAACACACTATTTCATAAAACCGCTCCACCTGGGATTCGAGCCCACTATCTTGGGGTGCAGAGCTCATCAGGTAACTGGCTTTACACATTGAGCTACTTGAGGATGCACATTCAACAATCTGTGGAAGAGAACTTTTAGTGTAAGAAAGAATTTACAAAAAAGCATTACTTAGCATGCTAACCATATTAGCATGCTAAGCTAACTTAATGCTAATGAAGCTCATGGTTAACTTGATAGCTGAAGAGCCACATTAAAGAGAATGACAACTGGTTAGCATGCTAAGCAATTAGCATGCTAAGCTAACTAGCATAAGACAACAAACACAAGCAAGGTCACATTCAGAGATGAATATCTTGGGAATGGTAGCGAATATCAAAAATCCGTTCAGTCATTTCTGTGCGGCTCGGTCCAAAGATCACCTGAGCTGATTTTGGACAAAATTGGACAAAAATTGTAGGAGGAGTAGTGAAAAAATGGAATACTGTACTTTTCAAAATGGCCACTACTGTACTGGGTGGAGTCTTAATGTAAGATATTGAATGTGATCAGTATGAAGAGAGGAATCAGTTGTATTGACATTCATTTTTCTGGAACAAAGGGTTCAAAAGTTATAACCTTTACAAAAGTGAATATTTGAACTGGTGGTGGCGCTATAGACTTAGTCCTAGATACTCCAAAGTTGGTCATTTCTGTGCGGCTCGGTCCAAAGATCATCTGAGCTGATTTTGGACAAAATTGACCAAAATTTGTGGGAGGAGTAGCGAAAAAACTGTTTTTGATTTAATTCAATATGGCAGACAGGTACATTTAAGGAAAATGACAAATGACACATTGTCGGAATCGGCATAAACCAGGGAATAAAATGACATAAAGCAGACAAATTTTGGATAATGTTTTCAAAAGTTATAAGCAATTTTGCAAAAATCATTATATCTGTGGAACACTAGGTGGCGCTGTGCTGAAACTTCTCATGTACCTTCAGGACACTCTGATGGTCATATGTACCAAATTTTGTGATATGTCAAATTGTTTAAAAGTTATTGCAATTTATGACAAAATTCAAAATGGCGGACACGTGGTTCATCCGATGTTGACGAATTTGATATCCTCGGATTCGGCATGGCACAGGGAATCCATAGACACCAAGATCTTGATTTTCTAATAAGGTGTTCAAAAGTTATTGGCCAAAATAGCCATTTTTCAGATCTCATGACCTGTAGGTGGCGCTGTTCCCAAATTTGGCATGGAACCTCAGATCATGGTCTTGATCAAGTGTACCAATTTTAGTTTTGATTGCTCAAAGTTTGGCCGAGATACAGCCTCTATAGCAATTTTGGGTCAACCTCGTTAACTTCGTGACATCATAACTTTTGAACAAAGATGAATAAAAAAAATCTGTTCAGTCATTTCTGTGCGGCTCAGACCAAAGATCACCTGATCAAAGTTTGGACAAAATTGGACAAATTTTGAAGGAGGAGTAGCGAAAAAACGGAATACTGTACTTTTCAAAATGGCCACTACTGTACTGGGTGGAGACTTAATGTAAGATATTGAATGTGATCAGTATGAAGAGAGGAATCAGTTGTATTGACATTCATTTTTCTGGAACAAAGGGTTCAAAAGTTATAACCTTTACAAAAGTGAATATTTGAACTGGTGGTGGCGCTATAGACTTAGTCCTAGATACTCCAAAGTTGGTCAAATTACTTTTAATTACTATCACTACAAGCATGCCAAATTTGATAATTTTCCTTCTTATGGTTCATTGATTACCATACAGGGGGAAGAAGAATAACTACGAATTTGGACATAAAGGAATTGCATGTGATAGCTTCAGATTAGACCAGTTTTAGGCAGAATGCCTAGAACAGACACAAGTTCTGCATCTTTTCCTGCCACAGTACCTCATGCGGTCTGGGCATGTGTCACACTGAGTTTCGAACCCACGATGCAGAGCATTCGGGATCCGTGGCGTAACACATTGAGCTAATCAGCCATGCAAGTTCATCAGTATGCTAAGCAGAGGTTTCAGTGTGAGAAAGAGTTCACAAAAAAAAAAGCTTCATAGCATGTTAACCATATTAGTATGCAAAGTTATTTAATGCCAACTAAGTTTTGGTTAACCTGTTGACTGAAGACCACATTAGAAAGAATAGCAATAGTTTAGCATGCTAAGCAATTACTGTGCTAAGCTAACTAGCATAAGACAACAAACACAAGCAAGGTCACATTCAGAGATGAATATCTCGGAAATGGTAGTGAATATCAAAAATCTGTTCAGTCATTTCTGTGCGGCTCGGTCCAAAGATCATCTGAGCTGATTTTGGACAAAATTGACCAAAATTTGTAGGAGGAGTAGCGAAAAAACTGTTTTTCATTTACTTCAATACGGCAGACAGGTACATTTAAGGAAAATGACAAATGATACATTGTCCGAATCGGCATAAACCAGGGAATAAAATGACATGAAGCATACACATTTTGGAAAGTGTTTTCAAAAGTTATAAGCGTTTTTGAAATAATCATTACATCTGTGGAACAGTAGGTGGCGCTGTGCTGAAACTTCTCAGGTACCTTCACGACCTTCTAAAGGTCATACATACCAATTTTTGTGAAGATATGTCAAATTGTTTAAAAGATATCGCAATTTATGACAAAATTCAAAATGGCGGACACGTGATTCATCCAATATTGACAGAATCGGTATCGTCGGATTCGGCATGATCCAAGAAATCCATAGACACCAAGATCTTGATTTTCTGACAAACTGTTCAAAAGTTATTGGCCAAAATAGCCATTTTTCATATCTCATGACCTGTAGGTGGCGCTGTTCCCAAGTTTGGCATAGACCCTCAGACCATGGTTCTGATGAAGGGTACCAATTTTTGTTTCGATTGCTCAAAGTTTGGCCGAGATACAGCCTCTATACTAATTTTGGGTCGACCTCGTTAACTTCGTGACATCATAACCTTTGAACAAAGATGAATAAAAAAAATCTGTTCAGTCATTTCTGTGCGGCTCAGTCCAAAGATAATCTGATCAAAGATTGGACAAAATTGGACAAATTTTGAAGGAGGAGAAGCGAAAAAAACAAATACTGTACTTTTCAAAATGGCCGCTACTGTAATGGGTGGAGACTTAATGTAAGAAGTTGAATAGCATCAGCATGAAGAGACGAATCAGATGAACTAAATTTAATTTTTCTATGACAAACAGTTCAAATGTTAAAACCGTTAGAATGTTGAAATTTTGAACTGGTGGTGGCGCTATAGAGTTGGTTCTAGAGACTCCAAATTTGGTCCAATCACTATTCATGAGCATCTCTACAACTGTGCCAAATTTCATCATTTTCTCATGTTCCGTTGATAGGGCTGCCATAGACTCCCATTCGGGAGGAAGAATAATAATAATAAAAGGGAAAACGTACAATTACAATAGGGGCTACAGCCCCTTCGGGGCTTGGCCCCTAAATAGGATTACAGTAAGTTGGCTTTTTCAAGCCAACTTAAATAGGATTACAGTAAGTTGGCTTTTCCAAGCCAACTTAATGAAGTTGTGTTTATGAATTATACAGACTGCAAGTGTTTAATAATGAAAATAAAGACGGCTCTTGTCTCCGTGAATACAGTAAGAAATGATGGTAACTTTACCCACATTTAACAGTACATTAGCAACATGCTAACGAAACATTTAGAAAGACAGTTTACAAATATCACTAAAAATATCATGTTATCATGGATCATGTCAGTTATTATTGCTCCATCTGCCATTTTTCGCTATTGTTCTTGCTTGCTTACCTAGTCTGTTGATTCACCTGTGCAGATCCAGACGTTAATACTGCCTGCCCTTGTCTAATGCCTTCCATAATGTTGGGAACATGGGCTGGCATATGCAAATATTGGGGCGTACACCCCGACTGTTATGTAACAGTTGGTGTTATGTTGAGATTTGCCTGTTCTTCTGAGGTCTTTAAAAATATATATATATATTTATATAAGAAGGAGGAAACACTGGAGTTTGAGACTCACTGTATGTCATTTCCATGTACTGAACTCTTGTTATTTGACTATGCCAAGATAAATTTAATTTTTCATTCGAGGGCACCTTTAATAGTGAGTGTGCTCTTGCTGGTATAGAGAAACCAGCAGTGATGAACAGAATTCTGATTCTAAAATAAGCTGACACAGATACAGCGTGAGTCAAAAGGAGAGGAAAAGAAAGAGAGAGAGAGATAGAGGGGGAGAGAGAGACGTGTCCATGTATGAAAAGAGCTGCTCATCACATCAGTAGCAGGATTGACCAGGTTGGGAATAGAGTGGATCAGAAAAGAGGTGGAGAGAGGGATGGAATGAAAGAAAGGTCAGACAGTCATCTGATTGGCAGTATTCACTTTGTGACAAAAACATTTAATTAATAGGTAGAACGTTCAACTCTAGATTATGTCAGAAAAACAAAGCAAGAGGACACTGGATGGACTATCAAAACGAATAGCATGTCTTAACTGCGGATAGTGAACTAGAATAAATTTAACACTTTATAGCGAACTGTATGTTTCATTGGAAACTGAATAACAGACCTTTTCAACTCGGTCTTGGTTTGACCTACCGGTAACCTACAGACCAGCCTGAGAAGAGGGGACAGTTGACTATGGTTCAGTCCATTCTGGCACTGGAAATTACTACTTATGAATGAAGGATTTTCCCAAAAGAGAGACCACCCAGAAGCTCTGAATTATTTTGCGGACTACGTCAAGAGAGATCATTGCCATCATTGAGATGGTTTTGTTGGTTGCAGAGAGAGGGGGCATCTAAGGAAGAGTGGGAAAGGACCTGACTCTACATAAACTCTGAATCTGTAGAGAATGGATGTAGAGAAAGGGAATGAAGTCCCACAAAGCGTAGCTGGACCAATAAGTACAAGTTAGTATGATGTCTACTATGGAACGTCTTTTGTCACTACTGCAGAATGTGTAAAGAGTCATTGATCAGCAGGGATGGAAAAGATCTGAATCTTCTCTGGATTTCTACAGCTAGTTCCTGAACGAACCAGTATAATGACGTGGAAAGCCAAGATTAGGATTATTTTAGCATGATGACCATTTTATATAATATTTAGAATCATTACAAATGACTATAAAAAGTTTGATAAATTGTTGGCTTGCTGATCACCAAGCGGGAAAAGTTATTATTTCCAAGAGGAGGTGAGCACATGCTCCTCCTGAACTTTGAGTATGTTCATGTCTGTGGGTGTGATCTCTGTGGCAGTGGTCCCCTATGTTTTGTCAGGCCGATGATGTGTTCACTGAAGAGGCGCACATCCAGGGTCCCAGCTCCGGTTGGTAAGGAGTGGTGTTTTGAGTTTTCAGTGGGAGTGGATTGCAGCGATCCAGAGCCTCGATGCATATGGTTGGTGATTCTTAGAAATGCTGGTGTCTGGCCCAGCCATGCCCCAAATGTCTTTGAAACTGGCACGATACAATGGGATCTGAAAATGGTAAGAAATCAAATATAATGTATGTATTTGAAGCTACAGCAATGTGCAATTCATTGTCACACATTTTGTGCTGTCAAGTAAATTCAGCTTCAGTTTCCTGAAATAACAGCATGGTATATCCTTATCAGGTCATTTGTGAAATGCTCTTTGTATTTGTTTGTGTATTGTAGGTCTTTAATCAATTTGTCATACAAAATTTAGCTGTGTGTTTGCCCACAGTGGTTATGTGTTGCATCAGTCTCTTGGTATTGATTGATGTTTTCAGAATTGTGCAGGGCTCTCAAGTTTTGAACTGAGTTCAGAGTGAGATTTCGTGCCGACGGGGGTTTGGGTGGGGAGGGGGGTCTGATATGAAAAATGACACATTCGTACAAATAAACAAATATTTAATTCAGCATTTTTGTGTGTATGTGAGTGAGTGAGTTTGAGAGATAGATAATGGTAATATAATCATATTGTTGTTTTTCCTCAACATTGTAATGTGAAACAATATAAACATGGTAACCATATTCCGACTCTAGTGTACCTTATATGTACGTTACGTTCGGCACGATAACTGGCGCGCTCTGCTTTACTAGTGTTTTTTCCCGCTCGCTGCTTGAGTCTATAATGCTTTTGTTCTTTAGGCCTTTATTTTTTGTTTACACATATTGTTTAATGTTTTAAACCGAATGAAAACCTTAAGATAAAACACAAACTTGTTGTGTATATTACCTAATCATAAGTTTGTTCAGAAATGGTGACGACAACTTGAATAAAAAATAAAAATAAAAAAACGTCTCTCATTTTCTCAAAATAATCGTAATTTAAAGCTGCTGTCCGAGATTTTTGGCCCTCTAGCGGTTAATAAACAGAACTGCACGCGTCTTGCAGAGGAACATTCTTGTTACATGTGCACTCTGTTTTGGACTCACTCTGGACTTGTTGTTGTTCTATTTCCCGCCACTAGTCATTCACCATAGCAACTAATCATCACACCCAGCTGTTCCTTATCACCCTGCTTGTTATCCCTTGTATATAAGCCCAGTGTTTCCAGTCCTGTGTTGTCCGGTATTGTACTTGTATTGTTTGGTGCCTGTTCCTGCCTGTTCCTGCCTGTTCCTGCCTGTTCCTGCCTGTTCCTGCCTGTTCCTGCCTGTTCCTGCCTGTTCCTGCCTGTTCCTGCCTGTTCCTGCCTGTTCCTGCCTGTTCCTGCCTGTTCCTGCCTGTTCCTGCCTGTTCCTGCCTGTTCCTGCCTGTTCCTGCCTGTTCCTGCCTGTTCCTGCCTGTTCCTGCCTGTTCCTGTATTCTCCTGTATTCTCCTGTGGATATTCCAGTAAAATACTTGTTTATGTATATTTCTCCTCGTCGTGTGCTTTATACACCAGCAACTGTAACAGAATACCGGACCGAAACAGTCAAACAGATTGCGGCGTGTTTAGTGTTTTGTTGTTTTCCGTCTCAGTGTTTTTCGTGTTTCACTCCTCTTCCCCATCACTATGTACACACCTGCATTTCTGTTAATCTGCCTTGAGCAGAAGGACCGCTCCCTCGAGGAACATTTGAATGACTTTGTTTCTTGTACCATCGACACATTACCCGGACAGCAGCCTTTGCAACTTTGTGTTTGCTGGACTGAACACCGCCACCAAAGCGCTGCTGTCCGGGGAAGGACCTCGAGGGAGCTTCCCTGAATACGTGGAGTGGGTACTGGCGTCCTGTGGATCGTCGTTGACCGTGGATTTCTGTGACAACGACGCCAGTCCCACTCCCACTCCAGTGCCCAGCCAGGAACCCTCTGACGGCGTGGAAAGACAGCGCAGCGCCACCAAAGACAGAGAGCCTGCCTCCACCGCGATGCAAGAGCCAGCGATGAGTGGAACGACTGAGCGTAACATCGCTGCGGAGACGGAGCCCAGCGTGTCTGACCAGGTGTGTGAGTCTGCTGCTACCATCGCCGAGGGAGACAGTGTGGAAGACGAGGGGTTGGATGGAAGCCCCGCCCACACTCCCGCCACTGAGAGGGAGTTCCAGGCAAGCACTATAGACCATTATGACTTTGAAGAAGATTCCTTACCTGCGTTAGTACCTCCTGAGACTGTCATTTTCATTTTAGATGAAATGGTCCCACCCAGCCTCCCTCTCCCACCTCCTCTCCAAAACCCCGTTAATGACTTTGTTTGTCCTAGTCCCTCTGCTTTTCTGCCTGTTCTCCAGCCCACAACCTTGCCTGCTACCCAGCCTTCGATGTCTCACACCATGCCCTCAGCTCTACTCCAGCCTCCTCTCAGTGGCGTGGCTACATCTGGGGCCTGCTGTGAGCCAGCCTCAGGTGATGAGGATCCTGTGGCTCCGCCTCCGGCCTCAGATCACGTCATTCCACCTCGACTCATCGTCCTGACTCCTCCGCCTCTGCTCCTGCCACCCTCGTCTACAGCAGTGACCATCGAGCTTTCGGCTCCACTGGACTCCCTCGGTCCTGCGACTCCGCCTGGGTCAGTCATCGCCTTCACTTCGCCACGGACTTACGGGTCGTTCGAGTTTCTCCGACCCTCCACCCCTACGGCTCCATTGGGCTCCGCCTTCCCTCAGACTCCGCCTCGGCCCTCAGTCGTTCCAGCTCCACCTCAGCCCTCCGGTAAACTGCTGCTGCCTCGGGGGGCCGTCACGAGGACGTCGTCGCGGACTCAGGTCATCGGCATCACTCCGCTCCTTCGGCTCTCTGTCTTCGCCTAAGGGTCCCTCTTCATCGGCGGCGCTGCTTCCACGCCTCCCCAAGGTGGTTTGGAACGCTTCACCACCTCGGCTCCTCCCTCCAGCAACGCCGCCTTGGGTCGCCGTCCTGGCTGTGGCCTGGAGCAACATCTGGTCTCCTCTGCTCAAGGCCATTCACTGGACTTCACCACCATCGGCACCTCCCTGGACTTCACCACCTGTACTTCCCTGGATTTCTCCTCCATCAGCACCTCCCTGGACTCCTGCACCTCCCTGGACTCCGCCTCCCGAACCGCCTCCTACACCATCAGCACCATCCATTTCTTCTTCCCCTCTCCACGCCGCGAGGACGCGCCTTTCCGGGAGGGGGCGATATGTTACATGTGCACTCTGTTTTGGACTCACTCTGGACTTGTTGTTGTTCTATTTCCCGCCACTAGTCATTCACCATAGCAACTAATCATCACACCCAGCTGTTCCTTATCACCCTGCTTGTTATCCCTTGTATATAAGCCCAGTGTTTCCAGTCCTGTGTTGTCCGGTATTGTACTTGTATTGTTTGGTGTATGTTCCTGTATTCTCCTGTGGATATTCCAGTAAAAGACTTGTTTATGTATATTTCTCCTCGTCGTGTGCTTTATACACCAGCAACCGTAACAATTCTAGCGGGAGCTACTTTTCTCCGTGTATGTCTCATGGTATGTCTATGGCGAGTCACGAAGTTACATACTCTGTGGCGAGTCCTACCAGTCCGGTCTGAAATAGTCAGAATATAAACACTTATTATAAGTGTACCATAATGATTCAGGATAAGACAGAAACACGGTTTGGAAAATGGATTCATGTTGTATATTCTAATTATATAATGTTTGTACATTTTTAACACAAGAAAAGTTGCGGACTGCAGCTTTAATTTTTTTTTTTTTTTTTCTAGCCCAAATACTCGAATACAATATTTTGGAAAAATGCCCATCACTACTAGCCAGGCAAGTTCACGTAAAAGTACTCTGGACAAACTGTTAACTAACCTACCAGCTGCCTGGACACAAATATTCCCCAGCAATTTGATGAGATGACTTACACTTCGGTAAATTTGGTTTTATATTCGCACATTCGGCCATCCGTATTCAATAGCATTGTTAATCACACTACATTCAGTGGACATTCACAAGTAAATATGCCATTAAAACAATACTTGCCTATTTTGATAGACTGTGAAAAATGTTGTAAGTTGACAATCATTGGTTGTCAATATCATGTCGCTGCTTAAAATTCGCAAACATTAATTTGTTGCACATTTATTGAAAAGTCTGAATTTATCAGAAGTCCGAATGTGCAAATATAAAACCAATTTTACCCAAGTATGACTTACTGTACTCATAGGATATGGTCCCACATCGATCACGATCAGTCTGTAGCCAGATGTGAGTGACTGACAGATGTCCTCCTCTGTAGCTAACTACTTCAGCGAGCATCTGAATCAGTGCGCGAGCCTGTGAATCACAGAATGTGTCGTTGGAATCAGAACATAAATATTTTTGTGGCGGGAATATCTAAATTTTACCCGGATACAGTAATTCTATTTTCTGATTGGCTGTTCTGTAGCTTTATTTTTTTTATTAGATTAACTGGTGCGTGGCAGGGCCTTCTGAACTCTATGGGGAACTCGCTTGATTCCTTTAATAGCGGCGCAACTTGTTGTGCATTATCCTGGAGATTTCTCTGCGTGAGAAATACAAGGTGTGGCGTGTGAGCGTGTGAACGGGTTGAAATGCGTGTGTCTCACACCCAATGCGTGAGACTTGAGAGCCCTGATGGTGTATTGCATTAATGTTTGGTTTCTAGATTCTGGGGTGGGGTGGGGTGGGGTGGATTTTCACTCTCACTTATGAGAGTGGCTCTGATAAGCAGGTGAGAAATGGGTCAAATGCCTGAAGGCTATACTGGGTTTTATTTAAACAGACAACATAAATGTTAAAGAAACATTTTCTTTGAATGATTGTGCCAGTCCAGTCAAGTTGGTTTCACCATTAGTTAAGTCATGTTTAAATGGTTATTTTAATGTAAAGGTTATTAAATAGTATTTCTCAGATAAGGTCTAATGTTCTTTTATCTATTGTGTATGAGATTGATCACTGGTGGAATGTAACTCGTGAGTAAATTTGGGATGGGATGGTCTCCTAGTTTATCTACATTTAATATATTTGCACATTGTAGCGAATTAACTCAAAGGGGAAATATTACCAATTATTCATAACTCGTTATGATTATTAATTATGATTAATTATGAATATGTAAATCAGAGGCAATTTATTAGCAGACGGAGTCAGAACCAATCATGTATTGTACACAATTCTTTATTAACTAACTCACAAACACATAACTAAACTAACACATAACATACACAAAGGTCACACACATACATAGGTATGAATGAACAATGATAGAGTTGAACTGGAAGGGGAACCATTAATGGAGCTATAGGAAAAGAAATCATCAGTTTCTTCATTAATAAAAACACCTTTGCTGACAAAGGTAAGTTTTACACATCAATACCAAATTGCTGTTTAGTGTTCAAATATACAATACTTGCAAGATGCCTTTAGGCTGAGGAGCATCGGATCTGCAGGGTGAGGAGTCTTGATGATTCAGTCCGAAGTTATTGCCAGTATCTTCTGCGTTAGATTAAGTACTAAGACAACACGCCTCCTGTTAGGGCTTTTACGACCAAGCAAGATTAACTAGCTGAGTTTTTGAAGAAGAACTATTAAAGATTCTTGTAATACTGATGTGTTGTGCAGGTATGGACATACCGCATACACATGCATTTAAATCTTCCCGATACAAACCCATAGACACTAAACATGGCATAATTGAAGTTACCTTGAATGTCATAAAACTTAATCATAAAACGTGAATAAAATGAGTGCAATACAACAACAGTAATAATGGATACCATTTCCTGGAGATATGCATGTTCATTTATAGAACAGTCTGTCTATAAATTAATGCAGGAACGTCTGTTCTGTGTGAAAAATGCAGGGAAGATGCAGATTTTCTGTGTCTCTTCTCTGCTCTCAATGTGGCAACCACATTCTTTAGCGCAATAAACTTGTAACTGAGAACTTCTCGGGGGATGGGGGCTTTAAACAATTATTGGTTAACTATAACAAATAACTGTATCTGATTTGTCTCAGTCATTACAACATGCACATTTTGGATGTCTCTCTTATCTGACACTTTCAGGTCTTGGAGTTTCTTCTAATAAGCTGATGAATTTAATCAGGTGTGTTTGATTAGGGAGACATCTAACGTGCAGTGCGGGGTGGTTGTTAAATGTAGGGCTGGAACGACGTGATGATGTGATGACATCACCATGTGATGAAAATACCATTCTTCACATATCAGGCTGTGGGACAGCACCATCCAATGCAAAATGAATGAATCACACTGTTAACATCCATCCCTAATTCCCTGTCATGTTTCACACACAAAACAAAACACTATAGAAGGGGCATGTTTCAATACGGGGGTTCAACCAACTCTGTGTTAAAACTTGAAGATGGGAAACTCTGAGTTTTCTTTTTCAGAATAGCTGAATTGTGTTAGTTCAATCAACTCTGAGTAGGATGACTCTGAGTTAAGCACGTGTACCACAACTATGAAAGCCGTGATCAATGGAGCTCCTATATTACAATTCACAATGGCAACAGCACCCAACAAAAAGATGTCTGCATACTTCCGAATCAATACAAGTTTCTCATCACTGTTATAATATAAGAAGTGAAAACTGGCACAACGGTAAGTTATTGAACTAATATTCATTTTCATAGTATCCCACATGCAAAAAAAAATAAAAATAAAATAATAATAATAAAATGATGATAATTTAAGTGCATTATTTTTTCATTTTGCTAATTATCTGCCAATGGGGTTAGAAAAATATAGAACCAGCTATTTACACTAATTGGAAATAGTATATTTTCTTAGCTATATATGCTATTTATAATAAGAGCAAATAGCTGTAGATGTTAAAAAAAGAAAATAGTAATATGTTCTATTTACCATGTAAAAGTAGCAGTTATTTGCAATAAGTGTAAATAGCAGGCTAATTAGATGCTATTACTGGCAGATAGACTATTTGCACCTCAGTATTGCTGTACATTAACAGGATGCAATAATAACAGTGTAAATGATTATATTTATTAAAATTATAAATACATTTATCATTATTAAACAATTGTTAGGTACTTTATTTCCACTTTTAGAACATTTTCTTCATTTTAATTGGAAATAAATGCCTTTCTGATGTGATATGTGATGGGAAAAGGGAGAAGAGCAAGCTCGACAAAAGGCAAGGCACGTCACAAGCCAGTTTTACACACCTTACGAGCTACTACCCACACTACTGAAGACCTTGGCTGTGTCTGAAAACCTAGGTAGCTGACTTGCTGCCTCGCTGCCTCGCTGCCTTATCAAACAATGACTTGTAGGCAGCGTTTGTGCATAAAGGCACCTCATGAAACGGATTTTGGACAGACTTCTGAGGCAGCATAAGAGTTTAATGATCTACAGCAATATAGCGCAAGCTTTGGTGAGAACTAAACAAATATTTTATTACTACAGTAGTAATTTCTCGCTAGAAATGACATCAAAAGTAGAAAATGTTGGTCAAAAATGTACATTTACTCACAAACTTGCCAGCAAACGCAACTTTCGGATACCATCTTTATTTTTCTAGCTCAACTGTCACAGAATGGAAAGCACAGGATTGTAGGATATCAAAGGCAGCTAAGTATACATCTATGCTGCCTTCAAAAATCGATCAGATGAAGGTATCTCAAGAAACAGGAAGTGAAGCTAACATTGAATTCAGGCGTGCCTTGATGCCTTCCTACCTTGAAATGTGTAGTCTGAAGGCAGCATTTTCCAGTTTTCGGACGCAACCGAAAACTGGAAGTTGAGTGTTGCAGGCCCCACTTGTGGAATTTCTTCCTGTTGAGGCCTCTATTCCTCCAGAGCTGAGCTCAGAGGGTCATTCTCGTCTTGGAGGAAGAGTTTTTGCTCAGGCTTTCACCCTTGAGCACTTTCTCGGTGATGCTCACCAGTGATGCTCGTATTGAGTACTCCCTCCTTTCAGGGTGAGTTGAGCACAGCACTCCCGAGTTCTGGATGGAAGGTCGAAGGTCTCTTGTGAGACCTCCCTGGTAAATCAGTATTTTAGGCTGTAGGTACTCCCCTCTCTTGTGTGGGTCATCATATAGAGGACCTCGGTCCCTGAGTTGGTCTTAAAGGTTTAAAAGATTCTTTTAGTAAGAACTCCCTTGGTAGATCAGCTCCTGTTGGAGCTTGAGGTTTGCCTCTCATTATGGACCCTATGTAGAGTACTCAGACTCCAGAGTGCCTTGTTAAGAAGTGCTCTGTAGATCCTAGGTTGAGCAGAATAACTCCCCTTGATTGCAAGGGTTTTAACTCTCTGGAGTCGGGTAACGCGCCGGCGACTGGATTTTTTTTCATATTGCTGCAAAACAGACTTAAAATACTCTATGATTTTTTTTGTCATAGAAACATAATAGATCAATTGAAACTATAGAATGTCTTTTATTTGTGTACACTCAGTGTAAAAACAAAATGTTGTGCTTTTTGTAAAATAAAGAAAAATAACATGATGCATGATCTCTCGTCTCCCTCTGAATGAACTCCAATCTGATAGTTCTCAGAAAATGAACTGTAACTTAGTGAATACTAATCACAAAAAAATTAGACTTATGTCTAAAGAAACATTGAAATGTCAGGTTTTAAATAGTCATGTCAAGTCAAATTTATTTATATAGCGCTTTTTACAATTGGTAATTGTTTCAAAGCAGCTTTACATATTAGAAGCACAGAAAAGGAGAAGTGGTTAAAAATAAGCTAAAGTACAAGCAGGCGTGGTAATATGTAACATATACAAGATGGTGCTACATTAAGCCAATGTCGGCTGACTCCCAGGGGTGGAAAAAAACCCCTAGGAGAAAAACCCAGCATGCTAACACTGGGAAAAAAGTCCTAGGAGGGAAAAAAACCCTTGGAAGATATATATAATATATGTAAATGGATCTGGAGATCAAAATCTGAATTATACATTTTTATTATAGAGATTAAAAATAGATTATATATAAATATATGCAAGCGGATACGGAGATTAAAAATCTGACTTATAGATGCAGCCAGAACTGGATCTGTAGGCCCATTGGCTCCTGGGCTACGTTGTAGTCAGGTCCAGACACAGGTTCTCCGTCTAATCTGGATACGGCCTGGATCCAGCACCCGGCAAACCTCAGGATAAGCAGAGATTATAATAGTGTAAGTCAAATCGAAAACAAACATTGTTTTTATGTAATCTGTATGAAAAGAGAGCCATGTCAGAAGTCCGTGATTCACCTCATTATCCACTAATGCGGCCACGCCCGTGGAGCCAGTGCTATTCAGACATAAATTCTGAGTCAATACATGCATACATTGTTTATCTGTATGTTAAAGCCATGGTTAGCGATCTCTAGAAGACATGCTGTTAGTTCCTGGTTCCTGTACTTCTTTAGATGAATTTGTGGACTAAATACATAGCGCCCTCCGGCTGCAAGTATGAATTGAAAACACAGTATCCAGCGTTCATAGTGATGACAATAAATATTGAATAAATATTACTCCTCTGAATAGAAAATTGACAAACATGAGAATCCATCAATATTTCTCCAAATGTGCATGCTTTTAAGCTAAAAGCCTATATGAAATGCCATAGAGGTAACATAACTGTTCAGACACGTTGCATCACAGAAATACATTATATTTCAAAGTATATAATAGAATACCATTATTTTAAATTGTAATAATATTTCACAGTATTGCTGTTCCCTTTCAGTCGGTCACGTTCGACGTACGTCAGTAGTGACCGACGAATTGGGATATCGCTTAGAGAGCCCTATCATCTTCGTGTAAACTAAAACAAGCCAATGGAATTGGCGTGCGATATTTGCATAATGCGCACCGCCCCCGACAGGTGTATATAAATAGGAAGCAGATGCAATCGCACTCTGTCTTTCGTTTCGGAGCCATTCACTGGTGTCCTGTTCAGAAGACTCCTTTCTTCATTTGTTTATTCTAAAACATTGCCTAAACAGAAGAGGATTTACAGCGAGCTTTCAGTGCTGGTGAAAGGGCACGTTCAGCGAGGTCGCGAGTCTCCGAGGAGCTGAGCTATAAGCTCGAAAACTGCTGTTTTCACAGCAACACAAAGAGTGTGTGCGTGTGTAGCAATTTGGGCCGGTTCCTCGGTGTGTCAGGGAGTGGTGTACCTGACACATCGCGTCGCTCCCTGGGTGCTTCAGCACGAGTGAGTTGACTTCCCCTTCTAAAAGAGCTTTACAGACGAACCCTGACAGTATGTCATTTCGTCTGTGCGTTACTGGGTGCGGTCGTTCCCTGGTCCCTGCTGATGGGCACAATCGCTGCATCTCGTGTTTGGGCGTTCAGCACGCTGAAGCAGCTTTTGTGGATGGTTCATGTTCCCACTGCGGGAACATGACCATCGCGGTGCTGAGGTCGAGGCTCTCCTTCCTGAAGTCTCAGGAAGCGGGAGTCCCCTCTCCTATGCCGCGTACGACCGTTTTTTCCGGCCCCGGGAACCGGAATGACGGTACGGCGCTGTATAGGGAGGGCGACCTGAGGATAACGGTCAGGGCTCCCCCGTCGAGCGGAAACGCTCCGCGGGCCCCTGCCCCCTCATCAGCACCGCAACCCATCCTGCCGCCGTTGGTTTCCGCTGGGCCCTCTTTGGACTGTCCAGCCGTTACCTTTGGTGCGCCGGCGGAGGATCAGATGTCGATCGCTGCGTCGGAAGGCGAGTTTGAGTGTTCGAGGGAGGAAGATCCAGACGCGCTGCCGCCCTCCGGGACGGTAGCGTTGCCCGAGTCAGATCCCGAACTCTCGGCTGTGCTCTCCCGGGCCGCCTTGTGTGTCGGGCTCGAGTGGAACCCTCCACCCTGTCCCGGCCCATCTCGGCTGGATGATTGGTACTTGGGGGGGGGGTCGCGCTGGTCAGCCCCAGCGTCCCGCCCCAATGCCTTTCTTCCCGGAGGTACATGACGAGGTGACCAGGTCTTGGCAGACACCGTATAGTGCCCGTACCAGGCCTGGCCCCGCGTCCGCCTTCACCTCCCTGGACGGCGGGGTAGCCAGGGGGTACGCGAGGATCCCACCAGTCGAGCGGTCTGTTGCGATGCAATTGTGTCCAACGGCCACTGGCTGGCGTGGTGAGCCGCGTTTCCCGTCCCGGGCCTGTAAATTCTCAGCCGGTCTGACTGAGAAAGCTTACAGTTCCTGTGGGCAGGCTGCCTCCGCCCTGCACGCGATGGCCCTCTTGCAGGTTTACCAAGCAAAGGCGCTGTCGGAGTTGCCCCAGGAAGGTCCTGACCAACAGCTGCTGGGGGAGCTGCGCGCTGCCACCGACCTTGCCCTCCGGGCAACGAAGGTGACAGCATGCGCTGTTGGTCATGCGATGTCTACACTTGTAGTCCAGCAACGGCACCTCTGGCTGACCCTGGCGGACATGCGGGATACCGACAAACAGCGGTTCCTGAATTCCCCCGTGTCCCCGGTCGGCCTTTTCGGCGACGCAGTGGAGAGCTTCGCCCAACAGTTCTCCGCTGCGCAGAAGCAGGCTGAGGCTATCAGTCACGTTATGCCACGGCGGTCCGCTGCTGCCTCCACCCAGCCGCCCGTGGCTCAGCCTCAGCCCGCTCGTCGCCGAGGGCGCCCGCCTGCATCGTCCTCCGCCCCTGCTAAAATGGCAAAGCAGCAGCCTACACCAGCCAGGCAGCAGGGTGCCTCTCGCGGGCGTGGTGCCCAGCCCGTCTCCGCTAAGCCCGGTGGTAAACGCAAGAGCAAAACACGGCACTGAGACGGGCAACCTGGAGGGGAAGGTTCTCGCTCTTCGGGAGAGAATACCATCGTCTCTCCCACCCCCGGAGGAGGGCCGGGGGGAATTTGTGATGTCTGTCTGTCAACCGCCGCTGGCTCCCCGGAGTCCAGCGGTACCCACTTTTTCACAAAAAGAGCAGTTTCCTCAAACTCCAGGTCACAACAAGGTGTGTCTGTCAGTGTGCCAGGCTCCGCCTCGCCGCTGACAGCTCCCTCCCCATTCGCCAGCAGGCGGCAGTGTGATGGCGCAGACCGCATCCCGTGCGCTGTCTCCCATGCCACTGCTGCCTCGCAGAGTCCCTCTCTGCCTTGCTGCCCCACCCCCGGTGCGTCTGTGGTGCCTTTGGTCCCGCTGGCTCAGTGTCTGGAAGCGTGGATCACGCTCCCCAGCCTGTCCAGTTGGCTCATTCGTACTATCAGACTCGGCTATGCGATTCAGTTCGCCCGGCGTCCCCCGGTCTTCAGGGCTGTCCACTTCACTCCGGTGTCGTTGGACAGTGCACCTGTTCTCCGGGTGGAGATTGCTGTCCTCCTGGCGAAGGATACAATCAAGCCGGTCCCTCCAGCCGATATGAAGTCGGGGTTCTACAGCCCCTACTTCATTGTACCGAAAAAGGGCGGTGGGCTACGGCCAATCCTGGACCGTCCCCAGGATTGGTTTGCAGCAATAGACCTGAAGGACGCGTACTTTCATGTCTCGATTCTGCCTCGACACAGACCCTTCCTAGGTCGGTCTGCGTTCGAGGGTCGGGCATGTCAGTACAAAGTCCTACCCGACATGGTTGTAGCTCCCAGCTGGTTGGGTCTTCAGGTCAACTGGGACAAGAGCAAACTCGCCCCCGGGTAGAGGATCTCTTGTCTCGGTCTCGAGCTAGACTCGGTCGCACGGACTGCGCGTCCAGTCGTTGTTGAACTGCCTGAGCTCGCTCAAGCGCAGGACAGCGGCTCCACTGAAAGATTTTCAGAGGCTCCTGGGGCATATGGCATCTGCAGCCGCGGTAACGCCGCTCGGATTGCTTCATATGAGACCGCTTCAACACTGGCTCCGCGGCCGGGTCCCGAGATGGGCGTGGCAGTGCGGCACTCTCCGTGTCCCCGTGACACCGAGCTGCCGTCGCACCCTTGTCCGGTGGTTGGACCCTTCGTTCCTGTGGGCCGGAGTACCCCTCGAACGAGTGTCCAGGCACGCTGTGGTCTCCACAGATGCCTCTGCCACGGGATGGGGGGCCACGTACAACGGGCATGCAGTGACAGGTCTTTGGACGGGGCCTCAGCTGCATTGGCATACCAATTGCCTCGAGTTTCTAGCGGTTCGTCTTGCGCTGGCCCGCTTCAAGAAGCTGTTGTCAGGCAAGCACGTTCTAGTCCGCTCACACAGCACTGCGGCCGTTGCGTACACCAACCGTCAAGGTGGTCTACGCTTCCGTCGCATGTCGCAACTCGCCCGCCATCTCTTGTTGTGGAGTCAGAAGGATCTGAGGTCCCTTCGGGCCACTCGTGTCTCAGGTGTGCTCTACCGTGCAGCCGACGAGCTGTCACGGCAGCATCCACTTGCGGGCGAGTGGCGGCTCCACCCCCAGGCGGTCCAGCTGATTTGGCAGCATTTCGGCGAGGCCCAGGTAGTCCTGTTTGCCTCCCCGGAAACTGCCCTCTGCCAGTGGTTTTATTCCCTGACCGGCGGCACTCTCGGCACGGATGCCCTGGCACACAGCTGGCCCCCGGGTCTGCGCAAATATGCGTTTCCCCCAGTGAGCCTTCTCGCACAACTCATGTGCAAGGTCAGGGAGGACGGGGAGCAGGTTCTGTTAGTGGCTCCGTACTGGCCCACTCTGACCTGGTTCTCAGACCTCATTCTCCTCGCGACAGCACCTCCCTGGCCGATTCCTCTGAGGAAGGACCCCCTGACTCAGAGACGGGGCACCCTGTGGCACCCGCGTCCCGATCTGTGGAACCTCCACGTGTGGTCCCTGGATGGGATGCGGAGGTTCTGAGTGATCTCCCGCAAGCGGTCGTAGACACCATCACTTCCGCTAGAGCTCCTTCCACTAGGAATCTCTATGCGTTGAAGTGGAACCTGTTCGTCGAATGGTGCGCCTCTCGCCGAGAGGACCCCCGATCATGTTCGGTCGGATCCGTGCTTTCCTTTCTGCAAGATGGGTTGGAGTGAAGGCTGTCTCCCTCCACCCTCAAGGTGTATGTTGCCGCTATTGCCGCACATCACCATGCAGTTGAGGGTAAGTCCCTGGGGAAACATGATCTGATCGTCAGATTCCTGAGGGGGGCCAGGAGACTGAATCCTCCTCGCCCTTCCTCCGTACCCTCTTGGGATTTGACCCTGGTTCTCACAGCTCTCCGGGGTCATCCCTTTGAACCTTTGCAATCAGTCGACCTGAAACTAATGTCTCTTAAGACGGTTCTTCTGGTTGCATTGGCTTCCCTGAAGAGGGTAGGGGATCTGCATGCATTTTCGGTCGACGAAACGTGCCTAGAATTCGGGCCCGGTGATTCTCACGTCATCCTGAGACCCCGACCTGGATACGTGCCCAAGGTTCCTACCACTCCCTTCAGAGATCAGGTAGTGAACCTGCAAGCGCTGCCCTCGGAGGAGGCAGACCCAGCCCTAGCTTTGCTCTGTCCCGTCCGCGCTCTGCGCGTTTACGTGGACAGAACGCGAAGCTTCAGGACCTCAGATCAGCTCTTCATCTGTTACGGAGGCCAGCAGAAGGGAAAGGCTGTCTCCAAGCAGAGGATGGCCCACTGGATAGTGGATGCCATCGCCTTGGCGTACGAATCCCAGGGCGTGCCTTGCCCGCTCGGGTTGAGAGCCCACTCCACCAGAGGGGTAGCCTCTTCCTGGGCGCTGGCTCATGGCGCCTCGCTGACAGATATCTGTAGAGCTGCGGGCTGGGCGACACCAAACACGTTCGCTAGGTTTTATAGCCTACGTGTAGAGCCGGTATCCTCACGTGTACTTGCATCCACTAGTCGGTAGACGTGTTGTACCCACTCTAAGTGTCGGCTTGCAATGCCATTCCCGCCTCTGGCCGGATACGTGCATACTTTCACTCCAGTCGTGTTCCCCGCTTGGCGAACCCTGTCGAGTTCCTCCGCCTCCCCCTTCGGCTCGGACATTGCGGAGTGTCTGATGCCAGGCCTACATCCGTCGCTGACGCTGTCTGTTGGCTGGGGCCCATATGTCGTGAACCTTCTACGTGAGCGGTCCCATATGTGTAATTTTCCACGGTTTAAAACTCCCTACGGGCAGAGTCTGTGTCTTTCCCTTAGCAGAGCCAGCTCTGCTGTCACCTGTCAGATGAGTCTCCCCCTACCAGGTGGAGCCATCCCAGGGACTCCATATGCGTACTGCCCCCGGGCCAGTCCATATGTGTATTTCCCACGTAAACTCCTCCCCCATTGGGTAGGTAGTGGTCTCCGCAGCGTCCCTTACGGGTTCGCTTCCCCAGTGTGTCTAGTTTACTTAGTGGGTATTGGTTAGACAGCAGTAGACTCTCTCGGTGTAAGCTCGCCCCCTTCACCGCCAGCCGGTGCTATGGGCGGCTGAGCTTGCGCTGGGCACTGGAAGGGGTTTCGTAACTGTGGCGCTTTAGTTGGGATCCCAATTCATCGGTCACTACTGACGTACGTCGAACGTGACCGGCTGAAAGGGAACGGAGGGAACGGAGACGTACGTCCCGTCGCCACAGTTTCTGTACCCTCGCTGTAGCGCGGACACCAGTTGTCTCCTCAGCGAAAAACAGAGTGCGATTGCATTTGCTTCCTATTTATATACACCTGTCGGGGGCGGTGCGCATTATGCAAATATCGCACGCCAATTCCATTGTTTTAGTTTACACGAAGATGATAGGGCTCTCTAAGTGATATCCCAATTCGTCGGTCACTACTGACCTACGTCTCCGTTCCCTCCTTCAGGGAACGAGGGTTACATACGTAACCGAGACGTTTTTTTTCTGTATGTTTGATATAGACCATGATTGCTTGAGACATGATCAACAGAGGGTTTTTTCACATCCTACCTGACTGAAAGGCCTCATTATTATGCAAGTCATTTCAGGTCATTATTATGCGATTCTTTTGTCGTCTCAGGTGAGAATCACCCATTATTCATGATGATTCACACATACTGTGTTTCTTGACAAAAAGTGTCTTACAAAAACTAAATCAATATGTTGTTATAAATGGAGTAGGCAGCATAATTTTTTACATCATTTTGAAGCAAAAACTCTAGTCTACAACCTCCAATACCCAGAAGTCTTGTGAACACAGATTTAATTATTTTTATTTTTTTTGCTTTATTTCAGTGACTTAAGTGTTTTGTTTTTTCAATAACCACGCATAAAGGTTATTCCTTCAAAAACACAAACGTACATACATGTTCCCCACATATTATGGTAGCCTAGTTTGTGCTGAATACAGTGTAATGACACTTTTTCCATTAATGTTTATGAACAACTGAAAAAAGCACAAATGTCAGGGCATGTCAAAACTTCTCCATGCCCCAAATCAGCCTCAGACTCCAGAGGGTTAAGCACTATTCTGAGTCCTGCTCCCCAGGATGCCCGTCTCTACGATCCGGTCTGAGTTGGTTACTGTCAGTTTGCAGTCCCTCTTTCTGGATGCCTCCTCTGGAGGCAAGTGCTTTAGAGACTCTGTTTAGGTAACGGGTTGCTGGCCAGACACTTATTGTTGTCAATAAGTGGATGACTTGTTCTCTAGGTGCCCCTTATGTGCGTACGGGTCACACTAGTAGTGATGTCAAAGGCTGTCAATGGCCAATACGATTGTCGTCTTCTACGTCTTGGAAGTATGACCAAAATAAGAATTTTCACTGAAAAATGTAATCTGAACAAGTAACATGTCTGCCACTTTTGTTCTGACCAAATGAGGAAAAAAGCAATAAATTGCAGTGTCAGTGGTGATTTAATCTAATGATTTCTTAGCTTAGATAACGTTAAGCCGTGCACATTATTATTATTGTTATACTTTGTTCTCAAATTGTTAATGATAGCAACATCAGCATTGCATGTATTTAGTGTGTATTAGCATTACGTGTAGATTTCAATTTCTGTAGCTACTTCGCAGTGTGAAGTCTTTTGCTTTTGATTACTGGTGAATCTCCAGTTGTCACTGATGATTGTCATTTGGACCTTTCTGGATTACAATCCGCCAATCAAAATGATTAATTTAATTATTGCAGCTGCTGTGAGAAAAGTCTATGATCTGCTGCCTGCCGGAACCGCGCTCAATGAACGGAACCACACTGGACAAGTAGTTGTCTGCCACCATGCCATGTCATATAACTTTAGAGCCACAATGTATAATCAAGACAGATTTGGTCTACTCACGGAGATGAAGAAATTATTTGCGTTCATCCAAAGGTGCGAGCTTCACTCACTGCACTCGGTTACTGAGCGTTTAAAGTCTGTGTTGGATGTTTAAAATGTCTGATGGATGAAATCGTGCCTAGATTGGACTTATTTATTTAATAACATGCGGTCAGTTGCTGTTTCATGCATTCTCACATATTTACGCTGTTAACCCTCTGGAGTCTGAGGCTGATTTGGGGCCTGGAGAAGTTTTGACATGCCCTGACATTTGTGCTTTTTTTAGTTGTTCATAAACATATCAATGGAAAAAGTGTCATTACACTGTATTCAACACAAACTAGGCTACAATAATATGTGAGGAACATGTATGTACATGTTTGTGTTTTTGAAGGAATAACATTTATGCGTGGTTATTGAAAAAACAAAAAACTTAAGTCACTGAAATAAGGCCAAAAACTAACTGCATGTTTTATTCCAGAGCTCCCTAACCATGACTTTTACATCCAGATAAACACTTTTCAAGACAATAAATACACGATTGAGACGATGAATGCATGTATTGACTGAATTTGTGTCTGAATAGCGCTATGTATTGCCTCTGAATTTGCGTCTGAATAGCGCTGGCTCCGTGGGCGTGGCCGCATTAGCGGATAATGAGCTGAATCACTGACTTCTGACATGGCTCTCTTTTCATAAACACAGAAGGTTTGTTTTTGATTTGACTTACATGATTTAAAACCTGATATCTTAATGTTTTTTTAGACATAATTTTTCTGTGATTAGTATTCACTAAGTTACAGTTCATTTTCTGAGAACTATCAGATTGGACTTCGTTCAGAAGGAGAGGAAAGATCACACATCATGTTAGTTCTCTTTATTTTACAAAAAGCACAACATTTTGTTTTTACTCTGAGTGTATACAAATAAAAGAAGATATTCTATAGTTTCAATTGATATATTACTTATGTCTCTATGACAAAAAATTATTGCAGTTTTGCTGCAATGTGACGCGCCGGCGCGTTTTCAGACCTCAAGATGGAGGGGCTCCAGACCCTGGACTTTTGGGGCTTTATCTACCATCTCTCTCACAGAGGCCGTTCGGCTACTCACCCTCATCCAGAGCCTGCTCCAGCCAGTGTGTCCACTCCAGAGCCCGCTCCAGCCAGTGTGTCCACTCCAGAGCCCGCTTCAGCCAGTGAGTCCACTTCAGAGCCCGCTCCAACCAGTGAGCCTGCTCCAGAGCCCGCTCCAGTCAGTAAGTCCGCTCCAGCCAGTGAGTCCCTTTTGGGTGAGCCACCGCCTCACCCTCATAAGTGGAGGAGAAGGAGGAAAAGGGCTTCCTCCGTCCTACAAGGCCTGGCGACCACTCTAGTGGTTGTTCGTGGGTTCTCCAAGCGCCTTGCCCTGCCGGCTCCACCGAAGCGCCTTGCCCTGCCGGCGCCACCGAAGCAGCCCGAGCCCGCTGCCGTCCCAGAGCAGGCCATTCTTCCTGAGATGGTCACGGAGCACCCTTGGTCTGCCCTGCCGCAGCCGCCACCCAGACCTTCTGCCCTGCCTCCGCCGCCCAGGCCTTCTGTCTTGCCGCCACCACCCAGACCCTCTGTCCTGCCGCCGTCATCCAAGTCTTCTGCCCTGCCGCCACTGCCCAGGCTGTCTGAACCGTTGGAATCGGCCTGGTCAGTTCCTCCGGCACCACTCTGGCAATCAGCCAGGACTCCAGACCCGCTGGAACCGGTGTGGTCAGTTCCTCCGGCACCACCCTGGCAATCAGCCAGGACTCCAGACCCGCTGGAACCAGCCTGGTCAGTTCCTCCGGCGCCACCCTGGCAATCAGCCAGGATTCCAGACCCACTGGTACCAGCCTGGTCGGTTCCTCCAGCGCCGCCCTGGCAATCAGCCAGGACTCCAGTCCTGCCAGTATCCGCCTGGTCAGTTCCTCCAGCACCGCCCTGGCGTTCAGTGGAGCACCCGGGATCTGGCCCACCATCCCTCCCCCTGATCCTCCTCCAGTCCACCTCCCTCCTGAGTTGTTTGTGTTTTTGTTTTGTTTTTTGTTTTTTCGGATGGAGCGTCTGGTAGCCGCTCCTTTAAGGGGGGGGGGGGGGGTAATGTCACGATCACCTGTGAGAGTGCCCTTCAGCCACTAGAGGGCACTCCTTCCCGGACTCTCTGTTTCACCCATTTCTTGGACTACATTTCCCATACACACTCCCCGGCTAATCACTATTCATCATTGCACCCAGCTGTTGTTTATTTTGTCATTAGTGTCTGTGTATTTAGTCTGAGTTGTTTCTGTCTGTTCTTGTGGTTCATTGTTGAATGTTACCCTGGAGTCTGATCCCTGGTTTTCATTTTTCCCCGTTTTGGTTTGTAGTTTCTTGTTTCGTGTTTCTTGTTTTATGTTTGGACTGTTGTTTTGGATTCTGACTCCTACCTGTACTCTGGATTATGCCTTTTGGAATTGCCCTCAATAAACACCTTTGCTGCAATTGGATCTTTACATCTTGTTCTTGTGCGCCCGTGACACAGGATGCTTCGATAGCGGCCTTAAGCTCATCCAGAGTGTTGGGTCTTGCGTCTCTCAACTTTCTCTTCACAATATCCCACAGATTCTCTATGGGGTTCAGGTCAGGAGAGTTGGCAGGCCAATTGAGCACAGTAATACCATGGTCAGTAAACCATTTACCAGTGGTTTTGGCACTGTGAGCAGGTGCCAGGTCGAGCTGAAAAACGAAATCTTCATCTCCATAAAGCTTTTCAGCAGATGGAAGCATGAAGTGCTCCAAAATCTCCTGATAGCTAGCTGCATTGACCCTGCCCTTGATAAAACACAGTGGACCAACACCAGCAGCTGACATGGCACCCTAGACCATCACTGACTGTGGGTACTTGACACTGGACTTCAGGCATTTTGGCATTTCCTTCTCCCCAGTCTTCCTCCAGACTCTGGTACCTTGATTTCTGAATGACATGCAAAATTTGCTTTCCTCCGAAAAAAGTACTTTGGACCACTGAGAAACAGTCCAGTGCTGCTTCTCTGTAGCCCAGGTCAGGCGCTTCTGCCGCTGTTTCTGGTTCAAAAGTGGCTTGACCTGGGGAATGCGGCACCTGTAGCCCATTTCCTGCACACACCTGTGCACGATGGCTCTGGATGTTTCTACTCCAGACTCAGTCCACTGCTTACGCAGGTCCCCCAAGGTCTGGAATTGGTCCTTCTCCACAATCTTCCTCAGGGTCCGGTCACCTCTTCTCGTTGTGCAGCATTTTTTGCCACGTTTTTTGAACAGCCTATTCGTTCAAAAATTTCTTTCTGTGTCTTACCCTCTCGCTTGAGGGTGTCAGTGATGGCCTTCTGGACAGCAGTCAGGTCGGCAGTCTTACCCATGATTGCGGTTTTGAGTAATGAACCAGGCTGGGAGTTTTTAAAAGCCTCAGGAATCTTTTGCAGGTGTTTAGAGTTAATTAGTTGATTAGGTTAATAGCTCGTTTAGAGAATCTTTTCATGATATGCTAATTTTTTGAGATTTTTTCATGAGCTGTATGCCAAAATCATCAGTATTAAAACAATAAAAGACATGAAATATTTCAGTTGGTGTGCAATGAATCTAAAATATATGAAAGTGTAATTTTTATCATTACATTATGGAAAATAATAAACTTTTATCACAATATGCTAATTTTTTGAGACCTGTATATCATCTTTTAGCTTAGGATATTTTCTTTCAAATGAGACTATTTTCAAGTTTCTGTGAGCTTTTGTTCGTAATTAATCAACTGTTTGTCGCAGATGTGAACAGGAAATGTGCTCTTGAACGGAGAAACACGCGATCTCCAAGCAATCGATCAAAGTGTGCTAACATTTTAGGACAGGTCGATGGTATATAAATCACGCCTGAACTTTAGTGTTCGTCAATCAAGTCAAACCATCCATTCAGAAACCGAGAAATTTGATACTTAAATGTAAGGAGGCTGATCTCTCAGGTTGATGCGCGAGCTGGCTTGAAGTTTTCATGAGGATTTATAGTTTATGGACTGTTTTGATTTCGGTAATTACATCTAGAAAGGTAAAAACATTGATGGCATCTATAAAAGAGATATTTGAAAGCGAAACGAAAGTTATTGCCTCGACCAGCGACATAGTGGGGAGGACGCACGATAGAAGACCTGCGCTTTAATTGATATGTATATACTGTAATACTGCATTTACAATGCTTATCAGTGGCGTGCACTTTGATCGCGAAAGTGAAAGTGAAAGTGCCCTTTGCGTTCGCATCGCGGTGCCCCCGCGTTCCCATCTCCCATCTCGCAAAGCTGCATAATTAAAGCTAGTGTCATGAGAAAGCAAACTGTATTGTCATGCAGCAGACATATATAAACAAATCAGAAATGCATTCGATTTCATTTCTCTTTTATCATCACTGTAATACAATACAAATCTTATTTAAATAATAATCAGTGTTCTGAAATGGGAGCAAATAAAGTGTCAAATGGAAGCAAATAATGCATTATGTATACATGCATACATACAATATGTGTCTAATGTCAATGCTATGGCCTTTAAGCATGACTGTTTGGATTTATATGAAATGGTAACAATTTATAATAAGATTCCATCTGTAAGGTTAATAAAAGTATTGTTCATTGTTAATTTCAACATTTTAAGTACGGTACCTCTTTGAACATTTTAAGAAACTGTATTTTTGTACAGGGCCAGATTGGGACTCATTTTCAGCCCTGGAGTTTCATGCCTTAGACCGGCCCACTTTAATTCATGACTGACAATATTAAAATAATGTAATTAAAACCTCAGTATATAAGTCTGCAATAGTGCACTGTTCTCTACAGCCTTGTAATTAATTGTATTTTTCAAAAATATCTTAAAATATAGTGCAAAAAATGCTAAAATTTGATTTTTATTGTTATAATAATGATTTTATAATGTGAACCATTGATTAATTCTCTAGCCATCTAGTGGCTGCAGTTAAAAATTCATGTTATTTTAATTTTAATTTAAGTGTTTGCTTTCCAGTAGATGGCAGCAATCGTCCACTAAACCCAGGCACATTTTTCATGTCCATCACTATGAATGAAACTGAGAAATGTAGATCTTTATTAAATTGATTTAACAAAAGATTTTGCTATTTTATATAAATGTATAATTATTTACTTAATACTTTATTACAAATTGAGGCAAATAAACAACACAAAATACCATAAATCCCCCAAAATTGCACAATTTTACAGTAAAATATTAAAGTATTACGTTTATTTAAAAAAAATTACAGTACGTTACAAAATCACATTTTACTGTCTGGTTATGTAAGCTAGTTGGACAGAAAAATGAATATTGGCCAATGTGTAATAGCATAGCTAGCAACATAATGATAGGCCCTATATTTTATTATTTGCCTACTATTATTACAATATGAATAATAGCTGCTTTATCTTTTGTGTGTTTCCCCTCTTCCTTTTTATTTATTTACGTTACTTAAATCGGCCTCCGGGGGCTAGACCTTGTGCCTTACCATAATTTAGTGTTGATTTAGAACTTGTCCCGATCCCCCTACAGACATCATCTCATCCCTTCTTCTCGTATACTTTTGAGTGAGATGTCTTCTCCGGGCGCACACTCCAAGTCCCTCCTGACCAGGTTAATTTACCCATAGAGTGACATGATATCATTGATGTTATGTACAAATGAGTGGTAAAAACCCGATCGCGCATTCGTTAGTTTGTTTTGTTTTTTTTCTTGCACGGGTGCCCCGTGCCGCCCCTGGCAAGATGCCGCCCTGGGCCATTGCCCATGTCGTCCAGGCCTAAATCCGTCACTGACTGGTTTTAAAGAAAAAAGTTAGGCTACTCAGCTTAGTACATTTGGCCGTGTCGACAGTTTCTAGAGCATCCATATTTCAACCCAGTGCCATGACAACACAGGCCCTCGCGGCCAAGTAAACAGACCGGCCCACCAGGAATTCTCCCGGTGCTCCCGATTAGCCAATCCGGGCCTGCTTTTGTATGATTTGTATTTTTATTGGACTACTGATGACTGCAGGATTCAGTGAGTGAAGGGTCGCACATTGGTTGAGAAGTGTAGCGCCGCACCACGTCTTTAAAATTCGAACACATTGTTTTCATTGGGGCTGTTCACACAGAACGCGCTTTTCCATTCCAATTCGCTACTTTTTCTTTGTTTTTCTGTAAAACATGCGCTAGAAGGACGTGCAGAACCGTTGCGCTCGCGTCTTACAGCATCTCGCGCATCACATGACGTTCTAAAGCCATGAATCAGTTCAGCTAAGTTAAAATCAGTTAAAAAAAGTTTTAAAAAACGTCTCGAGACCTTGCGGTTTCCCCCATTCCACTGCCCGCGTCTCACGTTTTTCAAAGCAAAAACTCGTTCTGTGTGAACGAGCCCTATGAGTGTACGCACACAGGCAGCACTACTGGGTCTGTCTGCATTGTCCAGATGAAGGCTGCATTCCAGTTAGTTTTTTAAATGCCCTTCCCTCTCTAACTTCCCTCAGTCTCGTTGACTCGGATGTCATTGCTTACGTTGCACGAGTGCCCACTACTGGCGTAACCTTTGCAATGGGCTGAACTGGAACGTCCTAAGCCCTTGATCACTTGGAATCCGCAATGGAGCTGATTTATTTATTATTTTTAAATAAATTAATATTTATTTTTTTTCCCTTTCAAAATTGTTTACTACAGCATTCTATATGTATATATGTGTGTTTTAAATGTATAAAAAATAATTAATATATAATTGAGTTGTTTGTGGTGGGGTAAATTAAACGCGATATGCGGTGACGTCATAATCGTGTTGCATTGTGGGTTATGGAGCTGCCTGAAGTGTACATATGAAGTAGGCTCGCTCCCTCGATTTTGACCGGTCTGTCCATATAAACTTCCCTCGTCCACTTCACGAAGTGGAACGCACTTCAAAATGGCGGCAGGGATTCCCCTGAGGGGAAGTGTCTAGGGAAGTTCGCAAGTACGTGTCTAAAACTGGAGTGGAACGCAGCCACTGATACTGTGAGTTGCTTGCTGCTTGGCGCGGCGCGTCTTGATGCACTTCATGCGCAGGACCGCACATATTCAAAGCAAAGCGATGTTAAAAGGACAGTCATCACATTATAAAATGTGGTTATATTTTTTCCGGCATCACAGGGGCCCTCCCTCAGCCTGGGGCCCTGGGCTTAAGCCCAGGTAAGCCCGAGCATTAATGCGGCCCAGCTGGAGGTTATACTCCACCAATGGCTCTGCAGTGAGTAGCCTCTCCGTTTCGAGAGTAGCGTGGATATGACGTCATCATCGACAGCCATCTAATGACATGGGCCATTACAGTGGTTAAAATTGCTGATTTCTCTGAATTTAAACATTGTTGGAAACATTTGGGATAATGTAGGTACACAAGTCAATGAAATATATAACATCGTTTTATAGGATTTTTTGAATCCAAAATTCTTACATATTGTGCCTTTATCATAATAACACTCATACTAATATACCACATTTCTGCCAAAATAGTTAGTTTTACTATAGTAAATCCATGGTGGGTGAAGTGAAAAGCCTTCTAACTAGTTTTCGTGGCCCAGTTTTTCTCCTGTTTCCCATGTCAGTGTTGTTGACAATGTCAGCACTGTTTCATCTTGCTTAAAATGAGTTCAAATCACAGAGAAATATGTGGGCTTATAATAGAGATAGAGAATTCTGAAAAGTGAATATATGTGCATATATGGAATATTAATATATGTAAACGTATATGAAACCTATTAGAAATTGGAACAATTCCATATATTGACATATATATTTATCACATATATTATATATGTTTATGTATAATACATTTTTGACATATGTCTCATATATAAAATGTCCTAATATGCTCATGTACATAAATACACATATATGCACAGCTATATATGAAACCTATTAGAAATTGGAATAATCCCATATATTATATATGTTCATGTATGTATAATACATATTTTGACATATATATATTATTGTCAGGTGAGGCAAGGGATGAAGGACTCAATGATCCAGAGATTAAAGGGCTTTTTATTAGACTTAAAAAAAAAAAAAAAACACAGTCCAATCAATGGCAGGACTGGTGCTCACACAGTATGACACAAGAACACGCAGCCAATGAGAACTCTCACTGACTGCATGTCCATACATTACATGACATAAAAACACAGTCGATAAAAAAACACCAGCCACATGCTACACAGAACATAGACAACATGAAAGCATGCTGTTGTCCTTTTTTCCATTTGTTATCCTTGTTTAACTCCACAATACACCTTATTCCATAACACAGTAAGAGCTGCAACAAACAAACAAAACAACATGAGTATTTGCAAGGAATTCACAGAATTGAAAAGAAACAATTGACTATAACAACAATTTAACAAAAATTAAGACTAACATTAATGATGAACAACTTCAAGTTAATTATCCAAACACAAAAAGCATAAAAATGAGCATAAAAAACAAATATATATATATATATATATATATATATATATATATATATATATATATATATATATATATATATATATATTTATATGCTTAAATATACATTCCTGACCTTGTGATTATTTTCAACCAGGTACTAAAACAGCCAAAGACAAAAATAATACAAAAATAAAACAACAAACAGCAACTAAATGTCCTAAATTTATGTTGAAACTGCCTTTTAACACTCTGTTTTAACTCTATGACTGCATGATTCCATCTATGAGCGATCTCCATGCATTTCTAGTGAGCTGCATTTCATAAAGTTTCTTTTTCTTTTTCTTCTTTTGGATTTTATGGCAGTTGCAGACCAAACCAGCTTCAGTGCATTTCTGCCACCTACTGGAGTGGAGTGTAAAGTGTTGATGTAGAAAAAGACAAAACAAAACGTCTCCGGTTACGCATGTAACCATCGTTCCCTGAGAACAGGGAACGAGACTCTGCGTTGAAACGCACTATGGGGAACGTCACTCGTGACTCGTGTTCAAAATGCCAAAATCACAACACTCCAATCCTATTGGCCGGTGACAGCATATGACGTCAAATGGCGTGAACCATGACATATAAAGGGAGCACCTGAGGAAGCAGTCAACATCTCTTCGTCTTTGAGGGACTGTTCAGCAGGCATCCCGAAGCATGGCAGGAAAGTCTCGTTCCCTGTTCTCAGGGGAACCATGGTTACATGCGTAACCTGAGATGTTCCCTTTCGAAAGGGAACTTCAACTCTGCGCTGAATCGCACTATGGGGAACGATATACCCACGCCACCATGCTAGAGGAGAATGCATGCCCAAAATGTCTGGACAAACATCCAGCAGTTCCAGGGAAAAACAGGGAGCAATTTCTCCAAGGCTGTCAGTGGCAGCATTCCCTATGGCCAACAGCCCAAGCTGAACCTAAAAGAGGCCTTCCGTAAAAGGCCTGCCAAGGCTGCTCGAGCATCTGGGACCAACAAACCAAAGAAAGTGGTCCCTCTAAGGGAATTTGGCCAGGAAACCAAATGGAACCCTGGCCAGTCACTAGAGGGGAACAAAGTCACCCCCAACGCCACCAAGGAGGCCGTACTATTCTAGCAAAAGCCAAACCTAGCCTGGCCAACCTTGTCTGATATACAGAATCTCCAAGCGCAAACTCCAAAGAGGAGAGCAGGAAAGAGCGACTGCGAAAAAGCAGTAAGCAACTCAAACCCACATGCAGAGATGGGCATCCTGGAGAGCGGAACTCAGCTGAGTGCTATAAACCCTCGTATGAGGGGAGTACAACCACTCATCCTAGGATCTACTCAGCTTCTGACAAAGTGCTGAGGAGGCTGTGTGCTAAAGAAACCCTGATACAGGGGAGCACAAACCAGCCTAGGGTCAGTCTGAACGGGAGACTTCACAGAAGTCTACAACCAATAACCAGCTTAGGGAGCTAAGCACAATTACACAGTCAACCCAAAGGGAAGTACGAAGCACAACCTAACAGACAGACCATACCGCAGGCACAAAGTCATGGAGGCCAACCAGAAGAGGCCTACAACATAACTAAAGTTCTAAAAGATAAGAACTTAATATCACAACAGAACCCAATCCAAAAGGTGGCATTCAGGATGGCCCATAAGGCCAATCGACTCAAAAGCACAGCATGCTAAGCGCATGACCAACCAAAATAATTAGGTAGCTGTGAGTGCCCACGAAACAGCCCGTCCAACACAATCCAACGAGCAGTGTACTCGGTAGAAGCACCTTCTACTCTTTAAGCAAGAGGAGTACAGCGTACGCCATCACGCGCTAAGGAAGGCCCCATGGGCCTATAACCTCAGCAGACACGTGGCGTCAGCTCGTGGCAGTGTCATCAGGGTTCAGGCTAAACAGACCAACTACAAAGTAGGTCATCAGTCAGCCCGAGCCCCAGCCAGCCAGTGACACAAATCCTTTTACTGCTACAGTAAAAAGTCAGAGAGAAAATAAATAAAACCTTGAAAAAGGTAAATGCCAGCATGCACCCACAGGAGGCCATTAAGGCCTACCCATCGCACGTGGCGTCAGCTAGCAGCCACTAAAGTTCTAGGAGCAAAAATAGAACCCAGTAACAAAACAGGGTAATTCAATTCAATTCACATTTATTTGTATAGCGCTTTTCACGATACATATCATTTCAAAGCAGCTTTACAGAGAATGCATGTCAACATTACAATTTAAAGAATGCAGTTAGCAAATAATGTAATAATTTAGGCAATTAATTTACAATCACTGTTAGCAGTTTAACTGAACATAGAAGCAATGAGCTCCTGAAAAATGAATTACATTGCCCAATTTCTATATCCTAATTATTGTTAATGTGCATGTTGATCCAGATGATTGCGTCTTCTGAAATCCTCGCAGGAGTTGTTGCCGTCTCTTCATAGGTGTTGGTCATCTAAGGTCTTCTTAACACTCTGAGGTCTGAAAACGCGCCGGCGCGTTTTGCAGGTTTTTTTTTCACATTGCAGCAAAACAGACTTAAAATACTCCGTCGTTTTTTGTCATAGAGACATAAGTAATATATCAATTGAAACTATAGAATATCTTCTTTTATTTGTGTACACTCAGAGTAAAAAAAACACAATGTTGTGCTTTTTGTAAAATAAAGAAAACTAACATGATGCGTGATTTCTCCTCTCCCTCTGAACGAAGTCCAATCTGATAGTTCTCAGAAAATTAACTGTAACTTAGTGAATACTAATCACAGAAAAATTAAACTTATATCTAAAAAAATGTTAAGATGTCAGGTTTTAAATTATGTAAGTCAAATCGAAAACAAACCTTCTGTGTTTATGTAATCTGTATGAAAAGAGAGCCATGTCAGAAGTCCGTGATTCAGCTCATTATCCGCTAATGCGGCCACGCCCACAGAGCAGCGCTATTCAGGCGCAAATTCAGAGGCAATACATGCATTCATCGTCTCAATCGTGTATTTATTGTCTTGAAAAGTGTTTATCTGGATGTAAAAGTCATGGTTAGCGAGCTCTAGAAGACATGCAGTTAGTTCCTGTTTTCTTTTCTTCTACAGATGAAGTTTAGATGAGTTTTTGTTTCTTTAGCGCCCTCCGGCTGCAGTATGTATTGGAAACTCCATTCATGGAATAGCCTCTTCTTCTTTTAGATGAATTTGTGGACTAAAAATGCACAGAGCGCCCTCCGACTTCAAGGATGAATTGAAAACACCAGCGCTCATAGTAATGACAATGAATATAGAATAAATAACTCCTGTATAGAAAATTAACATAAGCATATGAGAATCCAATATTTCTCCAAATCTGCATGCTTTTAAACTAAAAGCCTATATTCAGACTCTTTGCATCACAGATATACATTATATTTTAAAGTATAATATAAAACCATTACTTTATATTGTAATAATATTTTTCTGTATGTTTCATATATCATAATGATCTTGAGACATCACAGAAGGTTTTTTTTCACAGCCTACCTGACTGAAATCCCTCATTAATATGCAAGTCATTTCAGCTCATTACTATCCAATTCTTTTGTCTTCTCAGGTGAGAATGGCCCATTTTCAGTGGTGATTCACGCCTCCTCACATACTGTGTTTCTTGGCAAAAAGTGTCTTACAAAAACTAAATCAATATATTGTTTTATATGAAGGAGTAGGCAGCATAATTTTTACATAATTTTGAAGCAAAAACTCTAGTTTACAACCTCAAATACCCAGAAGTCATGTAAACACAGATTTACTATACTTTTTTTGCCCTTATTTCAGTGACTTAAGTTTTTTGTTTTTTCAATAACCATGCATAAATGTTATTCCTTCAAAAACACACATGTACATACATGTTCCTCACATATTATTGCAGCCTAGTTTGTGCTGAATACAGTGTAATGACAGTTTTTCCATTAATATGTTTATGAACAACTGAAAAAAAAGCACAAATGTCAGGGCATGTCAAAACTTCTCCAGGCCCCAAATCAGCCTCAGACTAATTGGATCTATTGGATCTAATAAACATGTTGTTTGTTTAGACGCAGTGATAAGTTTATTTAGCTCTTCCCGTCCTATAGTTGTAAAGACTGTTTTTGAGGGGTGATAATTGAGGTTAAATCATAATACTCTGTTAAAGGTTGTACATTTACAATTGTATTTCTGATACTTTAGATTTTCTCAGTAAAGAAATTCATAAAGTCATCACTACTAAATTGTAATGAAATGTTTTGTTCTGGTGATGTCTGTTTATTTGTTAATCTAGCCACTGTACTAAACAAGAACCGTGGATTGTTTTGGTTATTTTCAATGAGTTTGCAGAGATGTTTGGCCCTGGCTGCTTTTAGAGTCTTTCTATAACGGGAGGAGCTGTCTTTCCACGCGATTCTGAAGACCTCTGTTGCGGCAAAAATTAATTAGCTGACATCACTAGTAAGAGACAAACCTTAGGAGAATTCACTTTATAAAGATTTTATTTCTTGCAAGAAAGAGTCCACAGTCGACACAACCATACAATGTCTGCCCCGAGTGTGAACTAAGGACACAAAAGAACCCACAAACATTTATACGCCAAATGTCTGAGCAACTCTCCTCAGTACTTTTCCATACAGGATGAAGGTAACAAACACACACACACATGGCTCCCCTTCTGTCTTAGAACTATTTTAAATTACAAAGCAAGAAACACAATGGTCCCCCTTCTGTCTTAGATTTAAATTATCCGACACCCTTGGTTCGGGAAAGCTCTCAGTTTGGATGTCCGATCGTTACCCCCTGGGTTTCAACAGACACTGTGTCTGTTAACCTCAGAGAGGTGTTTTGCATAGCATGAAGCAGATATTGACATATTATATTTTTCCCCAACAATTCCCCCTTTTATCATTCTTTGATAACTCACAAGAAAATTTTAAAATGTGTAGGTATGAATATAACAATAATAAAAAGTAATAATAAAACAATAAAAGAGAAAAAAAAGTAACAATAAAATAAAAATAATAAACAATAATAAAACAAGCAAATTTAAGTTACTCGTCACACTTACACTCTTCATCTCTGATTTTTTTTTTTGTATATCTGATCACTCTTAAATTTGTAAATAAAGAAACATTTAGATATCTGGGATTCCTTCAAATGTTACCCAGATTAAATAAAATAAAAATAATAAAAACAAATAAATAAAAATCCCCTAATTTGTTTTAGGTGTCTCCTCGCTAAACATCTCATCAAATTTGTTCATCCACTCATTGTAATCGTCATAAACAGTTAGTTTACCCATTTGCTGAGACATATTAGTCTTCAACATTCTACTACATTGTACAATGCTGGAAATGCACTGCTAAGTGGATCGCACAGTTGTACGTCCAGGACGTACGAGGAAGATTAGTTTTTGATGCGTAGCTTTGAAAACTGGTTGGCTCAGCACCGCGTTGTTCCAGTGTCTCTGCTACTGAGATGATAGTGGCAAACGATGTCTATATTTGATCTCTGCCTGCACAGATGTGTGCCTCCTGCTCCTCTCCTCTCGGCGCCTCCTCCCCGATCACTGGTGGGACCTTTCTGCAATGGCTCGCATGCACCCACGGCGCTCTCTCAGCTACCTTGACGGCGGTGTGTCGTCAGAAGCACGACAAAAAGGCCCAAGCCACTTTTTCGCCTTCCAGCTCTGGTCCCTTATCACCATGTAATCTCCCGGCTTGATGTTGTGCAAGGGGGTCTCAGCCGGTTTCCCCTGAGCATCTTTCACCTACACACAGACATTAGACAACAGAGAAGACTTTTCTTTGCGGTTATTCAACATATAAACACACATCTGTGGATGGCAACTGTTGTTTACCCCCTTCCATTCCCATGAAGGGCGGTCGTCCAAAAACTATTTCAAATGGGCTTAGATTTACTCTGGTTCTTTTTCTCATTCTCATGTACATTAACACAATAAAACCCTTTGTGAACCACATGTCTTATATCTGCCCTACCATAGCCCCTTTGCCTCCATGGTCTCGCCCATGGAGGCATTTAGCATAATGAGAGAGAGAAAAAAAAAATGTCGCGGTAAACAAAGCTTGCCATCCACGCTCATCCACACATCATTCTCAAGTTTGCAGCCACAACGTCTCCACAGGTTCTTCTCCGCTACTGTAGCAAACGCCTGCATACTCTGTAAGGAAGTCAAAGCATTTGTGTTAGTTTCAGATAATAAAATACATTCTGGTTCCTTTGACTGCTTTGCTGCCGCGGCCTTCACAGCCATATCTGCTCTTGTGTTTCCTGTTGAAATGAAATCTTTGTTTTTAGTATGTGCTGCGCATTTACAGATAGCAAGTTGTTTTGGCAAGAGAATTGTGTCTAGAAGAGTAGACCCGAGAAGCATTTAGAATTGGCCGGCCATCAGATTTAAAAAAAAAAATGTTTATATGTTTCCATAAAGCCCCAAAATCGTTGTCAACCCCGAACGCGTATCGTGAATCTGTGTAAATCGTTACACTTTTACCCTCCATAAGCTAGCATGCTTCTGCCAGGGCTACGAGCTCCGCCGCTTGAGCTAAAAAATTTGATGGCAATGTGCCAGATGTCAATGTTTCGAATTCAGTGGTCACCTCATAACCAACTTTGTTCAGGCCTGTCTGTGGATCTCTGAACACAGAGCCATCCACAAACAGGATATGCTCACTGTTTTCGAGCAGTGCGTCCGAAATGTCAGGGCGCGGGGTAAATATCTATTTGAGTGCAGTCAAACAGCAATGATGTTCCTCCCCATCCTCCTCTTTTAGAAAGAGAGTGGCAGGATTCAGCACTCTTCAACGCTTGACCGTGATGTTTGGCATATCCAGCAAAATTGTTTGATACCTCAGCCATCGTGCTGTTGACAAATGTGATGTCTTCTGTTTCTGCAAAATCATGGAAACGACATTCGGAACCATTAATGTCATGTCAGAATACCCCACAAATTCTCTAGAGGCCATCACAGCCTGTTCAGCAGCTGCCACGACCCTCAGACAGTGCGGCAGGCCTGCTGCTACTGGATCTAATTTGCCAGAGAAATAACCCACTGGTCGCATTCTGTCTCCATGTAGCTGCAAAAGAACAGAAGACATGAACCCTTTTTTTTTTTTTTTTTCTCTTTTTTTTTATCTCATTCTGTTGCGACATGTGACGTGCAATGCAAGTTGTCAGGCATCATAAAATCTGTACCAAATGACAGCGTTCTATTTTTCCCCAATTCACAGATTGTTTTTGGCCACTCAGTTTTCGTTATGTGCCATTTGTAAACCCATTTTTGGTTCTGTTTTCAAATACATTTGCTCACCCTCTCTCACTACAATGCCCGAGGGATCTGCAACCATTACCAAATTTAATTTGCACATTAAATCTTGGTCCAGAATGGGTACTGGGCATGTTTTTGAAGTTAAAAAATGCATGCTTCAGCATGTGGCCCCCTTCCGTCTCACACTTTAGTGGCACAGTGAACAGTTCTGTTATATAATGTCCCGATACAGACAAAGAACCATGCGTTTTGTTTGTTAGTGCTGGTTCACATGGCAAGTCACATGATCGCAAAACAGATCGGGTCGCCCCTATGTCTACCAAAAATGAAATCATTGTCCCTTCAACTAGCAGGGGATATTCAGGCATGTTTAAAAATCCCTTACTGCTATACATAATCAAACATTTGTCAAAATCTTCTTTGTTTGTTTCAGAAACACACAAAGAGGTGCAAGCTTTTCTTTCTTTTTTTTTTCATTGCATTATCAGTGCATGTGTTCAGGTGTGGGTGCGTTTGTGTGTGTGTTTGATATTAGTAAATGTGTACTTCCCTTTGCGGCGGTTTTTGCATCCTTGGCCGTGGTCCACCCGATCTCCTCCTGCTCTCCGCATCCTTTTTCCTCAGTCAGCCTTTCGCAGTTCAGGGCAGTTTATTGCCCAATGTCCATCCATTTTGCACTTCCTGCATCTCGTGCACTCACGAACAATGTGGTCATCAGCTCCGCACAGATAACAGCCATTTTTATCTGAATTGTGTCCCCATATGTTCCCGCTGAATCTTTGCGGTCTTTGCACGGCTGCCAACTGCAATTCTTTTATTCTTGACCTTTCCTTCTTTGCCCTCAGCTCATCTTCCGCGTGCAAGGCATGTTTCATGATGGTACTTACTCGTCCTTCAGTCCATTCAATATAGCGGTGTTTCACGGCTTGGGAAATCTCAGGTCTCAGTCCATTCAAAAGACTATTAGCCAAATAACTTTCCCACGTGGTTGGTCTGTCGCCACGATCTGCTGGTTCCTTTAACCCGCTGTGCTTGCAAAATACACTGTAGAGTCGCTCATAATAAACTTGAACGCTCTCACCTGGTTGTTGACGGCAGTGGCTCACTCTGGACATGTAAATGCGCGCTGGAAATGCTCTCCTCACAGTCTCAGTCAGTCCCGTCACAGCTGCTCGATATCCGTCGTTTGAAGCATGATTCCAGTTAACGTGACTTCGTCTGTGATCTGCTGCTGGTAATTCTGCGCTGATCTTGTGCCAGTTCATTCCTCCCAGCTTTGCATGATTCTTTTCAGTTCATTTAGCGTCGGGCTGAACTCTTGGCAGAATGTCATCAGTTCGGTGGCGAAACGGTCCCCTGCGTCGTCGGGATTCGGCAGGTGGGCCATCGCCTCTTTCATGTCGGTTAAATTCCAAGGGCGGTATACTAATTCTATTGAATTTGTTCCCATAACTTCCACCATGGGTGCTGTGATGCTCACCCGCTCTTCCTTCGCAGTTCTGTCCCAGTTCTTTGTTTTCTTCGGACTCTGGATCTCAAAATCTTCCTCTTCCTCTTCCTCGTCGCTCTCTGTGAGGGTATCAGGATTCAGATCAAAGTCCCCGTCTGACTCCAGCATTCTGGCTCGTGCATGTGTGTTGGAACGTAAAACATATGATTGCGCACCTTTCTTTCTTTGCTTTGTCTTCCGGATCACTAGTCTCTTTCTCCTTCCGGACGGCAGTGTTTCTCTGCCCCGGAAGCTTTCAGCTGCGTGTGCCCCCTCTGCTGTTGGCTCGGCTGCGCATGCTCCTCCTTCTGTTGACCGTTCAGCTGTGCGTGCTCTCTCTTCTCTCATCTCAGTGGCACGTGCTCCCCCGTCTCTCTCCTGGGGAGCTGGAGTTGGTTTGGCTGGTAGAATTGGTTGGTTCGGTGGAAACGGAGAGCAGTCGAGGTCGGGGTCCACTTTCAGGCCTTGGAGCTCCGCATTGGGATAAATTGTGTAGCTCGGCGGTGTTTCATGTGGAAAAGCACAAGCATAAGATGTGTTAGTAATAGTAATCTCATTCTGTGGAGGCGCAGTCGCCTTCTCTTCATTTTTCTTTTCTTTTTTCAACATTCTTCTTTCCCTATTATCTGCCTCTTCCACCCAGTAATTAATTGTTTTCTCACATTTCCCACATAAATGTTTTTTAGCACAACCCTTTGTTATGTCACTCCCTTCTTCGATCGACAATTTTACCGTTTTCAACCTTGTACTACTAAGTGTTCCTTCTTTTGGGAAATCATGATATTTGATCAACTTTTCTATATCTTGCATGCATCTTTGGCCATATAATTTTCTCATTTGACAAAATACCGGTGTCTCGTATTCAGCTAGCTTGCTTTGGGATTTCCCCATATTGGCAGTCTGATTCTGTAGTTTTTCGCGCGCGCTATTAATCTGTTGGACGTCTCCGTACAGATCTGATCTCTTCACCCAAGATCAGCCGGACGGACGCTCTCAATAGCGCCCTATTTGGGACCGCACACAACTCAGTCCCCGGACCGCACACAACTCAGTCCCTCTAGTCCCCGGACCGCACACAACTCAGTCCCTCTTATTCGCCCACGTGATTTCATTTTTTTTTTTTTTACCTCGTAAAAAACATCAGTTCACGCTGCATTTGCCACAGATTCAGACTCCCCTTATGGTTTATCCCTATCAATTCAATTTTCAATTTAACCAAATTCTATTTAAAAAAAAAAATCTCCCCCTGAATTTTCCAAGTTTGTCTCTTACCAGCAGTTCCTGTTGCCGTCTCTCGGGTTCTTTTCTCTTGATTCCAGTGGTCGTCCTCCCGGACATACACAGCACCGGCCCCTCGTCCCTGAATCTAAACAGGGTTAGGGCTGACTTGGGTCAGGATTGCAGGTCACTGGTGCTGCCCAGGTCCAGAAGGTCCGTCCAAGGAATCCCACTTCTGACACCAAAATTGTTGCGGCAAAAATTAATTAGCTGACATCACTAGTAAGAGACAAACCTTAGGAGAATTCAATTTATAAAGATTTTATTTCTTGCAAGAAAGAGTCCACAGTCGACACAACCATACAATGTCTGCCCCGAGTGTGAACTAAGGACACAAAAGAACCCACAAACATTTATACCCCAAATGTCTGAGCAACTCTCCTCAGTACTTTTCCATACAGGATGAAGGTAACAAACACACACACACACACACACACACACACACACACACACACACACACACACACACACACACACACACACACACACACACACACACACACAAATGGCTCCCCTTCTGTCTTAGAACTATTTTAAATTACAAAGCAAGAAACACAATGGTCCCCCTTCTGTCTTAGATTTAAATTATCTGACACCCTTGGTTCGGGAAAGCTCTCAGTTTGGATGTCCCATCGTTACCCCCTGGGTTTCAACAGACACTGTGTCTGTTTAGCTCAGAGAGGTGTTTTGCATAGCTTGAAGCAGATATTGACATATTAAATTTTTCCCCAACACCTCTAAACGAGTTTGTCTCCATTTGTGTTCTAGATTACGAGTTTCTCTTTTGATAGCGCGAGTAATACTGTTGTACCAAGGTACAGTATTTTTCTCTCTAACATTTTTAAATCTCATCGGTGCAACAGTATCTAATGTACTAGTGAAAATGGTGCACATGCTGCTAGTTATTTTCTCAAGAACCTTTACGTGTTTAGGTATGATGAGCAGCTGAGACAGATCAGGCAGTTTATTTGTGAATTCATCTATAGTTGTCGGGAGAATTGTTCTGCCTAGTCGATATTGCGGCGCAATTTGACAAATATCATCAGTATGCAGTACGCATGTTACAAGGTAGTGATCAGAGACGTCATCACTTTGCGGTAGAATTTCTATAACGGTTGGATTTATTCCATGTGATATAATTAAATATAGTGTATGATTAAAACGATGAGTGGGTCCAGTGACATTTTGTTTGACCCCAAAGGAGTTTAGTAAATCTGTAAACGCAGCCCCTATCGCATCATTTTTATTGTCAACATGAATGTTAAAATCTCCAACAATCAGTGCTTTATCGACGTTGACCAATAGATCTGAGAGAGAGTCTGCAAACTCTTTTAGGAAATCAGCATAAGGCCCTGGAGGTCTATAAACGGTAGCTAAAGCAAGAGATAGTAGCGACTTTTTACTTATATCTGAGAGTGTAACATTTAGCATAAGAATTTCAAATGAATTAAACCTATAGTTTATTTTCTGAGTAACATTAAGATTATCTCTATAGATTGTTGCTACACCACCGCCACGGCCAGTCGGATGGCATTTGTTTTTATAACAGTAGCCAGGTGGACAAGACTCATTAAGACCAAAATAATCATTTGGTTTAAGCCATGTTTCAGTAAGGCAAATTACATCAAGACTATTATCTGTGATAATTTCATTTATAATAACCGCCTTAGGTGTCAGTGATCTAATGTTTAGTAGCCCTAGCTTTAGAAATTGTTTTTGTTCAGTAATTTTGTGAATTTCTGGTTTGATCACGATCAGATTTTTTCTAGATCCTTTATTTTTATTGTTAAACCTCACCATTCGGCGAACACAGTTTCTATAGACTGTACTACACTCACATTTCTGTCAATTAAGTGGGTAGAATACAGACTGTGATTTGAGGTTTTACTTAGTAGTCATACGGTGCAAAGCGTCTTGGAGATGTTCTCTGACAGAAGATCAGCTCTGATTCTGCTGGGGTGCAGGCCATCAGCACGGAAGAGCCTAGGATGCTCCCAGAAAAGATTCCAATTATTTATAAAGAGCAGCTTCTGTTCATTACACCAAGACATCAACCATTCATTTAAAGCAAATCTACTGAACCTTTCATGTCCTCGTCGGTACGTCGGAAGGGGTCCGGACACGATGATCCTGGTCGCGGGCGATGTGGCTCGTACCGTCTCGATCAGGCTCCTGAAGTCCTGCTTCAGCACCTCCATCTGCCGCAGCTTGGTGTTGTTCACCCCCGCATGCAGCACTACAGTTCCAATGGTCTCGGCACCGTTGAGGATCGCGGGAACCTGCGCAGCGACATCGAGAACACGAGCACTAGGAAAACAGTGACTGCGCACCTTACCTTTGGTCGTGGTAGCGTGGAGGTGGCGGACGATGGAGTCTCCGATGACCACAGCGTCGCGTTCCGCCTCGCGAAGAGGGGAGAAGCAGTTCCGCGTCGAGACCTCAAAGACCAGGGGTGGCGGAGGAGGAGAGGTCCTGGTCCGAGGCCTGGTTCACGCCTTCCACTGCTGAAGAACCCAAGGTCCCTGGTGTGACGGCGCCGGAGTGAACGAGGGCTGGGATGAACGCGTTCTGGGTGCTCGGGCCCTGTGCAGAGAAACACACGGCGTAGAGGAAGCAAGAGTGTTAATATCACGCTGCAAACTTACCGAGGATTGGTGAGCATCAGCACGGGACGATTCCAGCGCTGTCTGCCGCTCTCGTAGCTCGGCCTGCTTCACGAGAAGGGTCCGAATTTGTCGCTCCACAGCCTCCAGTTCCAACTGCACTGCATGCAGCTCAAACATGTCCTCACCTGCACACAATGGTAGAGAAACATCCGATACACTCGCCATTAGAATAGATGAACAATAATATAGTGAGAGAAGAGTACAAACACTAGAGTGACCACGCCGCTATTGCTAACGGGCTAAAGCTAATAGCGAATGTTCGGGAAGTCGGATAAAACTAGGGATATCAAGGTAATCTGAGTGTTTTTTATGTAAAATATTGATGGGGATGTGTTCCCCCGCTGAAAAAGAGTGATATGATATAAGTTTGATTTTAAGAGACAAAAACAAGCAATTAGGAATTGGCTCTAGCTCAAACAGCGCGGCAGCAACAAACTATTTAGCTCAACTAGAGCTAAAGGAAAACAAGCACAAGAAAGCAAATGCACTCAGAAATGTACTAAGTACATTTAAAGGTGCTTTACCTTTTACTCTCTAAGCGAGAGTAGTACAAACTCTGACGTGATAACAAAGGAGGCCTGTGAAAGCCTACGACTCGTAAAACACGCGGCGTCAGCTAGTGCAATCACGACTCACCCATGGTGATGAGACATACAAAAAACTCATACAAGCTGTGCCAACATGCAGACCGAAAGGAGGCCCTAATGGGGGCCTACAACTTCCATGAACTCATGGCAACAACCAGTGGTAACTTATGACAGATGCAAGCCAGCAAACCAGTACTTGGGAAATCCATGGACAGAAGTACACACTACACCACAGAACTCAACGAAAGGCCTGACCTAAAGCCAATTCGTACAGAGGGGGCCTGGCCAATGGCGGCATGCGCCATAAGACATGACTCAACCATGGAACGAGTCTAGATATAACCAGCCCAGCTGGGCCAACACAGAAGCTACAAAGGAGGCCTGGTAAGGCCTGCTACTTTGAGTACCATGTGGCGCCAGCCCGTGGTCATAACAGGGCCCAAGCTCAAAGGGGGGCTAGCTCCAGACCCTAGACGATAACTGAGGGTAACTAGCTACACAACCTGAGCTTAAGCCTACACATTCCAACAGGCAATGAAAATATAAATATGCTATCACGGTCTAAGGAAGGCCTATAAGGCCTAACACCTCAAATAACGTGAGCATAAGCCTGAGGCAGTGCTAAAAAGCACGAGCAAACTAGTGATCGTAGACCAACAGCGCCGCAAAAACAAGCTGTATTAAAGAGAGGCTATAGTAAAGAGCCAACAATCTAACAGCAAATGTAAAACAGCTGCTGCGGTCATGATCGACTGGGAGAAGTCGAGATCACACTATTCTAACCGTAATAGGACTCTCTACACTCACCCTGAGTTTGCAATCCAACAGGTGATGCACTCAGTGAAACACAAACCCTAACCGGGGAGTACAACAAAACACCACGTTCATAGACAGAGGCTAAACACAGCCTGCCATCACAGAAACAGGTGTAACCTGTGGCAGCACTACAGTAAGCTCACATAAATGTGTAGGGCTAAAGTCTAAGAACCCTAAAGCAAAGAAAAAGCTTTGCACATACATGCTATCCATAAGAATAAATGTTTTTCACAGGACAAATCTGACATTTGTACTGAACCCAAGAAAAATGGGGGCTACGAAGCCTAAGCACCGTTATATCAAACTTGATAAAACAAGGGGTTCACGTGAAAACATTAAAGCATGAAGGGTTCTGAGCAGCGGGGCCTAGTGTAACGCACAACTTATCTCCTCAGAGATAAGGGCCAGCCACCTGAGATAAACAGCACCAGGAAGGCTAAAAACAGCCTAACACCTTAGCTGTTGATCTGACTAAAGCACCTACATACAAACATATGAAGGGGAAATATGGGCCAAAACGGCCACCAACTCCCTCAGGAGGAGGCCAGAACTAGGAACTATACAACCGCAAGGGGATAGTAAATAACAGGGGTGATGTAAACAAACAAACACCTAACCTAGTTCTAGCCTAGCCACTAGCTAAGGCCTATAGAGACCAAGCCATGCTCAGGCTTCATTACAAACCTTCTTAATATAAGGAGAAATGAAACCACAAGCGACAGTGTCAGATGGCCGAAAAACCGGCCAATCTGAAACAAATAACTGAAATAGCGAGTGCTAGCTCTAGCTACAAACCACAGTATCAGCCGAGAAGCTACTCAAGCACCGGAGGCTAAAAATAACATAGCGGCCATCAGCGGCCTTCCTGTAAAACAGCCAGCCTAGCATTCAGTTATTCATCCAAATAACCCCTCTAATAATGACTATATACACGGGAATCTATACAGGAAAAGCAAGGTCTACATTTAATAATAAAAATGGACCTGGCTTACCTCCCGCGGTTCGTAGAACGCAGATTTCACCTTGCTTCTTCCACATGGAAAAGGATAAAATCTAAAGTTCTTTAAGCCTAAAAGCACTTTCACTATCAAGCCAGACGGCGGGCCGTCAGAAAAATATTCATCATAGGCCCACATCGTCAGCCTTACAGTTAAAGCCCGTAGCATATAGTTGTCAAAGGATGCTACCGGAAGGTGGAGGAAGAAGGAAGAGCGAGGGCAAAAAAACAGCCCTCGCGAGAGAGGAGATCGATCATCGGCGCTGCTGGCGGCGATTTTCGATCACCTCCCTCAGATCCTTCTTCTTCCTCCTTGCATCCCGCCATCTCTGCGACTTACTCTGGGGAGAAGGAGACACACGAGCGGCGACACTAGTTTCTGGGCGTGCTTCTGAGCCTCAGCTCGAGACGGCCCGGGACCTCCCGGCTGTCTGGGCCCAGAACTGAATCTGAGCGGGATGCAAGATTTAAATGCAGTGGAGCGCGCCTTCGCCTCCCTGAACTTCTCAACCAGAAGTGCCTGCACGGAAGTGCCGAAAAGTTCAGTAGGCGAAACCGGGGCATCGAGCAAAAAGCGTTTTTCTTTCTCCCCGATGTCCGCACAGTTAAGCCACAGACGTCGCTCAGTGGCCACCATGCCCACCATAGATCTCCCGATTGAAGCGGCAGTTTGTTTGGTGGCCATCAGAGCAAGATCCCTTGTTCGGCACAACTCCGCGACCGCCTCAGTGGACAGACCCAGGCCCTGATCCAGATCTGTTAGCAGATCAGCCTGGTACGCTAGCAGCACTGCCATTGTGTCCAATGCAGCACCAGCCTGACCTGCAGCGGCGTAAGCCCTGCCATTCAAGCGTGACATCATCTTCAACGCTTTGGATGGCAGGGCCGGAGCTTTTAGTGTCGGTGCACTCCCTGTAGAGAGATAGTTTGCAAATGTCTCATCTATAGGTGGCATCACATACCCATACTGGCCCAATCCCTCAACATCAGTGAAATTAGCTCGCTGATGTCGATGAATTCGGGCCGATTATGGGTTCTTCCATGCCTTCTCGATCTCAAAATGCAGATCAGGAAAGAATGGAAGGCTCGCTGGAGTTACCGGGTTATGGCTCGAAAGAAACCATTCGTCCAACCTGCTGCGAGCGGGTTCCTTTCTAACATGGTCCCAGGGCAGCTGCAGCCTGCTCGAGGCGCGTTCCATAACCTCGAGTAACTCCGAGAACGCCAGGCAGGGCGGCCCAGGAGGAACTGCGACCTCAGTCACTTCTCCCTCCTCGGCCATCTCCTGCTCTCTGGGGCTTTGAGCCAAAAGAGCACTCGCTCCTGGATCTGACGATGTCAGAGACAGGACATCATCATCCAGGAGCGCGTCCTCGTCAACCTGAGTGAGATTTACACCCCTCTCAAATTCCTCAGCGAGCTCCACCTGAGAGCCCCATGATTTCAGCCGCCGCTCTGCCTCAGCACGAGAAGAGGGCCAAACGAGAACGGAGCGTCTTCATAGGCAGACACTCGCAGTTAACGCAGACAGCACCCTCAAGCACTGTCCGCGCGTGCTCTTCACCCAGACACATAACGCACAGGTTGTGTGTGTCCTCCGGTGTAAGAAACCTGGGACAAGGATCAGCATGCTTCCTGAAGGTTTTCTCAGACATTTTAGAAACAAAATTTAGGAGTCTGTGAGACAATGGCTTACGAACAAGACAGTCCCGAAAAGACAAAAGGATGTTGACTGCTTCCTCAGGCGCTCCCTTTATACATCATGGTTCGCGCCATTTGATGTCATAAGCTGTCGCCGGCCAATAGGATTGGAGTGTTGTGATTTTGAACACGAGTCACGAGTGACGTTCCCCATAGCGCGATTCAGCGCAGAGTTGAAGTTCCCTTTCGAAAGGTAAACTAAATTCTTCTAATTAATCTTGTTTTCTTAAGACATTCTATAACTTTTGGATTATTATTCAGTAGGTTCTTTAATGTTATTCATGGTTGGTTATTCATTCAATACAATACGAGAATAATAGGTCATTCTGTGTCATAATATACATTTTATATATATATATATATATATATATATATATATACAGGGCTTGACATTAACACCCGCCAACCCGCCAAATGGGTAGATTTCAGCTGTGGCGGGTAAGACAGCCACTCTCACTAACCACTTTGGCGGGTTGAATATAATTTCAGCCTACAGTCAAATGAAAGGTAGCTAAACTCGTCATAGCACAAAATTACAATCCGATCACAATTCGTTATCAATTAACTTGCAGTTAGTGAAGGCGGTATCGGTGGAATCGCACTAAATGAGACACAAGACTGTAAAAAGACACAACAGAAGCGCTCTCTCGCATGCGCTCTCTCGGTCAGTTCTCCTTGCGCCGGAACAGTCAAATACACGCACACACAGATATCAAAATGTCCATCGTGTGGAGTATCTCGCGTGGATACAGTTGGTTATGGCTTAAGTGGATGTAAACAGGTGGGTAATAATTAAACCACTTTATCTGAAAAGTTTAGGCTATTTAATTTACTATTGTATTTGTAATTTGCTAATTTGCTTCTTTGTTCTTTTTATATAGCCAAAATATAAAACAATATAGCAAAAATAACTTATACAATTATTAAATTTATTATATTATGTTCATATTACCCAGCTGTACATACCAGCTGATATACCATGTAGGCCTAGTCTTGATTTAGGTGGTCAATCTGAAAGTTTGGAAGGGTTTTAAATCTTCCAAATCAAGTAAAATGACTCAAAATCAAGTAGTTTTAGCATTGCCAAAGACAACTTTAATTATATAAAATGTAATTTCCCAACAGCAAAATTGTGGCCAGTGAAAATGCTGAGTGGCTAGTAACTTTGGAAAACCACTAGCCACAGTGGCTGGTGAGCAAAAAAGTTTGTCAAGCCCTATATATATATATATATATATATATATATATATATATATATAAATATAGACATATTATTTTATAGACATATTTTAGCAAATGTTTTTTTGCATGTCTCAAACTCAAGACATATTAAAGATACCTTACTATCCCAGGTGAAACACTTCCATAATATACTTAAAGTGCTCTATTTTCTCGGACTAATTTTGTACTCAATATACTAAAGATTCTTCTTTAGTAGTTCTGAAGATAATCCTAAGAATATATAAGTGTACTGAACTGTTTTTAAATACACTTGCATGTATAAATTAGACATATATTCATTTCATTTATACTAGATTCCCTACATGTAAAGTAAAACATTTCAAAAGGTTTTTTTTTTATTTTTTATTTAAATGTGTTGATTAGAGCGTACAGCTAATGAAAGTCCAAAATCCAGTATCTCAAAATATTAGAATATTTTAATTTGAGTTTCATTAATTGACCATCCCTACGGTATAAATTCCGGGTATCTCTTGTTCTTTGAAACCACACTAATGGGGAAGACTGCTGACTTGGCAATGGTCCAGGAGACAATCATTGTCACCCTCCACAAAGAGAGTAAGTCACAGATGGTCATTACTGAATGTGGTGGCTGTTTACAGAGTGATGTATCAAAGCATATTAAATGCAAAGTTGACTAGAAGGAAGAAATTGGGTAGGCAAAGGTGCACAAGCAACAGAGATGACCACAAGCTTGAAAATACTGTCAAGTAAAGCCGCTTCAGACACTTGGGAGACCTTCACAATGAGTCAAATGAAGCCAGAGTCACCACACTCAGACATCTTCAGGAAAAGGACTACCAAGCCACTTCTGAAACAGAAACAACGTCAGAAGCATCTTAACTGGGCTAAGGAGAAAAAGAACTGGACAGTGAACAGTGGTCGAATGTCCTCTTTTCAGATAAAAGTAAATTTTGCATTTCATGTTGAAATCATGGTCCCAGAGTCTGAAGGAAGACTGGAGAGGCACAGAATCCAAGCTGCTTGAAATCTAGTGGGAAGTTTCTGAACCTAGTAATGATTTGGGGGGCCGTGACATCTGCTGGTGTTGGTCCATTGTGTTTTATCAAGTGCAAAGTCAATGCAGCCATCTTCCAGGATATTTTGGAGCAGTTTATGCTTCCAGCTTTATGGAGATGCTGATTTCTTTTTCCAGCAGGACTTTAGCACCTGCCCACAGTGCAAAAACCACTTCCAAGTGGTTTGCTGACCATGATATTACTGTGCTTTATTGGCCAGCCAACATGCCTGACCCCTGAATCTATGGGATATTTTCAAGAGAAAGATGAGAAACAGTCGATCCAACAATATACAGATGATCTGAAGGCTCAATAGTGCCTCAGCAGTGCCACAGGCTGATCACTTCCATGCCACACTTCACTGATGCTGTAATTTGTGCTAGGAGCAAGTCATTTGCTGTAATATGTGCTGCCGACCAAGTATTGAGTGTACAAATGAACATACTTTAAAGAACTTGAACTTTTCTGTTTTGAAAATCAATTTTTTGATTGATCTTAGGAAATATTCTAATATTCTGAGATACTGGATTTTGGACTTTCATGAGCTGTACACTCTAATCATCAAAATTTAAAAAAAAAAAAAAAAATTGAAATGTTTTACTTTACATGTAGGGAATCTAGAATATATGAAAGTTTAATTTTTAAAAAATAATTTACAATAAAAAAATGAACTTTTTCACGATATTCTAATTATATGACCAGCACCTGTATGTATATATATATATATATATATATATATATATATATATATATATATATATATATATATATATATATAATCAGTGGCGTGCACTGGTGTTCTGAAATGAGGAGGCACATTATTATTATTTTTTTATGAATCATTGTAAATTCATGTGCATTACTCTTAAAGTTGACACATTTTCCTTGTTAAATGAACATTACTTTACAGTACATCAAAAAAGAAAAAAAAAGAATCCAAATACAATTCTATTTTGTAATTTTACATTAACAGTGTAATGTTCTATTTATCAAAACCAAGTCAATCTCATCAAGCATCAAGTGTTTTAAGCATTTCTACATTCATTCCAAAATAATAACTAAAGGCAATAATAAATTAAAGAATATATTTTATTTGTTTATTGCAGTTTTTCTTTTTAATTGTCAACCTAGAATATTTTGGATCATCAGTCATGCTCTGTAAACACCGTCTGTCACAGACACGAATTGCATTATTAATTTCACCAAGCTGATTGCACTAAAAACCCCTGCAGTCATCATGCTTTCAGTCCATTTCAAGTTTGATTTTGATGTGACATAAAGCGGTGATATCTAACTGGGTGATCTGTTTACTTACTTTTGTCTTCCGATTGACGCCATTATTTGTTCAGTCAAACCTACGTGCGGAAACCAATCATATCCAATCATAACCAATTACATCCAATCATAGCACGATGGAGACATTGCCTCCTCTTACGTGACTTTCCCCCATTCATTCTCAATTACCCCCCACAAAACCCACCGCACGCCGGGGTTCTGTTGATTTTCTATGGATTCCTATGAGAGGAAAGGGAGGCATGACTCCTCTGTGTAACTTTACCTACGGGTGTCGCTGTTGGGCAGTGTTCCTTAAGAAATACGTGTGACTTGCGCTCTTTTTAATGTCATAATTTGTAATATTTGTGTTGTTTTATATGTAATATGGATTATTTTCTCATCCTATTTTTTTTTTTTTGAGGAGGCACTGCCTCCCTTGCCTACTCGGAGGAAACGCCCCTGATATATGTATATATAATTCTATGGTATAAACGTATATAAAATCCTATATTAGCATACTGAATATTTGCATACATGTTGTTTAAATATACTTGCATATATAATTTACATATATTGTTCACATATATGGTCCTAACATAACAGTACCATTTAAAAAGCCACCATATAAATAATTTTAATATATACATATATAATAATTCTTATATGGGCATTTCATACATGGTATAAAAGTATGTAAAATCCTATATAATTATACTGAATATTTGCATGCATGGTGTTTACATCTAGTTGAATATATAATTTAGACATATATTGTTCACATATATGGTCCTAACATAACAGTACCATATAAAATGCCATCATATAAATAATTTTAATATATGTATATATAATAATTCTTATATGGGTATTTCATACATGGTATATACCTATATCTTCATATATCATGAGGATGTATATATGTGCTAATAATATATTGCCTTATATGAAACATATGACATACACATACTGTACATACTGTATACATACTGGGACATACTGTATATGTACATATATTACATTTCTGTATGGGCTGCTCTGGGCTCGCTGTTTATTGTGCCAAGCTGATAAATGGTCTGCGTTTAAACAAGTAGCGCAGTTTCCTTACGCTTTTGGAGTGTTTCCCATTTGATGTTTCTCATGCACAACACGTATGACGGTGGATAATCAAAGAGAGTTTGGCAACTTTGAAGTGGCACCAGTATGACCTACAACAAATTTTAGTCTGCCCTGCATGAAAAAAAGGTTGCAAAATGCAACCATTTATTTGCAGTCTTGAGCCCTGAACCCAATAAAATTTTGATTAATTAATCTGAGAAAAAATAACGCATTAAAAAAATAACGCATTAAAAAAAATAACGCAGATTAATCCATTCCGTATTGACCTTTGAACCTAGAGCCGTTCTAGCCACCATTCCGCTGTAAAATGAAGGAGGGAGACGACTGCTGCGCTAACGGACAGAACAAGCAGAGCTCCTCCCTCGTGCACGCGAGTTATCTCTGTCTTCAAAGTAAGCACCGTCTTTGCACTCTCTCTACCTCACACATGATAATCTAAATCAACTGACACAATGCTAAAAGTTCAGAATCCATGTTTCATGAGGCGCATTCGGAGAATGCTTTTCCTGAATAACCATTGGGTGTGAATAGTGCTCAAAAGAACATCACCTCATCTTCTCTGACAGGCGCCCTGCACGTGCAGCTGACATAAACCACACTTTCAGTAAACAAAAAGAAAGTCCTATCCAGTGTTGAAGTGATTTCTGTGTTGACAATTCTTTTGCGATGTCCTAATAACAGTCCCGATTCACAACAACAACTGATCTGTCCACACAGTCTATAATGAATAATTTACTCGAACAACTCTGAAATGAGAACATAAGTGTGCTTACCCCATTTAGCAAGAGTGATTAGTAAAATTAGCCTTAATAATCCACAATATTTTCAGGTTATTTAAATGACAATGTATAGTAAATTAGGCCTAAGTATAAAATCAGTTAGTTTAGACTGGAGTGAGGTGAAACCGGAACAAAGCAAGGTGTTGTTAGCTAGGTGCATTCAATTGTATATGGTAGAAATTTACATTATTAATTAATATTACTTCTAAATGCTACTTTTTAATACTTTTCAGGTTTAGCAAAAAAGCATTTTCTCTTACAAAGCTATAAAATAACTTTTTTTTCTTTTTTTCTTTTTTTTGCAAAGAGGGCAAGAAAGAATTACAGTGAGAGTGATGGGTACTTTATTGTCAGTATCGGGCTTCCAGATCACGTGGGTAGGGTACTTTTTACTGTTTGTGTGGATGACCATGTCTGTCACCACTGAAGACCATTTTTGACCCAGGAAAAACCATGCATTGATTAATTTGAATTGAAATATTTAATACTTTCACAGCAAAAATTATGTATGCGATTAATTTAGATTAATTAATCACAGAGTATGTAATTAATTAGATTAAAATTTTTAATAGATTGACAGCCCTAAAATATATATATACTATACTATATATATAGTTACAATGTAACTAGTAACGAGCTACTTGAGTAGATTTTCAATGTATACTTTTTTTACTCTACTAAAGTAACTATTAAGATTATTACTTTCACTTTTACTTTGAGTAAATATTTTTATAAGTACTTGTACTTTTACTTGAGTACAGTTTTTGGATACTCTGCCCACCTCTGCACAAGCAGAATATTTAAAGGGGTGGTTCAATGCAATTTCACTTTTTTAACTTTAGTTAGTGTGTAATGTTGCTGGTTGAGCATAAACAGTACCTGCAAAGTTACAGCGCTGAACGTTTAATGCAAACGGAGATATTGTCTTTTAAAGTTATGGCAGTTTATTGCCTACAAAAACGCCCGGTTTGTACTACAAAAAGCTTCTTCCCGGGTTGGTGACATCATAAACCCTTGCTATTAACATAAACACTGCCCCCGGGAACACACAACAAAGTGGGCGAGGCCATGTGGCGCAGCAAAATGGAAGTGGAAGAGTTGTGTACACCGGACGCAAGCGGTGCAAAAGATAATAGAACCCATTATAATTTGTGATATTTTCTACACTGGATGCGGTGCTGAAGACAGCTTCCAGAATCTACACGAGTTCAATGCTGGATTTGCACAAAAGCTATTACTGAATGATTTAAGCAGTTCTCACTTTAAAAGCAGAAGCTGCTGTTTATTGGCTTCAAACGGTAAGTACATTTTATTGTTTGTACATGTCTTTTAAACGTAATGTTATAGTTCTGTTGCTATTTTTAACGCATCAAGGACATATACAAAGAGCAACTTGTTTTTGCTAGCCAGTTAGCCAAGTTCTCATACAGGGAATTTAGAACAGCCGACCCCAGATTAGCATAGCTGATATGTGCGAAAATAAATTCCCTAGTCCTTGGGGTCAGCGTCACCTCCATCTGGAAGTGCTGGAAGTCTGACGAGTTTGGCCACAGGTCGTATGTATAAGCGATCACTGACCTTGATTTGAGCTGACCTAATGTGTCCATCAGCACTGGGTATCAACTTGACAACCCGACCAGCTGGCCAATGGGCTCTGGGAAGCTACGGATGATCCATAATCATCACCACCATGTTCTCAGTTAAATCTTGGGTTTCTCGCTGCCACTTCTGGCGAGTCTGAAGGCTTGGAAGGTAATGTCGGGTGTAGTATGACTACATTGGTTTGAGAATGACGCCAGCAGCGCTTGGATAGTGGATCGGGAGTGTAGATTACCTGGGGGAGTGAGGCGTCTCTCCGCCCCATGAGCAGCATGTTAGCTGTAACCGAGTCTGCCACATCGGATGAGACATATCCCAATGGCTTGCTGTTAAGGATGCCCTCAACTTCAATAAGTACTGTGCGTAGTACTTCCTCTGGAACGGACTGGCTACCAACAACTACCTGCAGGGCAGACCTCTGAAGTGTGGTGCAGCGGGAGGATTCATCCTAAAGTTGATCTGGTAGCTAGCCAACAACTCTTGCAGTTTAGATTCCATTACTTTGAAGACTTCTCTTAGTTCAGTCGCAGCTCCTCGGAATCGGTCCCCTGATCCGAGAAAATTCCGAATGGGGTTCCTCTGCAGGCTATAAATCGTCTAAGTGCCAACAAGAATGCATCCATATCATTGCTTTTGAGCAGGTCAAGGTGAATGCATCTGGTCCTCAAGCACTTGAAGATTCCCCATCACTTTTCAGTGCGATGGCCAATGTTCACAATGATGGGCCCAAAGCAGTCATCTCCAGTTGAGAAAAAAGACGGTTGGTACAGTCACAGACGAGCTAAATGTAAGTCAGCCATGATAGGCACAGTCAGCTTGGCTCTCCACCTCTGGCATTTCACACACTCTCTCTGGTGTTGCCTTACTGCTTGTCTGCCTCTCAGGATCCAGTAGTGGTGACGGAGTTCGGCAAAAACCCTGTCAGGTCCTGGGTGGAGAAGCCAGTCATCAAAGTGCTTTATAAGAAGTTTAGTTACTTTATGGTGTGGGTCTTAAACCACTGGGTGGATCTCAATTTGACTTAAGTCATCCAGTTTCCGCAGTCTTCCTCCCACACGGATCAGTCTCAGTGTGGAATCAAACTCTAGTGCAAGTGTGTTCAGATGGCTGGAAGGCACAGGTTTCGCTGCCTTCAGGGCTCTAAGCTCCTCTGGAAAGGTCTCCTCCTGACATCTACTCAATATGAGTGCTTCCGCACTCTGGTAGTCAGGGTGTTGCATGCTCATGGTTTGGGTAGCCGCCCCGTGAAGAAACTGGTAAGTAGCATAAACCAAGTCTCTCCAGGAAGTATACTAGGAAGCATCAGGAATTCCAGAACTTTGATCATCCCCATTCCCAACCAGACACAAGACAACTTTCCTTTTCTCTGATATGTCATCTTGGTCCTCTATCAAGGGCGTGACTGGCCAGCAATCTGGTGGTTCACAAAGGAATTTTGGACCCTGACTCCATCTTCCTGGGTTTGCCAGCTCTGTAAGTTTCCTCCCTCTAGTAATATCATCCGCCGGGATATTGGAGGAATCCACATACCTCCGTGAGTGAAGTTCGGTCAACTCTTGGATTTCCCAACAAAAACTTTATACCTACAAGACTCTGACTGTATCCATGTCAGGACAGTAGTACAGTCAGTCCATAATGTCACCTTCTTTATGTTGATGGTCAGTTCCTGGCTGAGGAAATTGGCAAGCTGGGCACTGGTCAGAGCCGTGGCATTGACAGCTGCATTTGGGGGCTACCCTAGAGCGGGCCATAACAAAGGAGGTGTGGATCTTCCCATGCTGCTCAATAAGGATGCATCACCGAACACATGCAAGTTAAATTTTGATGTCTCCACATCAAAGTTGGACAGGATGTAGCCTCTGGGAAGCTTGATCTTGCTAAGGTCGGGAAACTCCTCCTCCCACCTATTCAATTTCTCTAGCAAGTCTGTGGGTTTGGATCATCCCAATTCCTTGGTTTGGCACAGAGCTTCTGGACAAGAATCATGGTCAGGGTGGTAAAGGGAATGATAAACCCTAGGGGGTCATATTGTGACGCCAAGACCTTATAAATGTCTCATTGTTGGGGGGTGCTTTACCATTTCACGATTCTGGTAGCCCAAATGGTCTTCTAGGCAAGGCAAGGCAAGGCAAGGCAATTTTATTTGTATAGCACATTTCATACACAATGGTAATTCAAAGTGCTTTACATAAAAAGAATAATAAAAATAGAACATAAGGAATAGAAATAACAGTAAAAACAGAGAATTTTGCTATCTGGATGGAAGAGCTAGGAAGTCTCAGGGAGTTTGTTGTTGTTGTTGTTGTCATCCATCAGAGTTGGATCTAAACGGATCTATTCATCAGAGCAGATCAGAATGAATCTTCCTCATCCAACAGGACTGCTACCTGTTAAGGCACTTCAAACTGATAAACATAGTTTCAATCTCCCCTTTTGCCAAGACACCTCAAACTGCACTACACAGCCCTAACCCCCCTTCCGGAGATATCTTACCTATGGAACGCAGTTCAAATTTCCCCTTTGGAAATTTCCCCCTTTGGAAAGTGTCCTGACTGTAATCCAGAGATATCTTAACCATGCACTACAGTTTAAATTTCCCCATGGTTTGTCAAATTTACCAAATTTTAACCTAATCAATTTCTTCCTAATTCTCCCAGCTCTTTCAACCAGACAGCAATAATGCATTAAAAGTCAGAATAACAAGATGATACATAAAAGATATAAAATACATTAAAAATGAAATTAAAACAGGAAAAGGAATTAAAAGAATAAAAAGATAATACGTATAAAATAAAGTGCAAACAGTTCGGACATAGCACAGTGCTCAATCAGCAAATGCATAGATAAAAAGATGTGTTTTGAGTCTGGATTTGAATGTGGCTACTGTTGGAGCACACCTGATCTCTTCAGGAAGCTGGTTCCAGCCGCGGCTGGCATAACAGCTAAAAGCAGACTCTCCTTGCTTTGAGTGAACCCTGGGTATTTCTAAATGACTTGATCCTGATGATCTGAGTGATCTGTTAGGTTTATATTCTATGAGCATATCTGCAATGTATTGAGGTCCTAGGCCATTGAGTGATTTATAAACAAGTAACAGTACTTTAAAATCAATTCTAAATGCAACTGGAAGCCAGTGCAAGGACCTGAGGATGTTTCATGTTTTCGGGTTCTGCTCAGAATCCTGGCAGCAGCGTTCTGTACGAACTGCAGCTGTCTTATGGTCTTTTTGGGAAGACAAGTGAGGAGCCCATTACAATAATCCACCCGGCTGGTGATGAAAGCATGAACAAGTTTCTCTAAGTCTTGACTGGAGACAAAGCATCTAATTCTTGCAATATTTTTGAGATGATAATACGCTGATTTAGTTATTGTCTTTACATGGCTACTGAAACTCAGGTCTGACTCCAAAATCACACCAAGATTCCTGACTTGATTTTTAGTTGTTTGACCCCTAGAGTGAAGGTACATATTCACTTTGAAAACTTCATCTTTGTTTCCAAACGCAATGACTTCAGTTTTGTCTTTGTTTAACTGAAGGAAGTTTAGACACATCCAATTTTTAATTTCATCAATGCACTGGCACAGGGAGTCAATGGGGCTGTAGTCGTTAGGTGATAGGGCTAGGTAAATCTGGGTGTCATCTGCATAGCTGTGATATGCAATTTGGTTCTTCCTCATTATTTGGCTCAGTGGCAGCATATATAGGTTGAACAGGAGGGGTGCGAGTATTGAACCTTGAGGGACTCCGCATATCATGGATGTCCACTCAGACTTATGGTCACCGATACTCACATAATAACCTCTCCCTTCTAAGTATGACCTGAACCATTTTAGGATCATCCCAGAAAGCCCAACCCAGTTTTCCAGCCTGTCAAGAAGAATGTTGCGATCGACAGTGTCAAACGCAGCACTGAGGTCGAGTAGAACCAGCACTGTTAATTTACCTGTATCTGTGTTAAGGCGAATATCATTTATTATCTTTATGAGTGCTGTCTCTGTGCTGTGATGCGGTCGGAAACCAGATTGAAAGTTATCAAAGTATCCATCTAAGCTTAAGAACTTGTTCAGCTGATTGAAAACAACTTTTTCAATGATCTTGCCTATGAAAGGAAGATTTGAGATTGGCCTGTAGTTGCTCAATATGGTGTTATCCAGATTGCTCTTTTTCAGGAGGGGCTTAACAACTGCAGTTTTCAGGGATTTTGGAAAAGTCCCAGAGAGAAGTGAGGCATTGACCACTTCTAGGAGATCTGCTTCTAAACAGTTTAACACTCTTTTGAAAAAAGATGTGGGAAGTGTGTCAAGGGCGCAGGTTGATGTTTTAAGGTGTTGTACTGTTTCTTCCAAAATTTTACCATCAATTGCTTCGAAATCAGACATAATAGCTACTTTCTGAGGTTGTGATCTGATCTGTTTTACCCCAGTGCAGCTCAAGGATGTGCTGATCGCCATTCAGGTGCTGAAATGAAGTCCTGTGGTCAGTTGTACTCTGTCCAGGTGTGTTTGTGCCATTCAGATTGGCACACACTGCTGAAGGATGATGGAGGCAGAAGTAAATATTGTCCTTTAGCACTCTTGAGCCCAGTTTGTTTGGGTGCAGGCCATCATGAGTGAACAGTTGTCTCTGACTCCAGAACAGATTGAAGTTGTCGATGAAATTCAGTCCTTTTAAGTTGCAGGTTTTTTGCAGCCATGTGTTAAGTCCAAGCAACCATGTAAATCTATTTGTTCCTCTTGCTGGGAGTAGTCCACTGATGAACGACTGAACTTTTAGTCTTTTAAGCATTTCAAAAAGTTAATTGAAATCCCTCTTAAGGAGTTCTGACTGCTCCTTCCGAATATCATTCTTCCCCACATGAATGATTAGTCGATTTGCAGTTTTATATTTCATCAGAATGCTCATAAGTTCCCTGTTTACATCAGAAACTGTTGCTTGTGGAAGGCAGCATGTAGTTGTATCCCTGCTGCTAATGTTTCTGATGATAGAGTCACCCACTATCAGAGTCCTGGGCTCGGCTGCTCTCTGAGCTGAGTGCCGCTGACTGTTCAACCTTGAGCGGCAGTTAGCATCGGTGTTAGCTGCTGGCTGATTTGATCTGTGTCCGATCATGTTTGGGGATTCCTCACCCACATTAGATTCCTTACCCACATTCATTAACACTTCAAATCTGTTCTCCAGATGTATTGGCGGTGGTAGGGAGCTAGTGTTTGGGGTAGAGGATGCTACTGCATTAATGTGTGATACTCGTGACAATCTGATGCCTCGAGTGCCTTTGGGTCTCGCTCCCTGTGTGTGCCATCGATTAATGTGCTGATCAGTTCCGGCACTCAGTACGGTCTGTTTAGGGGCATTAGATTCATGGGACTCACCGACTGTGGGCTGAGGACGTCCATGAAGAAGCTCTGTTGTGTGTTCCTTCTGGTTTGGTAGTCCCGCAAGTAACTTTGTTTCAAGAACTGCAATCCTTTGTAGAAGTCTGTGGCAGTTTGTGCAGCAGGTAGATTCTTCAACCAGAGGAGGCATATTATTTCTAATCCTTTTGGATGTAGGCAGCTGTGTTTTCCCTTCTCCGGAATGTAAGCTGATGGCTGCCGTCAGTGGGAGGCTGGTTGGATAAAAATTCCCCTTTTGTGTAGCAATTCTTCCAGTTAAAAAGATTGTTGTTGCCAAGATTTGTCGTTTGAGCACTGTGTTGATTTGCTGAAGTTAAAATTAGGAGATAAAATATAAAAGCAATAGAGCAAAGCGCGGAGCTGTAAGCAAGAGCGTCCGAACAGTAGCGAAGCAGGAAGTACAATCTGACAATGCCACACCAAGCCCAGAGGTCATACTAATTTAAATTTTACAGTTCAATGCTCTCTGAGCGAGCTGTGGAAGGTAAGTGCTGGATGACTGAAGGTACATTAGAAGCCCACTGTCTTATTTTAAAGCCCCCTGAGGCTAGTAGAGGTCTCATCTTGGCAATCAGTTGCTTAGCTTCCATAGCAGTGGCGAAGCTTTGCAGACAACTGTCTACGTAAAAACTCAGATATATGGACTGCAGTACTTCTGCATTTCCAGGCTGCTGGCTGCGCACATGTCTCTGTAGAGCAAAGGTGGCACAGCGGGGACTGCACGTCATCCCAAAGGGCAAGACTTGCCACTCATATATGTCAGGCAGATCCTCCCTATGCATGTTCCTCCAAATAAACCTCAACAGGGGTTTGTCTTCGGGTAGGAGTCTCACTTTGTGAAACATACCACGTATGTCACCACTAATGGCAACCATATACTGCCGAAACCGAAGGAGAACTCCCAACAATGAGGCACCAAGGCTGGGACCAGGAAGCAGCTGCTGATTAAGGGAGACACCCAGATGCACAATGGAGCAGTTAATAGTAATTAGGTTTGGGTAGTCAGACCCAATTAGGAGAAGGGGCTGCACCTTATCAAAGGTTGGAAGAGGAATCCCTCTGAGGTGGTAATAGCATCGCTGGAGTCTCTGGATGGGATAAATTTGCTCGGTTAATGTAAGGAGAGGAGCAGTAAACACATTTGTGAGGCTGTATTTCTCCAGGATAGCATATGTTGGTACAGATCTTTTGCCTTTCCACAGCAGCACTGGGACGACTTTCAGGTAAACACGTCCTGTTGAGCTAGGGGAAGTCAGATATGCTCAATCTCCAGACGTCATAAGTAGCACAAGGTTTCTTTAGCATGCATTCCTCATATTTATGACTTGTACGTCCACATTTCCAACATCTCTTGCTGTCCTTTATCCACTTGAGAATCTGTTCAGGTGAGCGCTCTGTGATTTCACTACACTGTGACAAATGGTGCTCTTGACTCTTACAGAACAGACACAGATATTTCAGTTTCTTAACTGATTGCTGGGCATGAACAGGCTCTGTCTGGGCATAATGTAGTGTACTGACCTCTTTGGATTGGTCGCTGCCATGATAAACTGCAGTGAGTCGAGTTTGGGGCTTCGGAATGGGTTGACGTTCTCTACGTGGGACTTGAACTCTCTCAGTCTGGTAGCACTGTACCAATTAAGATGACAGACGCTGAGCCTCTGCTTTCACTTTCAACCAGTCAGCAAGATCAGGGTGGTTATACGGATTGAGGCTGGCAGTGCTCAGTTGGCCTTGTAACTGGGGGTGCTCAATAAATCTATCTCTATAGTGCTTGGGTAGCTTACTGAGTAGATTATCAACATGCCCTGTACAAGTGAGTTCTCGTGGCCCCTGTGGCCCCTCAAGTGACATCAGCATGTCTACAAATAGTCAACACTGAGTGCAAAACTCTGGAAAGCCTTTGCATCCCCAGCTCTAATATCAGGAGAATACAACAAAGATGCAATTTCACTTTGTGCCAGCTGATGAGGTTGGCCATAATGTCGATGTAATACTGTCATTGCTGCTGCATAGGGCGCAGAATGATGCCAGCATGCTTAGACGATAAGCCTTGCTTCCTCTAGGAATAACTGTTCCATTAATGCCCTGTATTATAATGTTCAGTGAGCTCAGTGTGAGGATTGAGGAGATTATCCAAAGATTATCCTTCAGATCTGTAAACTCTCTCTCTTTGGAACCAGAGCTGGAGTAGAACGCAGCAGGTATTGGCTGGTAAACAGGGGTTGGAGGTGGTAGCGGGTACATTGCTGGAGAGCCATACCAGGTCTATCCTGGAATGTGAGTAGACAGCTGAGTGACAAAATACCCTGGACATAATACCCTGACATAATACCGATGGTGGAGATTGATAGGGGTCTGGCATGGTGAATGACTGCCGTTGTGGTTGGCATGGAACAGTAGTCTGTAACTGATAGACAGGTGGCACATGAGTTGTGTGGGCTGTTGTAACTAAAGGCAGCTTCACTGATGTAACAGTACGTGGCAATGATGAGGTAAGTTGACATGAAGGCTGAAAATCTAGTGTACTGGATGAAGTTTGGTGATGCAGTGTTGCATGTGGAGCAGATGAAGGTGTGACACCAAGATATGGCAGATATGTCGTACCGTATGTGGCATTAGGCATGGTTTGTGTCATGTGCCATGGAGCTGACTGTTGAGAAATGTCTGGAATGGCTGAAGTGGGGATAGATGGTGCCGCAGTAGCTTTCAGTCTGACCACAGGTGGTGAGATTGCTCTAGCCTGTTCTTCATCATGGAGTGAAGGTGAAACAGCACCACTGCTGAGAGAATCACATTCGGGCCACATTCACACAGCAGCAGAATACGGTTGTCAGTCCTGTATTTGAGTCCTTAATATGGTTGCGGTCACACGCAATACGGTTATTTACAGGAGTGACAACCGCATTCAATAACTGAACTCAAACCTGTAAATTTTCAGGACTCACAACCGCATTCTCGGAATTCTCGCGCGGAACCCCACTGGACAACTAGTTGTCTGTCATGTCATACAGTGGGAGAGAGCCAGTGTTTTGTGTGTGGTTTCGCTTTCAGTAACTTACTGAGACAGGGATGTGAGCTGTGCGTCATCTTAAGGTGTTAGATCCAGTCACTGTTCTCCACCAGAGCAGCTCATGTCAGTTTTATGTTTCTTTTCAAATGCCATGTCATGCGCGAGATGTCGCAAAGGACATGATACGCGTGTGCAGCGGTTAAAGACTCTGGATAGCGTGTGTTTACATGCTGCTGTCGGTTAATGAAGTTTTGATGGATGAACTTGCGGTTCAATTAGTCTCTTGTAATGTGAAAAGTGATAATACTTTTCAGTTTTATGGACATCGGCATCTTTAATATTACATTGATCACTGTCGTCATGGTTACTAGAAAGAGAATACGGGCTTGACATTCGCTGTACGTTCATACAGACAGTGTTCCAAACGCTACTGAAAGTTGCTGTGTGAAAGAGACATTTCAAGACTCACACCTGTTAAGTAAATGCGGTTGTCAATCCCAAAACATGACTGTGTGAACGTGGCCTTGGATTGACTGTGATATTCTCATTGATCTACAGGTGATCTAGAATGTCTAAAGGATCTCTCATCATCTAGCTGTCTTGCAAAAACACCAGATCCATTATCAACACTGCCCAAATGAACTGTAGCTTGACCTACTCCATACTGCACCAGAGATAACTCACTCATAGGAAGCTGCTTCACAGTCGAGACTAGCTCGGCCTGTCCACTGAGGTTTAGCTGTGATGCTGGGTGATTCATCCTTGGCTGGTGGTATGAACTGTCATACAGCGCAGGCTCTGGTATGAGAGATTTAGTTAACTCCCTGAGGTCCGAAAACGCGCCGGCGCGTTTTGCAGGATTTTTTTCACATTGCAGCAAAACAGACTTAAAATACTCCATTTCTTGTCATAGAGACATAAGTAATATATAAATTGAAACTATAGAATGTCTTCTTTTATCTGTGTACACTCAGAGTAAAAACACAATGTTGTGCTTTTTGTAAAATAAAGAAAAGTAAAAGAATAGTAAAACTAACATGATGCGTGATCTCTCCTCTCCCTCTGAACGAAGTCCAATCAGAAAATGAACTATAACTTATGAATACTAATGACAAAAAAATGTCCGAGATTCAGCTCATTACCCGCTAATGCGGCCACGCCCACGGAGCCAGCGCTATTCAGACGCAAATTCAGAGGCAATACATGTATACATCGTCATCGTTAAAAGTGTTTACTTGGATGTTAAAGCTATGGTTAGCGATCTCTAGAAGACATGCCGTTAGTTCCTAGTTCCTTTTCTTCTTTATATGAATTTGTGGCCTAAAGGTGTACAGAGCGCCCTCCGGCTGCAAGTATGAATTGAAAACACAGTATCCAGCACTCATAGTGATGACAATAAATATTACTTCTCAGTATAGAAAATTGACATAAATGTATAAGAATCCATCAATATTACTCCAAATGTGCATGCTTTAAAGCTAAAAGCCTATATGAAATGCCATAGAGGTAACATAATTGTTCAGACACTTTGCATCACAGAAATACATTATATTTTAAAGAATATAATAGAATACCGTTATTTTAAATTGTAATAATATTTCACAGTATTGCTGTTTATGATGAGCTGAGACATTATTACAGAGGGTTTTTTTCACAGCCTACCTGACTGAAAGGCCTCATTAATATGCAAGTCATTTCAAGTCATTATTATGTGATTCTTTTATATTCTCAGGTGTATGGCCCATTATTCATGATGATTCACGCCTCCACGCATACTGTGTTTCTTGACAAAAAGTCTCTTACAAAAACTAAATCAATATATTATTTTATATGAAGGAGTAGGGAGCATAATTTTTACATAATTCTGAAGCAAAAACTCTAGTCTACAACCTCCAAAACCCAGAAGTCTTGTCAGTACAGATTTAATATACTTTTTTTGGCCTTATTTCAGTGACTTAAGTTTTTTGTTTTTTCAATAACCACGCATAAACATTATTCCTTCAAAAATACAAACATGTACATACATGTTCCTCACATATTATTTTAGCCTAGTTTGTGCTGAATACAGTGTAATGACACTTTTGTCATTTATATGTTTATGAACAACTGAAAAAAGCACAAATGTCAGGGCATGTCAAAACTTCTCCAAGCCCCAAATCAGCGTCAGACTCCTGAGGGTTGATGTTATGTCATAAGCTTGCAGACGTGCTTGTGGTTGAACAGGATGTGTGGTATCAGGAGAGTAATGTTGGCTTCATTGCTCCATATCCAAATATAAAGAACTATAGTGAATATAGGTAGGTGAATGCTCATCCACTACGGGGCTCCGGTAAGAAGCATGACAGGAGGCATGGAGCTGTTCAACTCTTTATATTTGTTTACATACTTGGTATAATTCAGATTTTCTATTATGTGCACAAGGTATTAAATGTGGTCTTTCTGAAATAAACAGAATAAAAATATACATCAGGGTTTGTCTAATAACATTAAGTTACATAAATGTAGCAGACCTCAAGCGGACACCACGGAAACACAACCACACCACGAATTGGACGATGGATGTTGTAGTGATTTTTACTTTGTCCATCCAAGGACGTGAAGTAAAATAGGGATTGGTACTCAAGTCACCGCTGACGTTGTGATTTTTGGATTACACGCCTCTTAAGGTGTGCTTATGAGTACATCAGATGACCACTTCCCCCCCCTAGCTCAGGCCACCAGTCAAGGTCTTTTACCTTGGTGGTATGAGAACACTCTCAACAGGGGCTTTTCATTCATGTAGAGTTAACGTAAAATGGTCAGCTGATTTATTTGAAAGATTGGTGATAGTGCTAACTTGTAGAACCTCTTCTGTATTATCAGCACAAGGAAGACACAAGTGTAATAAAATACATTTTATTAACAAAAAGATAAACAAGAATAACTAACACAACTACTAAATGAATACCATGAATGATAAAGGAATAAAGTGCATAAGGTGCATAGAATACAAGTGACAAAGTTGGGTGTGACTATGGAAGAGTTACGTTATCTTATGGAAAGATAAACTGTTTCTCTGAAAATAATAAGGTGTGCTGGGTGACAATGCAGTGGGGAGAGGAGCCAGAATCTGTTTCAACAGTCTTGAACACGAAGCTCTGTGGGATGCTGATCTCCTGGAGCACCAAAGGGTCCTAAAATCTGGAACACGCAGATGAGGCCCCGGCGTAGGTGCAGAAGGTCCTTAACCCTTTCGCACATAAGTTTTAAATATTCTGGCTGACCCCCCAGCGTGAGTTTTTTGAAGTGACCGTTATTTAGAACGTATCACTTTATGGTTTCCATGGTGACGCGTCATTGCTTGCTATGTGACACACTGTAGCACTGTATGAATGATAATCTGCCTTCATTTAATTTTTCTTTTGTTATTCAAAATATTCACAAATTTGTTGAATATAGCATGGAATATCTAATATTCCGATTGCCAAATTGCCTTTATAACGATCATGTTAACATGGCGGCGGATCGAATCTGTTGGATTTACAACCCATGAATTTATCCACTTCTCCCGAAATACATGAAAGTAAGTGAGTCGGTGAACTGGGGAAGAATAGAGTAAGCTTTAAAGTTACTTTCACAATGTGTATCTGATATGAATAAAACGTGTCCTCTAATTATAAAGGAAAGGGTTGTTATTTCCGCTTCTATAGACACCATTGTGTATTTTACAAAATCTAAATATATTGTTTTGTTAGTACTCGTGTGTATTTAAATGTCTGAAATCTACAATAAACATTATTTGGTTGAAAACACTGCATATATATAATATATGAAAAGCGCTGCGCGCGTCTGTCTCTGGTTTAGCGCCAGCCAAAGTGCGCACGCACATTTGAATTTGTCAGTTGATCACGCGATGCACTGAACATTCTAATCACACCGGTGTGAGCGTACGCTCCTGGGGCCAGACAAGACTGATCACACCGGTGTCATCGTACGTGTTAAAGGGTTAAGAATCTGGAACACGCAGACGAAGGTACAGTACAGTCCAAAAGTTTAGAAGTTTCGTCTGCTCACCAAGGCTACATTTATTTAATTAAAAATACAGTAAAAAACAGTAATATTGTGAAATATTATTACAATTTAAAATAACTGTGTACTATTTAAATATATTTGACAAAGTAATTTATTCCTGTGATGCAAAGCTGAATTTTCAGCATCGTTACTCCAGTCTTCAGTGTCACATGATCCTTCAGAAATCATTCTAATATGCTGATTTGCTGCTCAATAAACATTTATGATTATTTTCAATGTTGAAAACAGTTGTGTACTTTTTTTTTCAGGATTCCTTGATGAATAGAAAGTTCAAAAGAACAGCATTTATCTGAAATACAAAGCTTCTGTAGCATTATACACTACCGTTCAAATGTCTGGGGTCAGTAAGAATTTTTATTTTTATTTTTTTTTAAAAGAAATTAAAGAAATGAATACTTTTATTCAGCAAGGATGCATTAAATCAATCAAAAGTGGCAGTAAAGACATTTATAATGTTACAAAAGATTAGATTTCAGATAAACACTGTTCTTTTGAACTTTCTATTCATCAAATAATCCTGAAAAAAAAATATTGTACACAAATATTTTGAACAATTGTACACATTAAATGTTTCTTGAGCAGCAGATCAGCATATTACAATGATTTCTGAAGGATCATGTGACACTGAAGACTGGAGTAATGATGCTGAAAATTCAGCTTTGCCATCACAGGAATAAATTACTTTGTGAAATATATTCAAATAGAAAACAGTTATTTTAAATTGTAATAATATTTCACAATATTACTGTTTTTACTGTATTTTTAATTAAATAAATGTAGCCTTGGTGAACAGACGAAACTTCTTTTAAAAACATTAAAAATCTTAGTGGTTCCAAACTTTTGGACTGTACTGTACATTGGAGTGAAGGTTTGCTCTCCTGAGCTTAACCCTGTTGCAGATGTCGTCACTGTCTCGCTGACTCTGAACATAGAGTTTGTTGATATCTCTTTCCTCACAAGCTGGAGGCTTAGAACGTGGTCGTCTCTGTTGCTGCCTCACAAGCTGTAGACTCAGATCATGGGATCTGTTGTCTCTCTGGATGGACCAGAGGCTCAGAACGGTGTTGTATCTGTGGATGTCTATCCCCGTACAGGACAGACTCAGAACAATATCTGTTATGCCTTCCCCATTTGAAGGGCAGACTCAGAACAAGGAGTGTCTGTTGAAAGGGGACCTTTATCCCTGAGGAGGAGATTGCATTTTGGCGCTTCTCAATTCGAGTGGTGTGATTGGCTGCTGGCATCAGAGGGGACACACACTGGGTGGCCCACCCTTCTCTCCCCTGTGGAACTCATTGCATAAAGCACAAAGTTGGAAGTCTTTACAGTGTCTTTAAAGTTTACTAATGCATTTCTCACTTTCCAAACCACCACCAGAATATTGGTGAATATATATGATTTCGGACAGACTTCTGAGGCAGCATAACAGTTTAATGATCTACAGCAATATAGCGCGAGCTTTGGTGAGAACTAAACAAATATTTAATTATTACAGTAGTAATTTCTCGATAGAAATGATATCAAAATTTAAATATGTTAATCGTACATATCAAAATCGTACATTTATACACAAACTGAGCAGCAAACACAACTTTCAATCTTTATTTTTCTAGCTCAACTGTCACAGAATGGAATGCAAAGGATTGTGGGATATCAAAGGCAGCTAAGGATACATCTATGCTTCCTTCAAAAATCGATCAGATGAAGGTATCTCATGAGACAGGTAATTAAGCTAACATTGGATTCGGATGTGCCTTGATGCCTTACTACCTTGAAATGTGTCCTCCGAAAGCAGCATTTTCCAGTTTTCAGACGCAGCCAGTGTGTTCAGGGGACAGGCAGCTAGCGGATAGTGAGGAGATGTGTTGGCCTAAAAATGCGTGACATCGCTTAGAGCACCTTTAAAGGAGAAGCGATATATTTCCCTTCGGTGTCTCACTAATTAAGGCCCCATCTACAACAGCTGATAGGAACTCCTGAACGGAACCATTGAATATAGAACGTAATAAAAATTAATTTAATACAAGTTTTGCTGAAGTTAACTAAATTTACAGAACATTTCTCCTTGGACATGAAAAAAATATCAAATTAAACATGTCTCAGTCAACTGGCTACATAAACAAACAGCAACTCACTACAGACACGTTATGCATGTAATGTCACAGAGGGGAGTAACAGCAGTGAACATAATAGAGGGTATGCACGTGACGTCACCGTCGACGATTAGGATTGCGGTCACGCACGCTGAGTGGCAAAAGACCGAGCAGCAGCATTGGTTTTCAGCGTGAATGTTGCGAAAAACACACAAAACACATTCAAAACGGGAAAGAGCTTTGCGGCTGACTGCATAGACATCATGGCTGACTGTACAAATAGATTTGACACAAACCCTGAGGTATATATTTAAAAAACTAGAGAAAGCAACAGAAAAAGAAGCAAATGGATCACTGCAATTCACAGAAATTGGACTCCAGCAGAGAAACATGGATTTGCAGTTATCATTCTGTGTCAAATTGTTGGATTTTGAGGTAAAATCATACTTTATATATTGTATTGTTATATATTATGTTGACGACTCATCAATTAAATATTTTCCATCTTATATTATGCATAATTGGGTGTTTTTAAATAAACAACATTGTCAAAAACTATACTATAAAACTATATATGATTTAGGGATGGACAATATGACGATATAACATTGATATAAGTGATTAAACAGATTTAAACCTACCGATATTGTAGTTATATAAAATATTCACAGCCAGATTTGCTTTATGTATTCAAATCAGGCACATATAACGTAAATGTCAGGAAACACGACTCCTGGCTGCATGTCAATATCCATGGATTAGGTTTATTTGACAAGTTGTAAGAAACACTTTCGAGTCCAACCTTTAGGGTAATTCGTTAGTTTTACTCGCATTTTCGCAGTTTCTCCTATTAATACGGTTATGCAGCAGGTTCTTTTGCCACTCAGTCCAGCTGAGGGAGCGCGTTTTCGGCAGGAAAGTGACGTCGATGCATACCCTCTATATGCACGTGAATCACCGTATATTGCGCTCATATTATAACATCATGCACAATGTAAAATTCGGTTGCACAAGCATAATATTTAAACACAACAACATAATAAATATGTATCACAAATAATAAACTTACATTCAATCATGCACATTAACACCTGAAGAAATGGAGGAGCAAATGGCTGGTGAAAGTAAAGCACAATGGCGGAATAGCGGAAACTAGCGCCACCCAGCGGTATACACTATAAGATGTTTCATGATAAAAGTCTTTCCCGTATACTCATACAGGGAATTTAGAACAGGCAAGTGGAAATATTGGTTTAATTCAATCATATATGTTACTTTGAACCAGAAACTGATTCAAAAGAAAAAGAGAAAGAGCGAATTATACATGGTCGTCTATAAGCCAATGTATCAGAATGGAAATGTGTAGGCTACAACGTTTGGCACATTACAGTAATTGTTATGATTAGCCTTTGGCTTGACTCAAACATCTAATAATAAGTTACACAAACCATGTTTCCGTTCACTGTCTCAGACCCCATTTACACATGGGGGCTCATTAATAAAAATTTCCGCAGATTTCATCCTAAAAGTGTACATATGCACAAAAGCTAGATTGATTTATCCTGAACACGAGAACCTGGGCAAAAATTCCTTTATAAATCCCAATCAGCGGAAGATTGTGCGTACGTGCATCTCTACCCTGTCTCCTCCCCGAAATCACCAAATATGGAGCTTACAACTCCTAGTTTTACTATGCATAACCTCACCAGCATATCATTTCTATGCATATTCCCATCCACATGACACCATGGTTAACACCATCATCGGTACAAGACATTGGAAAATATTAGATACGGACTATAAATGCCATTTGTGCCATACACATTACATTGCTAAAAATCATTCAATACTCTCTTTATGTTTTAGAATAAATATATTAAAATAACCATAAAAGCTAAACTGTATTTCTACAATTTAGTTTAGTCAAACTTTAGTTTAGTTAAAAACTAAAGTTGCGTTCGTTACTATAGCAACAGTAGACACCCAGCGCGTTTTCTTTCTGAATTATCATAAAACAGAAATATGCTCCGTATAAAGAGAACAAAGAGGGCTTTAATACCTATTACATGAAGAAAATGTACCTGGAACACTTTAATAAGGTCGTGTACAGGGATGTGCACAGACATTTTGGGGGGCAGGGGCTCAAGTGGGTAAAAAGGGCACTTCTCATAATTATTTATTTAAAAAAATAACAAACCCTTAAATATATTAACACAACTCTGACTTCCTTACCAATTTATTTTAATTCCCTCACACTCATGTAATTGTTTTATACTCCACAGATTTCTACAAAATAATCAGTTTACTCAGAGACCATGGTTTTCTTTTGTATTCACTAGGTTTATCGCAAGAGCAGGCAACAGCAAAGGAAACTATTCCACAATATGCATGTTTTCTACACTACTACTTTCAAGTAGCTATATTCAGAATAAATGACTGCACCAAAGAGAGAGACATAGTTTCACTAATAATTTGTTTATTTTGCACAAATCAATAAGTTGTTTTTAATTCTTTTGGTGTTATTGGAATACTTCTTTCATGTAGCGGACAATTTTAAGATTTTGGTCTATTTTTACTTCCACGTCTTTTACTCTAATGGAAAGAAAACTTAGATGGTGTTTGTTTTAAGCCTACTACCATCTGTCTGTTTGCATCTGTAGATTTCTTCTAAATTAGCCGAAACAAGCTAATCTGCATATTTAACCCTTGTGCATTGTTCAAATTCACTACCCTTTCATTGTGTTTGTGGCTGAAAACATCCACTAAATTAAACTGCTGTAAAAATGTATCAGATAAATATTTTTTTCAAATTTTTTGCATACATCTGTTAATCAACCTCTGTCCTGATCAAAACTACTAAATGTTTAAAAAAAAATTCAAAATTTTTACTTTTTTATTGCCAAATTAATAAATGATGTCACTGATTTGGGAAAAAAAAACACACAAAATGACAAATTTTCAATATAAAATGTGAATGTGGACTGGATTTTTTTTTACCTTTTATCACAGTCTTGGACATGTCAAAGATTAGAAACAACATTGGTTTTGATGCATTGTTAGTTTTTGTGCAGCATCAGATTTTAACTTTTTCTCCCTCATTTACTGTTCGTGGCTGTTTTTGCCCCATTGACTTCCATTATAATGACATTTTTTGATTGCAAAGCCATGACACAATAAAATCATGCATTCTTGATTGATGGTGGTTTTCTCTGTTGGGAAGAGGTAAAATTTCTCATTTTTACAGTTGATCACCAGGTGGCGACATTAACCCTTTAGATAGGCCTGTGCAGAAAAAGCTTAGTTACTGGCTTTTATATGGAATTATATGGAGTATAACAGCATATTATAGTGTGTGTGTGTGTGTGTGAGAAAGAGAGACTTTTAATTAAACTTAAATGCATGGGAATTGGAGGAAAGTTTTACAACTGGATTATGGATTTCCTTCTAGAAAGAACAATACAAGTTAGGATAGGAGTAGAGTATTCTGAGACATACACAATGGATAATGGAACTCCACAAAGAAGTGTATGCAGCCCAGTATTTTTTAATATTATAATTAATTATATTTTTAGTCATTTTAAAGGGGTGGTTCAGATGGTCGGTTTCCAACTCAAAAGGTCTTCCCAGAAGGTAATACCGCAAGGAATCCATGGCCCATTTAATGGCTAGGCACTCCTTCTCCACTGTCGAATAACGTGTTTCTCGTGGGAGCAGTTTCCGGCTCAAGAATGCCACTGGTCTACGATCTCCATCCACTTCTTGCAGTAACACGGCCCCAGTCCAACTCCGGAGGCATCAGTCTGCAGGATAAACGGTTTCTGGAAATCTGGGCTGAGCAGAACAGAGTCCCCACACACTGCCTCTCGTAAGTCCTGGAAAGCTCGCTCACATTGCTCTGTCCAGACCACCTTGTTGGGAGCTGTGGCTCTAGTGAGATCTGTAAGCACAGAAGCCCTGGCAGAAAAGTTAGGTACAAATCTGCGATACCATCCCAACAAACCCAGAAAAGATCTCACCTGTTTCTTGGTTGTAGGGGAACGGTAACTTCGGATAGCCTCCATTTTCTCCAGCTGAGGGCGAATGACTCCTCCTCCAATCACAAAACCCAAATAGCTGATCTCTCTCTTGGCTATTGTACATTTTTTCGGGTTAACGGTAAGACCTGCGACCTTGATTCTCCCTAGGACTTGCCTCAGATGTTGACAGTGGTCTTCCCAGGTCTCACTAAATATGACCACATCGTCCAGATAGGCTGCAGCAAACTCCCTGGTGCCTTGCAGGATCTGATCCATTAAACGTTGGAAAGTCTGCAGGCCAAACGGCATAACCCAGAAATGGTATAGCCCAAAAGGGGTTTTGAAAGCGGTCAGTTCTTTGGCTCTGGCAGTTAAAGGAACCTGCCAGTACCCCTTAAATAAGTCCACAGTGGATAGGTATTTAGCTCTGCCCAGTCTTTCCACCAATTCATCAATCCTTGGCATATAGGATAGGGGTCTACCTTAGACAGGCTATTAATTTGTCTAAAGTCAATACAAAATCTGAGGGTGCCATCCTTTTTGTGAACAAGAACGATGGGGCTACACCACTCACTAAGGGATGGTTCAATCACACCCATAGAAAGCATAATGTCCAGTTCATCCTTAAGTACCTTTACCAGGTGTTCAGGAATCCTGTAACTCTTCTGGCGTGCTGGAGTTGCCTCCCTAAGGATGACATAGTGTAGCACTATGTCCGTACGCCCAGGTTTCTCCTGAAACAGCTCAGGATCCAACAACTGCTTTACCTGGTCTCTTTGAGGTTGCTCTAGATGGGATATATCCACCGCTTGTTGGGTGCAGCCAGTCGGAAAATACTTCTCTGTTGGTTCCTCTTCCTCCCCGACCACCCGAACAAAGAGTTGTGCAGCCTCCGACTCAACCCTGTGGTGGAACTCCTTCAACAAATTAATATGAAAGTTTTGCTTTTTCTTACCCCGCTCTGGCTGGAGATCTCATAGGTGACACTGCCAGTTTTCCTCACTACCTTGTAGGGTCCATGCCACTTAGCTAGCAACTTATTCTCATTGGTGGGCAGCAGCAGCAACACCTTTTGGCCTGGCTCAAATGACCTCTCCCTTGCCCTCTTATCATACCAGGTTTTTTAAATGTGCTGGGCTTTTTTAATGTTCTCTTGGGCAAAGGAGGTCATCTCTTCCAGATGTTCTCTCATTTGGATCACATAGTGGACCACACTGCAAGCACTGCCCTTGGGTCCCTCCCACTGTTCCTTAAGCAGGTCCAAAGGACCTCTCACCTGCCGGCCATATAACAGTTCAAATGGGGAGAAACCTGTGGAAGCCTGTGACACTTCTCTGTAAGCAAACAATAGATAAGGTAACCATTGGTCCCAGTCGGACCCTGACTCGGAAACAAACTTGCGCAGCATGCGTTTTAGGGTTTGGTTAAAGCGCTCGACCAACCCATCAGTCTGGGGGTGTTAGGGTGTGGTCTTAATAGCCCTAATCCCCAACAGTTGGTACATCTGTTTTAACAGCATAGACATAAAGTTAGTACCCCGGTCTGTTAAAATTTCACGGGGAATCCCTACCCTGGAAAACAGCTGTACAAGGCAGTCAGCTACTTGTCTTGCTTTGATGGTTCTAAGTGCAAAGGCTTCCGGGTACTTGGTGGCATAATCACAGATTACTAAAATGTACCTGTTCCTATTCCTGCTTCTTTCCAGGGGGCCCACTACATCCATTCCCAGGCGACTAAAGGGTGTGTCAATAACTGGCAATGGTAACAAATGTGCGGGTGCAACTCTCCTTCCAGCGGTCATCTGACACTCTGTACAGGCACGAATGAACTCTGTTACATCCGTGTATATCTTAGGCCAACTGAACAGACTTGCAATCCTTGCCAACGTCTTATGCTTGCCTAAATGTACAGCCCATGGAACAGAATGTCCCAGGGTCATAACGGTATGGCGCATAGCTTCTGGAAGTACCAAAGCCTCAACCTCCCCCCTAACCTGATAGAGTATACCTTTTTTTCAGGATGTACATTTCCTCCCTTAAACAAGATACATTGTAATTTCTGACCCCATCTACTTCAGACACTTTCTGGAACCAGTCCTGCAAAGTAGGATCTTTTTTTTGCAGTTCAGCTATGTCCTCAGGGATAGTCATATTCAGAGGCCCTTCCGGCAAAGGCAGCTGCTCAACCTGCCTCCTCTGCACACTACCCTGAAACTTAAGCTTACACCTTTCCTTTTTAGATTTTCGGCTTTTCTCACCGCCCCCTTCCAAGTCACCGTCAGCAAAGGGCAACTCACTAAAGTCGGCTCTTGCACTCTGGGCTCGGGTTACTGCATAACAAGACTGAACTTGGGACACCAAATCACAGAGAATGGGGAGATCTTGGCCTAGTACTACCACATGAGGTAACTGGGATGAGACAGCCACGTGTAACAAAAACGTCTGCCCCTGCACTGTTAAATAAACCTCAGCAGTAGGATACTCTCTAACTTCTCCATGCACACAACAAACTTTAATGGAGTTCTGAGTAATGTATTCATCTTCAGGTACCAAGCTGTTATGTACTAGAGTCTGAGTGCTACCTGTATCCACTAAGGCCTTGGCCGACTGACCATTTACAAGTACCTGCGTCACTATCTCTGTGGTGTGTGGTTGCAAAGACGAAGTGTGTGGTGGGCGGGGCCGGGGAACATAACAGACAGCCGAATGCTTAACCTTTCTAGAAGGACAACAAGGTTTAGTTTGTCCTAACTCTCCACAATAGTAGCATCTGACTTCCTGCTTGTTAGTTCTATCCCCTTGCTTACCCGCAAAACTCATTTTACATTGGGCATGACCACCCTCACCCCCAGACTTACTTGGCCATCTTTGACTCCGACCTCCGAAGCTGCACTGGGTATCTCGGTGTGCGGCCAGGTACCTCTCTGGAAGCTTGGCTGCTGCTTCTGCCGTGGCTGGATCATGCTCCTTAATCCACACTGCCATGTCAGGGTTTATCATTCTCATAAATTGCTCCAAGATAATAAGCTCCGACATCTGCAGAATTGTGCACGTCTCTGGCTTCACCCATTTGGAGAAAAGATCTTTCAGCCGCACATAAAGCTCACGGGGGGTCTCATCTGGCAGAATTTCTGAGGAGCGAAACCTTTGCTGGTAAATCTCTGCATTAATCTCATATTTTATGAGTATGGCCTCTTTGACTTTTTCATAGTCCTCAGCATCAGTCCCATCCATGGCCATATAGGCACTTCGAGCCTTACCCGTTAACAGGGGAACCAGTCTTATCGCCCAGTTGACTTTAAGCCATCTGCATACTGCAGCCATCCTCTCAAAAGTTGTTAAGAACTGTTCAATGTCGTCATCTCTGGTCAAGGGATGTAATCTTGGCTCCATACTTCCTGATGAGGTACCTTCTCCAGTTGGCACTAGGCTTACAGCTATGTTGTTATCTGACTTCCCCTTCGGTCCCCTCCAGTCTGGATCTCTAAGACCTGATGCTGAATATGCTGGGATTGGTGCTGCATACTTCGCCAACGCTGATCTTGCTTCACCATTACTTGCTCCATTCGATCGTCACGGGCGGCTTGTGACTGCAGGAGAACTTTAACCAGGCCAGCCAGTTCTGACACCGTTCCCTCCACTAAGCCCTCTGAAGTAGTTGTACCACACACACTGGAAGCAGCTGTGGCTAGTGGTAAGTCGGTGGAAGTAGGTGCCTCCTGACTTATCCCCACCTGTTCATTTGACCCAGCACCTCGATCTCGTCTGGTCTTGGGTGGCATTATTGATCCCACTTCTGACACCACTTGTCAAAGTATCAACTTAGGATACCATCAAACATTCTTCAATGAATGACTGGAGGACGGTAAATGCCAGTTTTTCCCTTTTTATTTGGGGACATTCCCAAGCCAGTAAAGTGCAGAGTGCTCACAGATGCAAAAACAAACAAAAACAAATTTCCCAAAGAGGGGAAAAAAGAGAAGAAAAAAAAAATCCCTTTAGTCAGGTATAACACCACTACAATCAAAGTACTCCACAGTAGCTACTGCCCTCACTGAATATCAATCCTAGACTCCTGGACCACTTCATTGCGTGAGAATGTATACACATGGGTACAACCATTTCTCAACTATAATTTTACATGGAAAGTACTAAAGATCACATAAGCACATTTCATTCAATACACAAATATAAATAGCACAACAAAACCCATTATCAGCTTAATTTCTGCAAAAATTAGAGGAAGTCAAGGGCAATAACCTCATAAAACAACATTCACTCCTTCACCCCCCCACTTGGTATCTCCCATTCCCATGATGCAACATGGCAAAGTATAAAAAGCATGATGAAAGTTCTTTCAGGTCTTTTACTCAATTCAAGATGGCCGCCCCCCATGAATGCCAACCCAGGTAATCCACAGTTTATGAAAAAAAGTTTAAATGTCCACTGGTTTAGTGCTCAGGTGGCCAGTCTGAACACAACAGTCTAGTTGCAGGTGTATGTAGGTGTATATGCATGATCCATCTCTCCACCTCGCTGTCACATCCAGGTAAATAAAGAGTTTTAAAACCCAAATACGTGTTCATGTCTTTATACAAAAGGGTTAAGCAAGGGCAAACATAGGGAACAGAGGGCAGCTCTGTGACACATACAAACAATAAAACGTACTTACGGTTTGAAGCCAATAAAGAGCAGCTTCTGCTTTCAAATTTTTGTAAATATTTTATTATATATTTTCATGTGACAACACTGAAGAAAATGACACTTTGCTACAATGTAAAGTAGTGAGTGTACAATTTGTATATTGCCACAAAAGTGAATACACCCCTAAGTGAAAATGTCCAAATTGAGCTCAATTAGCCATTTTCTCTCCCCGGTGTCATGTGACTCGTTAGTGTTACAAGGTCTCAGGTGTGAATGGAGAGCAGGTGTGTTAAATTTGGTGTTATCGCTCTCACTCTCTCATACTGAAAGTGGAAGTTCAACATGGCATGGTTCAACTCTCTGAGGATCTGAAAAAAAGAATGGTTGCTCTACATAAAGATGACGTTGGCTATAAGAAGATTGCCAAGACCCTGAAACTGAGCTGCAGCACGGTGGCCAAGACCATACAGCGGTTTAACAGGACAGGTTCCATTCCGAACAGTCCTCACCATGGTCGACCAAAGAAGTTGAGTGCACGTGCTCAGCATCATATCCAGAGGTTGTGTTTGGTAAATAGACATATGAGTGCTGCCAGCATTTCTGCAGAGGTTGAAGGGGTGGGGGGGTCAGCCTGTCAGTGCTCAGACCATACGCCACACACTGCATCAAATTGGTCTGCATGGCTGTCATCCCAGAAGGAAGCCTCTTCTAAAGATGATGCACAAGAAAGCCTGCAAACAGACAAGCAGACTAAGGAACCATGTCCTGTGGTCTGATGAGACCAAGATAAACTTATTTGGTTCAGATGGTGTCAAGCATGTGTGGCAGCAACCAGGTGAGGAGTACAAAGACAAGTGTGTCTTGCCTACAGTCAAGCATGGTGATGGGAGTGTCATGGTCTGGGGCTGCATGACCGGCACTGAGGAGCTACAGTTCATTGAGGGAACCAGGAATGAGCAGAGCATGATCCCCTCCCTTCGGAGACTGGACCGCAGGGCAGTATTCTAACATGCTAATGACCCCAAACACACCTCCAAGACAACCACTGCCTTGCTAAAGAAGCTGAGGGTAAAGGTGATGGACTGGCCAAGCATGTCTCCAGACTTAAACCCTATTGAGCATCTGTGGGGCATCCTCGAATGGAAGGTGGAGGAGCGCAAGGTCTCTGACATCCACCAGCTCCATGATGTTGTCATGGAGGAGTGGCAGAGGACTCTAGTGGCAACCTGTGATGCTCTGGTGAACTCCATGCCCAAGAGGGTTAAGGCACTACTGAAAAAATAATGGTGGCTACACAAAATATTGACACTTTGAGCCAAATTTGGACATTTTCACTTAGGGGTGTACTCACTTTTGTGGCCAGCGGTTTAGACATTAATGACTGTGGGTTGAGTTATTTTGAGGGTACAGCAAATTTATACTGTTATACAAGCTGTACACTCACTACTTTACGTTGTAGCAAATTGTCATTTCTTCTGTGTTGTCACATGAAATAATAAAATATTTACAAAAATGTGAGGGGTGTACTCACTTCTGTGAGATACTGTAATTACTATGTTCAGATGAGTGAATGAGTGTGTTCCTCATACCTCGTACATAAGTTAGCATTTTGTGCTTTTGTTTTTGTTATAATTTTTAATGTAGTCATTTTCATTTTTGCTTTAAAATGGTAAGCAATCAGTTGTTTTTAGGTTTAGAATGTAATGTTTGTATTTTTTTTTTTTTTTTTTTTTTTTTGCTTGTAATGTACAGCATAGCCTACTTAAATACATTCACTATATTTGTTTGAGCAGTTCTCCTCTGGCCAACAACGAACAGTGCATGATTATAATTCAGGCAGTATTACAGGTCAGAAGTCAGATTGGGATTGGAACAGTCAAAATATTTAATCCAGTTCCATCTGGTTGAGGATCAGATTAATCACGCCGGTTTTGGAAAAACGGTTTTGTTGAGGATCTGTGCCACTGGTTGTCATGTCAATGAAGCCTTCACAGGGGAAGGTTGACACAACCCAGGTGAAAAAATACTATTGTAAATACTATAGTGTTTTTGCACCATACTATAGTAAATTGTAGTATACTGTATTATAGTATTTACAACACTTTGTTAATGAATGCTACAGCATAGTGTAGTACACCTGAATAATTTTGACATGATTCTTTGGTAATTGATTAAGTAGACTTGCTATCTCTAAAGAACCCTAACATGTCTTAAGTAATAGAGCAATTGCTGACTTTCAGAAGTTTCAGAGGGGGTGTACTCATTTATGCTGTGCATTGTACGTTACCACAGCAACTATAGAATTACCACAACAAATTAATTTAAGTACTTTACTATGGTATGGTTCAAAAACACTATAATATTTACTATAAATTACTATAGAGTTTTTTCACCTGTAGCTGACATTTCAGGGATGTGTTGTGGTCATGTCTAGGTGCAGGTCCTTCATCTGATCTGGATACGTCCCGGATCTGGCAGTCTATGGTGAAACTTGTGATAAACAGAGAGACTACTATTAGCATAGATGCTATTCTTCTTATGATGTAATGAGTACATCAGGTGTTATAGTAAGTGTTCCTGGTTCCGGCTGACCTAATTTATGCAGCCTAACAATTTACATGATTTGAATTATAGAAGTAGATAATGTGTTATGTGTATGCCAGGTTATAGAGATTTAAACTAGATTTAAACTGACAGTGTGTGTCTGCTTCCCGAACAATGCTAGGAAGACTGTTCCAAAGATTAGGTGCCAAATAGGAAAAGGATCTACCATCTGCGGTTGATTTTGATAGTCTAGGTATTATCAACTGGCCAGAATTCTGAGATCAAAATAGATGTGTAGGACTATAATGCATTAAGAGCTCGCTCAAGTACTGGGGAGCTAAACCATTTAGTGCTTTGTAAATAATTAGCAAGATTTTAAAATCCGTACGATGTTTAATAGGGAGCCAATGCAGTGTTGACAGAACCGGGCTAATATGGTCATACTTCCTGGTTCTAGTAAGAACTCTAGCTGCAGCTTTTTGGACCAGGTTCCTAACTGACAACGAAGACTTAACAGAGCAGCCATCAAGTGTTAGACAGTATTCTAGGTTATTTTGTGCAGATGTTTTTGGTCTAATAATTAGAATCTCTGTTTTTTTCTGAATTTAGTAATAGGAAATTACTAGTCATCAAATTTTTTATATCAGCTATGCATTCCATTCATTTTGTGAATTGGTAAGTTTTGTCAGGGCGCGAAGAAACATACAGCTGAGTATCATCAGCATAACAGTGAAAATTAACGCCATGCTTCCTAATGATTTCTCCCAAGGGTATCACATACAGAGTGGAAAGCAATGGTCCTAGTACTGAGCCTTGCGGTACTCCACACTTAACTTGTGATCGGTATGACATATCTTTGTTTACTGCTAAAAACTGATAACAGTCAGATAAGTACGATATGAACAATGCCAATGCAATTCCACTAATGCCAACATAATTTTCAAGTATATTCAAAAGAATGTTGTGGTTGATAGTGTCTGTCTGGTATAGGAACCTTAAAGTAAGTCAATGAACCTGACTGAACCTATTTAAACCTATACAAAAGTTAAAAGTATACACATGCCTTATTCTGAAGTAGAACATTTTATAAAGGGTACTTGATTTTTCTGTATAATGTCTTTATGCACTACTTAACTTGGAATCAGTGTTGACCTTTATTCTCACATTTTAGAGTCTTCTGTTTCAGTGTTTCTACCTCAGGATTTTCTGTATTTATTTTTGCCTCTTGCATATTTGCTAAGCCCCATGTGGTGGTTTATTTTCACATCTGTATTCAAAATAGAAATTCCTCACTGTTTAAAGGGGTCATGTCCTCAAAGTGGGTGGAGTTAAAAAAACAACAACAACAACTTTGTAATCGAAAACACCCCTACCCCCACTAATTCCTTTGTTAATAAGTGATTTGGAAGAGCGGGAACATGCTAGACTTCATTTTGCAGGCATTTGAAAATAAAGAAACATAACATAAACATAACATAACTTTTTTTTGCTTTGTAGATGTTTATATTACGTGTCCCTTTGTGTTATTTTGGATTGTGACAGGCTAAAGACCTTAAAGATGAAGGACTGTCATCCAGTCAGAACACTCAACCTGTGTCAAAGAAGGATGTGGCCTGGAAGGGTCCCTGCACAATGGCGCTGCAGAAGAACTCACAGGGCTTTGGTTTTACTCTGCGGCACTTCATAGTCTATCCACCAGAGTCTGCCCTCCACACTAATCTGAAGGTAACAAAATCAACAACATTAAAGATAAAAACGTTAAAAGTAAAAAACAATGACAGTTAATTGTGACATTGTCTATTAAACTACATTAATAAAAACAGCAACAGAAATAGTGATGCGCGGGCCTGCTTTTTTTCCAGCCCGCGGGTCCAGCTTTTATTTGGCCAGCCTTGACATGCTCTAAGTGCCCATTTTGTGGCTCTCATGTTTGTATATTTTTTCACACGGGTTACACTTCACGTAGCCGATACTGCTGTTGTCTCCTGCTGCAATTATTTATGAGAACCGGTCCCAAACATTAGATTTAGCAGCCTGACCTTTTTTTCTTTTAATTATGTAAATTCCTCACACACCTCGTCTTCCATCTTCACTTTTATTTCTCAGTTTTTGTTGTCGTGGCTGGTGGCGGGAGCTGCTTGGCGCGCCGCTTTCGTGACGTGTCACATGATGCCAATGGTTTGGGGACATCATGCAAGTTACGTTGCTATGGCCTTCATATTTTAACCTTATCAAAGAACCTAATAAAACATAAAAACAGATATTCCCAAAGAATTAATATAGGCTATACGGAACTGCACGCAACATACATGGATTTTTTTAAATTTTGTTTTTAATGACCCGTCCCAACCCGCCCTGCAAATAAAGTGACAATTTCTTTCCCCGACCCAACCCGACCCATGGGTTACCCGCGGGGTCCGCGGGTTATGAGATGACCCGCGCATCACTAAACAGAAATGTAGTCCATATGACTTAAATACTTTATCCCAAGTCTTCCAAAGACACATGCTACTTTTACGTAAGGAATAGCCTGAAATTTAAGTCCTTGAAATTAAAGTACACATTTTGCTGATGAAATCTCATTGGTTCAAAATCCTGCTTCACGTATCCATCTTATTTTTCAGCATGGAAGGTGTTTTCTATGAATGTGTGAGACTTCATTAGCCGCTATAGGGAATTATCTAGAAGAATATCAAAGTTCAGAAAACCATAATACTATACATTAAAATAACGTGGTAAGAAATACCAGTTTGCAAAATCAAGCTGGATAACAAGCTGTTTTGTGCAGCTAAAAATAAGTGGAAGCGAGTGACACCGGAAACCAGACACATTAAATTTTCAAATCGCTGCACCCACTCAGACCTGAAAAATGAGGTAGATACAGAAAAAAATTTCTTAAAGGGTTAGTTCACCCAAAAACGAAAATTATCCCATAATTTACTTGCCCTCAAGCCATCCTAGGTGTATGTGATTTTCTTCTTTCAGCCAAACATTATGTGAGTTATGTTTAAAAATATCCTGGCTCTTCCAAGCTTTATAATGGAAGTGGGAAAAGTAAGTTGGATTTTGAAGTGCAAAAAAAGCACATCTATCCCTCCGTCCATCCTAAAAGTAATCCATATGGCTCCAGGGGGCTAATAAAGGTATGGAGCTGGAAAATGACAATATTTTCTGAATTTGAATAGTGTAAATTTGAATTATAGACAAGTGTAATTTAACAGAATTGAATATTAAGTGCCATTTTATATAGTTTTGAATTTGAATTTTTTAAACTTGAATCCTGGATATTTGATAACACAAAATTGAAAATTGAATTGAACAAAATTTAATTTTTTTATGAAATTATTTTTTACATATGTATTTTCAAACAGCATATTTTTTGTTATGAATTCTTGACTGCAAATATTCATTTATTAAAAATACAGCTTCAAGTTAACATGAAGAAAAAATTCGAAACACCAAATTAAATATCCTAAAATTCAAAACGCAGAAATTCAGATCGTACTGAAAGTAGATCAGAGGTTTTTTTGGGTTTCACAGGGAAGAGTAAAGGATCTTAGAAAAAGTCGAATGTCACATTTTGGCCAATTACAGAGCAGCAATAATTCTCAGCATGCGAGACATTTATCTCTGGGGATCTCTGCTAGGCCTATTTGTTTTAGTATAAAGTATATTTAGTATGGAAGGGATTAGCAAGTGTAACAGTCACACATAACTCTATAGTTAAGCTACAATATTTCTGCTGCATTCTGTTATCGAAGTTGGATGTTCACTCACTGGCATTTTCAGCTCAAGAATGTCACAAATGATCATTCAGATATGTGTAACATAGCAAGCGCGATTACATGATTTATTTCCGCTCAATAGCCTATCATGCAAATTGTAGGCTTATTAAATTAAATTAATTCAGAAGGGATAAGTGTCTGTGATCCATTAAAAATACCATGGTAGCCTATTCATGGTCACATCGCACAGGGCTAGACTAAAAATAGACTAAATTATAATTAGGAATAGGTCTAAACAAAACAGGCTATTTCGCTTCCATTAATTAACAGATTAACAAAAGAAAAAACTCCATAGCCTGTAATGAGTTTTGATTAATTTTTGCGCTCCACTCAACCAGGGGCCCGTTTCAATAAGGAGGTTCAACCGAGTTAAAACTTGAACTCTGAGTTGACTTACCCTGAAATAGGAAACTCTGAGTTTTCCGTTTCAGAATGGGAGGTATGTCAAACCCGAGAAAGCAGGTTAAGTCAAGCCTGTTTCTGAAAGAGAGGTAACTTATACTCAGAGTCAGTTACCATGGTAACTTACTCTGTGAACCTAACCTGGTCGGGAGCAGATTTTCTTCAGTAAACCCAGAGTTTTCTTCAGTCTCCTCCCCTTTTTTAAAGTGCTAGTGATATTTAAATAGTTCACTCATTCATTCACTCTACAAAAATGCTTTTCGTACTGAGTATTTTTTTGTCCTATTTCATGTACAAATATCTAAAAATTCTTAAATCAAGATGGATTTTGCATATACGAAAATGATAAGATATTTAGTCTTGTTTCCTGGGGGGATCTAAATTAAGTGCATTTTACTTAAGTGAAATTATCAATATCTGCCAGTGTCTTAATAAAAAAAATCTTAAAGGCATAGTTTGCCCAAAAATGATGTTTATCTGCTTACCCCCAGTGCATCCAAGATGTAGGTGACTTTTTTTCTTCAGTCGAACGCAAATTATGATTTTTAACTGCAACTGCTGCCGTCTGTCAGTCAAATAATAGCAGTAGATGGGAACTTCAACTATAACAGTAAATAAAACTTGCTTAGACAAATCAAAATTAAAACCTGCGGCTCGTGACGACACATTAATGTCCTAAGACACGAAACGATCGGTTTGTGCGAGAAACCGAACATTATTTATATAATTTTTACCTCTAATACACCACTATGTCCAACTTCGTTCAGCTTCCTGTTAGTGAGGTCAAAAAACGCGTTGTGATGACGGAAGTGATGTCTCGCCCATATACTTCAATGAGCGCGAGACATCACTTCCGTTGTCAGAGCGCGATCAGACCTCACTAGCCGGAAGCTGAACGAAGTTGGACATAGTGGTGTATTAGAGGTAAAAAAATGTATAAATGCTGTTCGGTTTCTCGCACAAACCGATCGTTTCGTGTCTTAGGACATCAATGTGCCGTCACGAGCCGCAGGGTTTAATTTGGATTTGTTTATGGAAGTTTTTTCGACTCTTATTGTTCAAGTTCCCAATCACTGCTATTATTTGACTGACAGACAGCAGCGGTTGCAGTTAAAAATCATAATTTGCGTTCGACTGAAGAAAAAAAGTCCTCTACAACTTGGATGCACTGGCGGTAAGCAGATAAACATCAAATTTTCATTTTTGGGTGAACTATCCCTTTAATGCAAATGGAAAACAAGATTATTCAGAGTGTCTATTACTAAGTGCAAATTTACAGTAGCTCCGCCCACCAATGTCAGGCCAGGTTAAAATTGACACATGTTCTTATGGCTGCAGTGGTGTAGGCTGTAGTGTGTTGGATGCGGAGAATTAACTTATTATGCGATTGACTGGGTTCGAATCCGCCTTCTGCCAAGCTCCTTATTCTCCCTTTTCCCAGGCATTTCCCTTTTCAGAAAGGCATTTATTTTCAATAAAAATGAAGAAAATGTTCTAAAAGTGGAAGTAAATTGCCTAACGAGTGTTTAATAATGATAAAATCATTTACACTCTTATTATTGCATCCTGTTACATTTTTTTGTTTCTTCTTTTTTTGCATGTGGAATACCATGAAAATGAATATTAGTTCAATAACTTACCATTCTACCAATTTTCACCATTGATATTATAACAGTGATAAGAATTAAACTTGCATTGACTCAGAAGTATGCAACATCCTTTTGTCACATGCTGTTGCCATGGTGAATCGTAATATCGGAGCTCCATTGATGATGGCTTTTCATAGTCGTAGCGCACGCGCTTAACTCAGTTCAATCAACTCTGAGTAGGTTGACTCTAACTCAATTCAACTGTTCTGAAACGGAAAACCCAGAGTTTCCCTCATTTCAGGATTAATATACTCAGAGTTTTCACTTAAGCTCCTTTCTGAAACGGGCCCCAGTTCATGGAAATGATAGAAAACGCATCCTGTTTGTTTTCTTTACTTTACAAAAGCACAGTGTTTTGTTTTTATTTGTAAGTGTTAACAAATAAACATAATCGCACGCTTTAAAGTTTCCAATGATGTTTTATCTGTGACCATAAATGGAGTTACTGCTGTGTAAGGAAAAAATCCAAGTGATCGCTGGCCCCTCACGCATGTACAGTACACACAACATATAGGCTATCAGTTTTATTTTTTAAATTGACATCACAGCCTGTTAATCAAAATAAATGCAGTCGACCGAATATATATATAAAGAGTTACACTGCTCAATTTAAATGGTCTGTTGTCTGTGGAGTTCTGCATGAAGTACAAAAACTTGTTTACGTTAATAAGTAATAGTTTATCAACCAAATGTTAGCCTATATCTTGAATAATATGGAAACATTTGGATTAGTGCTGAATGAGAGAAAGCCCAACGCTGTTTGTTTTTTATTAGTGGCCAAGCACCGAAGGTGCTAAGCCACCTCTTGTATCCATTAGTTTACTTTATTAGGGGCCAAGCACTGAAGGTGCTAAGGCACCTATTGTATCCGTTAGTTTACTTTATTATTAGGGACCAAGCACCGAAGGCTGTATTCGTTGGCGTTCTTTTTAACTATTATTATTATTCTTCCACTCTGGGAGTCTATGGCAGCCCATAGAACCGCTTGCAGGAAAGCTGACTAAACAGATTTTCTTTATTTATCCTTGTTCCAAGGTTATAATTCTGTGAAACTGTGATGTACTGCTTGATGTGCTGCTCTGCTTGATGTGTTGCTCCGCTTGCTTTGTTGCTCTGCTTGCGGTGTCTTTGGGGCTTTGCTGCTTGCAGCTATATTTATTCTTCTTCTTCTTCCTCCCCTCTGGGAGTCTATGGCAGCCCTATAAACGAAACATGACAAAATGATTAAATTTGGCACAATTGTAGAGATGGTCATGAAAGGTCATTGAACCAAATTTGGAGTCTCTATGACTAACTCTATAGCGCCACCACTAGTTCAAAAATTAACTTTTCTAAAGGTTATAACATTTGAACCATTTGCTCTAGAAAAATCTAATTTAATACATCTGATTCCTCTCCTCATGCTGATTCCAATCAACATCTTACATTAAGTTAGCAGTTTTGAAAAGTACAGTATTCAATTTTTTCGCTACTCTTCCTTCAAATTTTGTCCAATTTTGTCTAAACTTTGGTCACATGATCTTTAAACCAAGCCGCTCAGAAATTAACAGATTTTTTTAAATTCATCTTTGTTTAAAAGTTGTGATGTCATAAACTTAACAAGGTCGACCCAAAATTGGTTCAGAGGCTGTATCTCAGCCAAACTTTGAGCAATTGAAACAAAAATTGGTACGCTTCATCAGAACCAGGATCTGCGGATCAGCGAGGAACAGCGCCACCAACAGTTTATGAGATCTGGAAAATGGCTATTTTGGCCAATAACTTTTGAACAGTTTGTCAGAAAATTATGATCTATGGTGTCTATGGATTCCTTGGGTTGTGTCGAATCTGAGGATATTGAATTTGTCAACATCGGATAAATCCGACATTTTTAATTTTGTCATAAATTGCTAAATCTTTTAAACAATTTGACATATCTTCACAAAAATTGGTACATAGCATTATCAGAATATCCTGAAGGTACATGAGAAGTTTGAAATCAGTAAGAAAAAGAAAAAATGTGCACAACCTAACTAAACTCAGGGCAGGTGCTCGATCATAAAGTCACTCCAGAATAAACCAAAAAAGAACTGCACACTGCCATTGCTGCTCTCAGAATTTAATAAAAAGACAACGTTTCGACCAAAGAGGTCTTCATCAGGTCAGGCAAACACCATCTACTGTTTGCCTGACCTGACAAAGACCTCTTTGGTCGAAACGTTGTCTTTTTATTAAATTCTGAGAGCAGCAATGGCAGTGTGCAGTTCTTTTTTGGTTTATTCTGAAGTTTGAAATCAGTGCCACGTAGTGTTACAGATATATAATGAATTTTGCAAAAAACGCTTATAACTTTTGAAAATATTATCCAAAATTTGTATGCTTTATGGCATTTTATTCCCTGGCTTATGCCAATTCTGACGATGTGTTATTTGTCATTTTCCCTAAATGTACCTGTCCGCCATATTGAAATAAATTAAAAACAGTTTTTTTGCTACTCTTCCCACAAATTTTATCCAGTATTGTCCAAAATCGGCTCAGATGATCTTTAGACCAAGCCGCACAGAAATGACTGAACAGATTCACTACCGTTCCCAAGATATTCATCTCTGAATGTGACCTTGCTTGTGTTTGTTGTCTTATGCTATTTAGCTTAGCACAGTAATTGCTTAGCATGCTAAACAATTGCCATTCTTTCTAATGTGGTCTTCAGTCATCAGGTTAACCAAAACTTAGTTGGCATTTAGTAACTTTGCATACTAATATGGATAACATGCTATGAAGCTTTTTTTGTGAACTCTTTCTCACACTGAAACCTCTGCTCAGCAGACTGATGAATATGTATGGCTGATTAGCTCAATGTGTTACGCCACAGATCCTGAATACTTTGTGTCGTGGGATCGAAACTCAGTGTGACACATGCCCAGACCACATGAGCTACTGTGGCAGGAAAAGATGCAGAACTTGTGTCTGTTCTAGGCATTGTGCCTAAAAGGACACAACTCTATAGCACCACCACCAGTTTGTTCCAGAAATAGGAATCTTAGTACAGCTGATTCCTCTCTTCATACTGATCACATTCAACATCTTACATTAAGACTACACCCAGTACAGTAGTGGCCATTTTGAAAAGTACAGTATTCCATTTTTTCGATACTACACTCCTACAAACTCCGACAAATTTTGTCCAATTTTGTCTAAAATTGGCTCAGGTGATCTTTGGACTGAGCCACACATAAATGACTGAACAGATTTTCTTTATTTATCCTTGTTCCAAAGTTAGTGCTGCAAACTGTGCTATACTGCTTGATGTGCTGCGCTGCTTGGTGTGCTGCTCTGCTTGCAGTGTTGCTCTGTTTGCTGTACTGTTCTGCTTGAAGTGCTGCTCTGCTTGCTGTGCTGCTCTGTTTGCAGTGTTGCTCTGCTTGCTGTGCTGTTCTGTTTCCAGTGTTGCTCTGCTTTAAATGCTGCTCTGCTTACTGTGCTGCTCTGCTTTAAATGCTGCTCTGCTCTGCTCGCTGTGCTGCTCTGCTTGCAGTGCCTTCAGGGCTTGGCCCCGCATTGCTGCTTGCAGCTATATTTTTTAAATAAATTTGTTTTGGCTTTATGATTAGGCTACATGTTGTTTATAATGAATGCCACAATAGTTTGTGCTTTATTTTGCAATTTTAACCTTTATACATTTTTTATAGCCTATTAGCCTACTATAATTTTATAGGCTTGGCTAAGCTATATTTTAACTGGCGTTATAGCCCAAATAACATTTTTTTAACATTATAAAAAAAAAGGGCATAATGAGGATTAACATTATGTTAATATTATTAACATACCTTAACTCTTGAAAATTGGCACACACATTGGAATCCGCGGCCATCAGGGCCGGGCAGAAGCTGGTACCTGGGAATGGTACCCGACAGCGCCCCCTTGAAAAAAGTCTGAAACTTGGTCCATATATTAAACACACTTGCACGTATTAGTATGAAACTCGGTACAGATATAGACCTCATCGGGCCGAACAACTTTCATGCTCTAATTTCTACTCCACCCCAACAGGAAGTCGGCTATTACGGGTTGTTTGAAAAACGCATGCTCTGGAATTTGATATACTCCTCCTAGGTGATTAATCCGATCACCACCAAACTCGGTCAGCATGAAGTCAAGACATTGATGATGCTAAATTGCCAGCGTATTTTGATATCTCAAACAGTTTGGCCGTGGCGGGGCAAGGAATTTATGGCGAGAAAAGGGAAACAGGAAATGTGTTATAATGTCTGCATACATTGATTGATGTTTATGAAACTTCAGCTGTGTGTTCGTTATAGGAGTCCGATCACATGGATGTGACTATTATGATTCAGTTATAGCGCCACCAACTGGCAGCAAGAAGTGTGTCACTTTCAAAATGCATTGAGTTCACTGTTGTTTTTACTTATATTAAGTTGTTTTTATAATATTAATAATATTAGTTTGACTTGAGTGTTTTTGAGGCTCTTAACATGCTTCAAATTGCATGAAACTCGACACACACATCAATATTGTCAACCAGTAGACATGGACAAAGCCATAGAAATGGGCGTGGTGGAGGAGCTCAGTAGCGCCACCTTTTGACAAAATTGGGGGGGTTAGTTTTTCCTACAAAATTGGTACACATATTGTTCTCATCAAGCCGGACAATTTTCTAATTTACATTCATTAGTTCCGACCAACAGGAAGTCAACTATTTTGGTTTCAGTGTTAATTTTTTTAAAAAACAGGCTATGAATTTTATACTACTAGTCCTACAGGGTTTATACAATTTACACCAAACTTTTTTAACTTGGTGCTAACACATTGAAGTTGTTTAATTGCAGAGAGATATCTCAAAAGGTTTGGCCATGGAGAGGCAATGAATTTATAGCAAGAAAAGGGAAACAAAGTGTTATAACTTCTGCATACATTAATTGATTTTGATTAAACTTCGGCTGTGTCTTCGTTGTACAAGGCTGATCACATGGATGTGACTATTGTGAGTCAAAGTTATAGCGCCACCAACTGGCAGCTGGAAATGCGTTACTTTCAGCATGCTTTGAGATCACCCTCTTATTTTTACCCGATTTGCCTCAAACTTCATTTGAATAATGTCAAAACATGGCAGATGTAGACCTTTGAAAAGAATCGTGAAATCTCAAACACAGTTGCCTTGGCAACGCATCAAACTTTAATATTTGTTTTGGATGGTTTTGAGACTCTTAGCATGCTTCAAATAGTTTGAAACTCCACACACACCAGGATTGTTAGCCACTAGACATGGGCAAAGCCTTAGAAACGGGCAGGGAGGAGGGGCTCAATAGCGCCACCCTATAGTGCAGTAAATGTAGAGTGAATTTGACATAGTCCTTCGATGTTTAACCGTTTTAAAGGTGCTAAAGAGGATGTTTTGTTTTATACGTTTTTGCAATATTACCTGAAACTGTCTTTACTAACTGATAAAAGACTATTTATTAGGTGCACTGAAAGGAATAATATTAATATACATCATCTGTGCACGAGGTAGGGCCTTAAAAACATCAGCCAATCGTTTACGCGATCATCGTGATTGGCCCTCTGGCTTGTCAATCACTGCCGTGACATTCTTTGTGAGAGACGTGCGCGGATTGGCCCTCTGGCTTGTCAATCACTGCCATGACGTTCCTTGTGAGAGACGAGCGCGGCTGTGCGCTCCAGTAACTTTCCACACTCCACAGGCGCCGCATGCGATGTTTTTGTCCGGAGACAGGAGTAACAACAGATTATGAGTTACCTGCGGTGAGTCCGACATAATGAATCCACTAACACGATACAGCGAATGCCGGTGGTAAACACTTGTGTTCCAATACTCGTGCACGAGTTTTGGGAGGCGTTCCCTCGAAAGGAAGGGGGGGTTGTTCTTACATATGCTCTCATTTCAAAAACTCAGTAACAGTCTTTGGTTTCTCAGTCGACGAAAAGATCCTCTTTATCACCTTTAAAGTGCATATTGCAGGTTTAACATTTTTTTTCGAGATGAATATATAACCTTGTACAAAAATACCATATAAAAAGGTACTGCAGGGTTTAAAAATGTTTTGCGAGACATAAGGGAATTAATTTAGTAGATAAAGTGACGGTCTCTGTAAAAAACACTTTTTTTTCAGCGTCGCATCATTTTACGTCACTACAGGGAGATGTTCGCAGAGCTCTGTGTTGACTCAGTGCAGAATATATTGGTATTTAGCAATAGCGGCCGTGAATCAGTGTGTTTTCGTTAGTTTTTGTATTCTATTTATCATCGTAATTATTGTGTAAATTATTGTGTTTGTGGAGGTTGCACAAACTTCATCCTGTCAGGACATCGAGTACAGAGATTTACTAACAAGAAAAACTACGCTGCTATCTTCCGTGCCGGGGTTCGTTTTGTGCAGGTGAAGAGACGGGACTTCCCTTCTGCATCTGCTTCGAAAAACGCGTTCATTATAGACCGGAGGATTATCATCCTGGCGATATGATGGGAGTTCAACATTGTAATACTTCTGTAAATGATTATATTAAATTAATAAACTTACACATGCAATGCTTCTTCACCGTTTTTACTTGAATCAATTTCAGCACTGATAAATACAAATTATGTACACAGTCTCACACTTACACAAAACAGTTTTGAATGATGTGCTGGGTAATGTAAATACTCCAATTTCATGCATGCCATGCATGTAAACTTATATATACATTCAAGTTCACACAACATAATCACGGCGTCATATACATCCTCACACTATCAGTGAATGGGCACGGAATAAACTCATAACACAGAATTAATTAATAAAGGATAACATGAAACATACAGTAACACTATATGTTTGGCCGCCGGCGGGAGACATGATCACGGATCCGTCAGAGATGCAGCTCGATGAAGACTTAGGGTGCACATTTCAAGTTTTGTGTTTGATTATTACATTTGCTAACTACCAAATCAGTCGTGATGAGAAACGGCTATATCACGTAACGTTAGTGTGGACGGATATTAACGTGATGAGAAACGGCTATATCACGTAACAGTGTGGACGGATATTAACGCGTGATCATGTCTCCCGCCGGCGGCCAAACATATAGTGTTACTGTATGTGTTTCATGTTATCCTTTATTCATTAATTCTGTGTTATGAGTTTATTCCGTGCCCATTCACTGATAGTGTGAGGATGTATATGACGCCGTGATTATGTAGTTGTGTGAACTTGAATGTATGTGTGACATACGCTTGATCAAAGTTTATTCATTTCTTTTATTAGTAATCAGTTACTCCTAGATGACCAATAGCTTTGCTATTGCCTGATTCATGATAATAATCTGTACAATATTGTGATCTGAGCACAGGTCGTTACCTAAAGTAATCTATAAGCTAACACCGGTCTCTGTCCTGTTCTCCACTGCTTCTCCTCACAGAACAGCTCAATTTGTCTCTTTTGACCGTTATTCTGTCTAATTCTGGCCTGTCCCTGCTCTCTTGACCACATAGCAGGCTAATTGTATGGCTGTGATTAGTTATACGAGTATAAATAAGCATTTACAATTTCCTCAGCGTCCGAACTGTCATTGCGATCCATTGTTTTCCTATAGTTTATATTGATCACGCTCCCTTCACTGACGTCATGTCCGATTGGGCATTTTTCAGATGCGGAAGTAAAATTTTCTCACAAAAAACAACTCCAGAAGCCTATGTAGCGTATTTATGTGTGTTTTTTCAAGAAAATCTATTTCATACATTATTTTTCTATACATTGAATCACTAAAGCTCTAACCTGCAATATGCCCTTTAACTGCCTATTGCCTGCTGTGCACAGTTGCCCTGAAGCCACCGGGCTTGGGCCTGCCATCGCTGCTCGCAGCTATATTTAGGGCCAAAGCCCTCTAAGGGGCTGAAGGCCCTTTTGTCTTCTTTAGGATTATTTTTTTTTTTTTTTTTTTCTAAGTTGTTGGGGTTTTTGGGGCCCTTAACATGCTCAAAAACTCTTGAAATTTTGCACACGGATCAGAACCCGCGGCCATGACAGCCGTAGAAAAGCTGGTACCCGGGCGTGGCAGAGGGGCTCGACAGCGCCCCCTTGAGTTGGGTCAGAAAACGTGGTCCATATATCAAACACGCTTGCACATACAAGTATAAAACTCGGTACACATATAGTTAAGTTATACGTCATAAGTAACAGGAAGTCAGCTATTATGGGTTGTTTGAAAAACGCATGCTCTGGAATTTGATATACTCCTCCTAGGCAATTAATCCGATCGCCACCAAACTCGGTCAGCATGAAGTCAAGACATTGATGATGAAAAATTGCCAGCGGATTTTTGATATCTCGAACAGTTTGGCTGTGGCGAGGCAACGAATTTATGGCGAGAAAAGGGAAACAGGAAATGTGTTATAACTTCTGCATACATATATTGATCTTTGTGAAACTTCACGTGTATGTTGGTTGTAATAGTCAGATCACATGGATGTGACTATTGTGAGTCAAAGTTATACTGCCACCAACTGGCAGCAGGAAGCGTGTCACTTTCAAAATGCTTTGAGATCACCATTTTATTTTTATCCGATTTGCTTCAAACTTCACCACAATAATGTCAAAACATGGCAGATGTAGACCTTTGAAAAGAATTGTGATATCTCAAACATAGTTGCCTTGGCAACACGTCAAACTTTTATAATTTTCTTGGGCGTTTTTGAAGCCGTTAACATGCTTCAAATTGGATGAAACTCGACACACATATCATTATTGTCATACAGTAGATATGGACAAAGCCTTAGAAACGGGCAGGGAGCAGGGGCTCTGCAGCGCCACCTTTTGACAAAAGTGGGGGGTTTAGTTTAACCTACAGTCACCAAACTCTGTACACTTATTGTTCTCATTAAACTGGACAACTTTCTCATTTACAGTCATTAGCTCTGACCAACAGGAAGTCAGATATTTTGGTTTAAATGTGGATTTTTCAAACATTCTTACGCACACACATAAGCTCTCTTAGACGTAGGGTCTCAGTCACCCTACCCCCCTCCCTCTGTGTGTATGTGTGTGTGTGTGTGTGAGTGAAAGTGAGAGACAGAGAGACAGAGAGAGTTTTACAGCCTCAGATCAGTTATTTAACCCTTTTATTGCAGACTCACTGTCCTTAAGAGTTTATTTCCAACCCTTACTCAAACACATCTGAAGCAGCTAATCAGGCCAGTTAATCTGTAGGCCACTGACAACATATTATTCCATTATTATTTTGATAATTAGGGTTAATTCAAATATAAAAACACACTGCAAAAGCATGCTTTTGGTGCATAAGATTGGGACACAAACAACAGCTCAGGGAGGTCAAAAACATGAAGTGTGAGGATTATTGACTAGCCTACTGCGTTTCAAATTACGGGTTCCACTTCCGGTTTGGTGAACTTCCATTCAAAAAAACTGAAACTTATCATTTCAAATCATATGGTTGCCCTACAATTAAAGCTTATCTGTCAGCTTGACTGAATCAGCTGTCAATTTCTTTCATGTTTTATTTTCAGACATCATGAGAATGACATAACGCTTGGTATTGTAATATGTTACAACAAAAATATCTATGGCAAGAGCTCTTTTCAGCAGCTGCTTTCTATCCTCCAGAATATTTTATTTTGTCTCTTTGCATACTGCTGTAATAGTATGAAAAAGGACAGCATATACTGTACATTTGTGGTCTGTTCTCTCTATATAATTTACAATACATCCCATTAATAATTCACTGGAATGCACAAAGAATCTCCTCAAAGCCTCACGTCTCTTTCCAGGTTTGTTTCACAGGTATCACACAATGCTGAAGTTCATGACCTTTTTTTATTAAGGCAATGTATCACATAATGCACATATATATTATTATAGCATATGTTCAACCCATCCGTTATTGCTGTGGAAAAAAATCACACCTTTACATGGCTTGTTGAAATTACGTTGTTGATGCTTTCACACTTTTAAATTTCCATTTATTGTTCATTGGTTGAAGGGTGAGTAGAATAATGTCATCTTATTGTACCCAGTTTAAAAAGATCATAGTGTCTATCACTGACCGTTTACAGTTTAACAGAAATTACTCCCATAATTCGTGCAAAGCGTCATGGGGCGTTGGAATAAGGTGGATACAACATCAGCAATCACAGACATTCGCATTAAGGCTTTGAAAAGAATAGTGATATCACAAACACTGTTGCCATGGCAACGCATCAAACTTTAATATTAGTTTTGGAAGCTTTTGAGACTCTTAACATGCTTCAAATTGCATGAAACTCAATGCACACATCAGAGATATCAACCAGCAGACATGGGCAAAACCGTAGAAACGGGCGGGGAGCAGGGCCTCTATAGCGCCACCTTTTGACAAAAGTGGGGGGGGGTTAGTTTAACCTACAGTCACCAAACTCGGTACACTGATTGTTCTCATTAAGCCAGATAATTTTCTAATTTACAGTCATTAGCTCCGACCAACAGGAAGTCTATTTTGGTTTGAATGTGGATTTTTTGACTAAACAGGCTCTGAATTTTAAACTACTACTTCTAGGGAGTTTATTCCATTCAGAGGGGTGTCTGTGTGTGGGTCTATGTCTGTGTCACACTGTCTATATATATCTTTTTCTCGCTCTGTGTATGCATATGTGTGCTTTACAGTCTTATTTTTTTTCTAAATATTGTTATTTATTTTTAACAATTACAATTAGAATTTTTGAATTATTTATTTACTGATATAATTCAAATTGATTAAAAAACCCTGTTTCAGTAAAATTTCACATGATTACGAAAGTGGCTGTTTAAAATAAACTTGCATAAGGGCATCTTTACACAGCCGATTTATGGCTGTTCTGAAGCGGGTCTGTACCTGCTCAGAATTCAGTGTAAAGACGCAATGCTGTGTTAAAGAAGACCTAAAATACGCCGGATCTGACCCACCTCAGCCCCTAGTATCAAAGGCGAGTCTGATACTGTTCTGGTTCAGTGTAAATGAATGCGGAATATAGCCGCTCTAAACTACGTCATTGCCATGACAACCAAAAGCATTCCAGTCAGCTCAGGCGGCGCGAGATTCAAGAAGCAGGAGACGAAACATAACGTAGGGCAAATAATAAAAATAATGTCTTCCAACAAGGGGCATTGAAATAAAAGAGTCCTGTACTCACATCGTGAAGCAAACCACCAAAATAACAACAGAGAATCGTTGTGTGTCATCAGTTGGCTTTCAGCCAGTGGTGTAGTCCTAAAAAAATAAGTGGTGTACTATTACCCCCCCCCCCCCCCCCCAAAAAAAAAAAAAAAAACACAAGTAATTGTACTTTATGTTGTTGTTCACTAGTAACATGCTTCATTAAAAACAAATAAATACAGTGCATTCTAAAATTCTAAATTTTTAATGCTTTACAGTTTGACTATTATTTAAACATGTTGCTTTGGAATTATATTCACTGTGAAAAGTGATATCTGAAATTAAAGTTTCATTTTATTCAAAAGGGTGTTAAAAAAGCCAATTATTCGAAATCTAATTTATTAACATTATAAAAATGTGGTCACAAACAAACAAAAACAGTAATCAGGCTGAATGAAAATTTAAACCACTCTCTGTCAGTAGGTGGCGCTTATGGAGCAGCAGAAATAGAGCTGTTTCCCCGGTAACCTCTGTAAACTCAGTTTTATATTATTTATTACTATATAAGCGTATCAGTTTGACAGAATTGTCTACTTCATTGTGTTATAAGAAGTCAAACTATCATTATCCATTATAAAAGCATTTGTTATGAAAAAATAGCCTATACACATAGCCTATAGAAACAAGATGTCACAGATGTAATATAAATCTAGTGAATTCCCTTAATATGTTATAAATTCTACAAGTTAGCCAAATTTACCATAATTACTATAAAACTATATAAATTCTAATAAGGGAGGGTCATGAATAGTTTAAAAAGCTCCCTAATAATTGTTGGGGCAAGATTTGTCGTCCTCTTTTCAGTCTTTTGTTCATTTTGTCCATCAGTCTAGATCACGTTTGACTTTCTCTATAGCGTTATAAAGTGTTTAACTCTCAATAGAATTCAAATGGATCGCACATTTTATCATCAGTGTCGGGATGGCTCGTGGAAATCTTTTCACACTTTTGGAGCTTAATAAGATTCATAGTAGCAGCCTAGTGTTTCGCTTTTGATTCGCGCACTAATGCATTAAATAAGCAAGGCTTCATTTGCGTTTATGGTCTTTTCAGTTTGTACGGGAACTTAGCGCTTATAAAAGCTCTGAACGCATGATGTAGGCTATATAATTAATGAATAGTCTTATTTCCTCACCACCATATTTCTCACGCCGAGACCGCTGCAGTGAGAGAACTGCGCTCAATGCGCCGCTCAAAACACCGAGCGGCTTTGATCGGAGTCTCTCACTGCAGCGCGAACACGCACAGCCTGGTTTTTAGCCGATGATGAGCGGAAAAAGGTAGAATGACAGAAGTGCTCATGCACCAATAGACCTTTTTCACACTTCCGGGTTTTTGGCTTCCGGAATGAGCCACGCAGTGTAAAAGATTTTCCGGTTACAGTGATAGATAGCCTCGATCAGAACCAGTTCGGGAATCAAAGTCGTTTTACGAATTAAATGTCTTGAAAATGTTTGAACGGCCTTGGTGAATTATTGGTGAGACTACAGAGCTCGCATTAAGAGCTAAATTTAATAAATAATTTGAAGTGATGGCGGTTAAACTGGTTATATTCTTCGTGTATGTTTGGCGCGGCTGTGCATTATCGCGCTCCATGTGCTGTAAAGACAGTGTCTGTGTCTAAACGTGCATACTATGTGACATTATTAATATTCAGTACTATTTAGGGTGGATAGTATGCACATAATGAGATGTATAGAGTGTTTTTAGCGACGTGCTGGGGAAATGATCGACTGGTAGATCCCTTATCACACAAGACTGATCCTCTGATTCGTGAAGCAGGACTGCTCGCACCATGATATTTCTGGATATAAACACTTCAGTCATCTCTCACTCATTTTCCTGTCATCATCATCTTAAAGTGTGTATTATGTGCAGCATTGTTGTGCAATTGCAACATGCAAAGACTGATAATTGTGTACAGTGTGGTTTTGGAAATTATGCCTTAGTTTAATCATTTTAATCGATCAGGATTAATGATAACATATGCTTGAATGTGGGATGTGATGCCATATGAGACATGCTATATATTTTTTAAAACGTAGCTATTAAACTCACGACAATATTATGTATCTCACGACTTTATATCCCACATTAAAGTATATATTGGGAGTTAATTTTTTTAATTAATAAATTATATAAATGTTCGTAGTACGTAATACGATCTGGGAAATTGCTGAATGCGTAGCCTTTGCTGTATGACAACTGGTGATATAAATCCATCTTCCGGTAAATTCGATCAACGGTCTGAGTGGCTGTATAAGCTACAAACAAGTAAAAAATAATTCATTTGTAGATTATACAAAAGCTATTTGGAAAACAGACAAAACAGAAAAGGTAAGAAGCGATATTTGAGAAAAGAGCATATCAATGTAATAGCCGTAGACGCATAGCGGAACTAACTTTACCCTGCGTCACGTGATTTCCGATTCTTGTGAAAAAGGTCTATTACAACAAAGAATCGCGAGTTTACACAAAAGCATTGGACACACAGTTAAAGGAGAAGATAACAGGACATTTTTTTATGGACTTTCGAAGCAAAAACAAGTGGGTATACGCAAATACTGATCCTTAGAAGTCGTAATACGCAAACAGCCCTGAGCAAAAAGTAAGCATACGGCGTATGCGTGCGTATCGCCCCGACTACACCACTGCTTTCAGCGTATGTAATCTTCCTATATGAAGAGACTTTCAGATCAACGCGCTGCTACATTTCTCTCAGATAAATGCTTAACACAATCGGCGTCACTTTGATTGTGTACTGTTATATTCCAAAAATCATCTCCTTGAGGACGATATTTCACCCACACACGACGGTCTGGTGATTTGCTGCTTCCTGATACATGCAAATGTTACCATCATTTGTTGTTTCTGTCTCTTTGGGAAAAAAAAAAAAAAAAAAAAAAATGTTCGACCTCTTTTAATCCTGTTGTGAACTACCCGGTGTAATAATGAATAATTTCTTGTTGCATCGTTCCAACTGGGACAATTTTTATCATGACAAACATCAAAGCGTGAGATATAGCACGCAGTTTACTACTTAAAATTTTCGTATTTTTTTATTTTGAGTTATATTTCATTGTTTATTATTTAATTATTTTTAAATTAATTTTGTTAAAACTGTTAGTTTTGAAATACTTATGTTCAAAGCATGGTTTCCCACGATTTTAATTCCTGTGTAAATGCATTCATGCCGTTTCAGAGGAGCATTAAACAGTCTGTGTAAATGCACATTTTTGTGATTTTATGCCGCTTCAGAGTTGGTTTCTGTGCCGCTTTTTCTGTGTAAAGATGCCTTAAGTGAGCAGAAAATTCAAGACATGAACCTTATTAATACCTGAGACTGACATTAAAATTGTCTTTGCAGGTTCTGAGATTAGGCTCTATTTATTATTTATTATTTTTCCATTTTATTTTTTATCTTATACCACACATATTAAAATTAAATGAATGCATGCTTTTGGTGCATAAGATTGGTGCACAAACAACAGCTCATGGAGGTCAAAAAACACATGAATAGAAGTGTGAGGATTATACAACATCAGCAATCACAGACATTCACATTATGGCTGGATTAGTTATTTCAGAGCATTGTGGAGTTTGCACAAATAACAGTATATAATTTGGTCTAGAATTTTTATAAGGGTTGTCTGAAGCCGACTTCAGACTGCATGATTTTCAAACTAGTCTGGTCACTGTCCTTTTCACACTGCATTACTTTCGCTTTCGATTCAGTCGCTGTTGTGTTCAAAATGCATGATGGATCGGCGACAGAAGGTTTCACACTGCATGAATTTAGAATAAGAAGAATCGCCGACACATCTGTCTGGCACTCAAACTACGTTTCACAACCAAACACACGGGAGATGTGACAAGGAAACAACACAATATCACGTATGCAAGACCGGAGTTCTCAAGTGAGACTGGGTTTATTATTAAAAACGGTAACCCGCAAGGAGCTTGCAATACGAATGGCCTGTGTGCTGATTTTCAGCGAAAACAAGAAAAAGAGAAGAATAATATGGAGGAGGAAATGGTTGGAGAGACTGTGACAGAGCACTCGCATAACAGAGCACTGATTTGCCTGTGATTTCTGGCATTTGTCTGCGATTTCACAAAACCTGTCTGCGAGCTAAAATTGGGGCTAAATCATGCAACCTGAACTCGCAATGAGAAAAAACCCAGACATTTCAGATTATGGTGATATTCTGCACTCATTTGAAATAGACTTATAACATTCTGTGACATGAAAGTCATCTAAATTTAAACAATCTCATGCATGTGGGTTTTGTGGTTTGTCATCATAGGAGCATCAGCCGCTGCAGTAAATGTGATTTGAAATTGACATAGTCCTTTTATGTTTAATTGTTTTAAATGCACATTGCCCGCCGTGCACAGCTGACCTGAAGCAACCGGGGTGGCGGTGCCACCGGGCTTTGGCCCGTCATCGCTGCTCACAGCTATATTTATTATTCTTTTCCAAACATTATCGCATTTTTGAGGGCCTAAACATGCTTGAAAACTCACGAAATTTCGCACATGTGTCAGGACTGGCGAAAATTGACATCTGATATAGGTTTCCGAAATGGGTGGGGCAAAATGGCTCGATAACGCCACCTATAAAACTTCAACGGTGTGCGCCTCGGGCTACGTTCAATGTACATGTATGAAATTCGGAACATACGTGTACCGTCCCATTATCTACAAAAAAGTCTGGCGCTAAGTCCTAAACAAAACAGGAAGTCAGCTATTTTGAATTTCCTATGCGATTTTTGTGTAGTTTTTGCCATTTTCACTTTAACGAACTCCTCCTACAGTTTTAATCCGATCATCTTCAAATTTGGTTTGTGTAATCAAATGGTTTGTGCAACACTAAATTGTGAAGATCTTGAGTTTTCGTCAAAGGGCGTGTCTGTGGCGGCCTGACAAATTTTGATGTTTCGCCATGAAACAGGAAGTTGCTGTAACTAAGGCAGGCAATGTCCGATCTGCCCCAAACTTCACACACTTGATAAAAGTATTCCTGAACACATGTCCATGCCCATATTCAGTTATAGTCATAGCGCCACCTGCTGACAACAGGAAGTGACATGTTTTACACTGTTATGGACTCCTAACAGCATATTAAAATGTGCCAGCAAGTGCTAAACAGGCTAACAACATGCTAGAAAAATGTTAGCAAAACACTTAGCTAAGTGCTAAAGCATGCTAATAATACAGTGAAAGAGGAAGTTGCTGTAGCTCAGGCATGTAATGTCCAATCTACCCCAAACTTAACACGTTTGACAAGAGTCCTTCCCTGAACACATCTACATGACAGTATTCAGTTATAGTAATAGCGTCACCTACTGGCAACAGGAAGTGACGTTTTTAACAATGTGATGCACTAGTAGCAACATACTAAAATATGCAATTGAGTACTAAACATGCTAGAAACATTCTAAATCATGCTAGCAAAACCATCCCACATACAAATGGTATTACATTATCCTAAAAAAATATAGGCTACATAAAATATAGGCTACATAAAAACCTGACATTATCCTGATGGGACCAGATGCACTGCCTGAAGTCAGCAGAGATAACCAGTAGAGCTTGGCTGATCTGACAACTCCACAGATGAAGCAGAATCATTTTACCTTGCACAGTCTTAAAATGGTTATGGTTCAATGGCTCACTGCTTTTTTAAGTTTTTATTTATTATTTTATTTATTTTGTGGATCATTGCTGCTCTGTAATTGGCCATAATGCAAGATTCGTCTTTTCCGAGATCATTTACTCTTCCCTGTGGAACCCGGAAGCTGGACCTCTGACCTACCTTCAGTACGATCTGAATTTCTGTGTTTTGAATTTTATAGAATATTGAATTTGGTGTTTCGAATTTGTTCTTCATTGTAGAGAAGTGGGTTTTGACGGCCCACTCCCTGGACATGTTATGGTCCAAGATGGAAAAATAAAAATGATGGCCCAACTCGCAAAGCACTATGGTGCAAAAAAATGGTGTTTTATTTAGGGATGTTCCGATTCCGATACTAGTATCAGAAATACCACCAATACCACAAAAAATTCTGGTATTGGTATCGGCGAGTAATTAAACTCATGTACCGATCCGATACCATTTTCCTTAACAATACCTAGTTGTGCCCGCTATCTTTGCTTAACACAGCAAATCGGAAATCAATTCTTCTTCGCGGCTCAGAATGCAAACACAGGAAGCTGTGTTGCCACAAGCAACCACTGTTTAGAGCAGCGAAGAAGAAATGAAAATGTGCTAGCAGTATGTCCACTGTTTGGCAGTATTTCAGACTGCACCAACCAGCCAGTAAAACGGCGACATGTCTCATATGCAATGCTGCAATTTCAAGGGGTGGCACAAATATTGGTAACTTTAACACAACTAACTTAATAAAGCATTTGAAGACGCGTCACCCTGCGCAACACAATGGTTACATAAAGGCTAGGATGGAGAAGGATGAGGCATGCCAGAATCAACAATCTTTGGAAGCTTCAGTCAAACAGAGAGAAAGTTTTCAAAAGACAGCCAACGAGTGATAACAATAACCGACAAAATTGTTGAGTTTATTGTTCTGGATGACCAGCCTCTGTCAGTCATCAAAAACGTGGGATTTCGCCGCTTAATTGAACATTTGGAGCCCTGGTACAGTTTGCCTGGTTGCAAATACATCTCTGAAACAGCGCTCCCTAAGCTATAAGACAGTGCGTGAACACATTTTATGTAAACTAAAAGATGTGCAAACAATCAGCTTTACTACAGACATTTGGAGCTGCAACGCGACCCCACTGTCTTTACTAAGTTTGACAGCACACTGGTTGGACACAGTGACACCGTCATCTTTTACACTTCAAACTGCAGTGTTGCAAGCTAACGAGTTTCGTGGGTCACACACCGGCACATCCATAGCTGAATCAATTGAGGGGATGCTTGTGAAGTGGAATATCTCTAAGTCCCGTGTTCATGTTATTTTGTGTGATAACGCAAGCAACATGAAAAAAGCCATGGACGAGATGGGTGTGTCGAGTTTGGGGTGCTTTGCACACTCTCTCCAACTGGTGGTACACGAAGGCCTATTATCACAGAGAAGTGTGAGTGATGCGCTGGCGAACTGTAGGAAGATAGTCGGCCATTTCAGACACTCGCCACTGGCCACAACGCGCCTGGAGGATATTCAGAGGGATCTAAAAATGCCCACCAAACGTTTGCACCAAAACGTGGTGACAAGGTGGAATAGTACTTTTTATATGGTAGTGAGTTTACTTGAGCAGAAGCGAACGATTTCAGCATACGGAGCTGATCACGACCTGCCAGCCACATTAACAGCTAACCAGTGGGCTTTGCTGGAAAAAACTGACCAAACATTTGAGGAACTGACCAAACAGATTAGCTCCTCCACCTTGTCTGTAGCGGAAGTCATCCCCTCAGTTACAGTTCTAAAATGGCTACTTGCTCGGGAGAGCCAGGAGGACACCGGTATAAAAACAATGAAAACTACTCTTCTTGAGGCCGTAAAGAAACGATTCGCAACCATCGAGGAAGAGCCCTTGTATGCAGTTGCAACTCTCTTGGATCCATGTTTCAAGGACAGGTATGTCTATTAAAATTGTCCACATTTATTATTGTCACTGCCATATGGAGTATATTAGTTCACTTGTTATATTATTTTAAAATGGTACTGTATAAACGCTATTTTTAAAAACTTTTTGCACTTAATTTAATAATTACTGATATATATAGTGTGTGACCACACACCAAAGGCTACTTTGGAGGTTATTTGTTACATTTATTTATTGTTTTTCATTATTGTTTCTTTCAGATACTTCTCAAGTGCAGACAACATCAAGCATGCAAAGAATGCTCTGACAGTAGAGATGGAGAAGATTGAGAAGTCACTGACAATGACCAGCACAACTGTAGCAGAGAAAATTGCAGAAAGCCCCAAGAAAACTCCACGAATGGAAGTGTAGTTAGGCGGCGGCAGCAACAGCAGCAACAGCAACAGCAGAGAGGGTAGCTTGAAGGGGGAAGTCTGTTTGAGGAATTCCTGCAGGAGTATGATGAGGAACATGGCACAGGTACTACAAGCACACATGTGCAACTTCAGACATATGTGATGGAGCAAATCCCATTCCAGTACTGGGCAGTCAACCAAGTTCGATTTCCCACTCTGGCTGCCACTGCTGCGAAGTTTCTCTGCGTCCTTGGTACCATTGTGTATAGTGAGAGACTTTTCAGCACAGCATCTAACATTGTGGATGCAAAGAGAAACAGACTAGGAGGAGAAAGAGCAGAAATGCTCATTTTCCTGAAGAAAAACTTGCCATTGTTATTGAAATTGTAAGCAATACTAAGTTCCCACAGTAGTGTGTAACCTAGTTTAAGTTACTTGAAATATCTAGGTTTAATACTGCTCTTGTTGAATCTTATCTTGTTCAGTTGAGGTTTATTTCTATTAAGTTTCTTACTTCACTACATTGTGGCTGCACTTAGTGTTTTTAAAGGACTATTTTGTGTATAAGTTACTGTTGCACATTTTTTTGTGCTATTGTATTTAAAAACTGAAATGCCTTTTATTTAACAAAATTGTTCTGGACTAAGTTTTAAAGAGATTATTTTCTTATATAATTCCTAGATTTATTCGTTGCACTATTTTTAATACAGTTATATTGTAAAACTAAAATACCTTTTCCAGTTTACAGTGTTAGATTTGTGGCTGCATTTGAAGTTCTTTTTCACTTAAAATAAATAAATACTATAACTGACAAAATGACAAATGTATGTCAGATAATAAAAATACTCTAGTTCACTTTATGTATTTGTTCTTGTTTTATTTAGGGATAAGTCTGAAGCACACCATAAAATAATTCTATCAATTCATACAGGGCTAGTAGTATATCCAGCTGTAGATACACACCCAGGTATTGGATCAGTACTCTGTATCAGCCGATACCCTGAGCTCAGGTATCGGAATTGGTATCGGGAATGGAAAAGGGGTATCGGAACATCTCTAGTTTTATTTATATAGAGGTGCGCAGTATATACAAGTGAGTGCAAAATGTTATAAAAAATAATCAACTCTTCCACCAAAACAAAAATAACTAAATAAATGAATAAACAACATGCTGACACTCATCCCACATACACGATTTCACAGAGGAAAATAACATGTTACCTTATTCCGGTAACGGCCGTACACAAGTCGAGTTCCAGCTGAACTCTGACCCAACAGACTGATAAATTTGTGTAAAAAAAAAAAAAAAGAAAAAGAAAATTTGCCAGTGGACTTCAGTTTTACTTCTGAAGTAAATGTTTTTTGCTTTAAGGGTGCTTAGATATTTTCAAGGTAAACAAGACAAGTATACATCTTAATGCGTAATTATCCTAAAACATTAGATATGTTGTGATTTGCAGCTTTATCATAGCATGATAATATGTGTTTAGTATGCAGGTCACATGGTACAGCAATTTGCCCGAAAGCTATTTGAGACCACAGAACAGAGACCCCTGTTCATCCCTGTTCCCCAGAGCCTCCTCCCACCTCTCAATTATCGTTTATTTTCAGCATTATTGCAGGTTCTTAAAGATGTTTATCAATGTTGAAGAACTGAATTATGTTGCTGTTACCCTATATACAATACTAATTAACCACAATTCATAATAAACAAGATTTCAAACAAACAAACAAAAAATACAACATTAAACATATACAATATTAAAATATACAGATTACTAATCTAACATCAAACATTACATATTACAAAGGTGATTTCTAAAATCCACAGTCTGCACATATAATGAATGGGAGATCTTCAAGGAAATTAGGTCTATTGAGCTGTAAAGCCCTTTACTTTTTTCTGCATGTGTAAGGAATGAGTTGTGTCAGCAAAGCCCCTAAGCATGTGCATGGCTAGCTACACGCATACTCAGCACACTGTACTTGCAGTGGGTGTGTGTTTGAGTGATTGAAAACCCGTTTCCACCTTGTCAAGTTTCATAAAATATATTGAATTGTATAATATTCACAAAATAGCATAACTAATGGTGCAATTGCTAGTGTATAGTGCATTTGTATAAGTGCATAACTAATCCTAAGTGTTTACTTCAAGTAACTCCCGCACCGTTTGTGCTACAAGTATGAATGCTGCTTGTTGAGGCAAAGTGTACTGTTGCTTCTTTGATCCATTATACTTATAATTTTATTATAAAATTGAAAAATCCCTTTGGTTTACATTAAAAGAGTGACCCGAGCCAAAGGATCCAGAACTTTATATAGATGCTCTTTTTATTTTTTCGATTTGGGCCAGTAAGCAATAGATCAGGAACCAAGCAGAACGCCTTGACAACTGCATAGCAAAACACATTTGATATGTGTTCTACTGTTAAGTTCTGAGTTCTATACGTTACCTTAAATAAGAAAGCAGCTGCTAAACTGTTACCAACCAGCTGCAACTTCTGGGGACTGTGAAGGATGTTACAATACAGGCTTCAGAAATTCAACTGACCTTAGACATTTCCTTTTTTCCAGAACGAGGAGAATGGCAATGGCAAAGGTAAGTGGATTTAAACCTTGAAATATAATATAATAAAATTTAGTGTTGTGATCCCGAAGAATTTAAAGTTAGGAGGCGGATCACCCCACACCACTTCATATAACTCACCGTAACTCAACAAAATGTTCACCTTACTTAAAGGTACTCCGATTAGGATTTTTGGAGCCAATCATCAATGACAGGAAGCAGTATCTGCTGATACAACCACTTATACCGATCTACTTGAAGCCTTCTTTTTATCATGTAAAATTACTTATGGGGATGCATTTATTAAGTATATAATTTGTCAGGGATCTCAAGGAAAAAGACTCAAATGCAGAAATGCGACTCAAAATTTGAGTAATAACAGTCATTAAATGTTCCAGCAAAAGATCAAAGTTCATACGGATGGCTAGATCACAGAGAGGTCAGGAGTCAAACACATCCCTCAGGTAAGACAGCTCACATAGACAAGAACAGGGAAAAATCCAAATCCGACCTGGCGGCCAGTTTTACACAGTCCAAAAGAACAGGCAGAGGTTCAGAAATGGGCAGATGATTACTTGACACATGTTAAAGTGCAGACAGGAACAGATCAGGAAAATGAGCAAATCACTAGCCAGAGGTCGCAGGAATCACTGGCATAAAAAAGCTGGGCTGGACAAAAAATAAAAACAAACAAATAAAAAACCTGAAATAGATGTGTAGTCACATAGACAAAACTCACTGGCAATGAAAAAGAAAAACAAGAATGAGAAATTGTGGTTTCTGCTGTTTGTGAAAAGTCATTTCTTAATCTTTGAGTCTTGCAAGAGGCAAAGGCTAACACCTTTGGTTTTGCACACATATTTATATTCTGAAGATACCATGTGACAAGAATTTAAGCCAAGCTTTTTTTACCATATATGGCACATTCTTTCTAGCTTAGAATAAATTTCACCTTGCTGTAAACACATATGTCTTGTTCATGTTTCATTCTCCCTTAGATCTTTTGTTCAGAGTTACATATAATAGAAGATACACATAATAGAATATCATATGGCTATATTATACTTAAATATTATACTTATTACTTGTTTTCTGAATAATAATCTTCTACAATGAGTTTCATTTCACACACACACCCACACATATATACATATATATATATATATATATATATATATATATATATATGAATGACATTATGAAAGGTAATCAATATGTCATATTTTGAGCAGTGAACATGAGAAATTGTGATGATCATGTGAGCATATTTCACATAACTGGTGTACACTTTTTCTGCAACAAGATATAATGGTAATCTTTCTTTGGTAATATTATCATAGATTACACTCAATTCAGTTATATTCTAATCAATAACTAATCAATAAAATATTCTTCAGAAACAGCTGTAAGCGCATTCACAGCTGCATAAATTACAAAGCCCAATCAGCTGCATGTGGGCAACATGTGCAAAAGAAAAACAAAAAACACATGCAGGAAGATAGTGACAGATCCAGTACCCCTGGAGAACAGTACCCCTCCCACCAGGGACGCCTCCTGGCGAACCCCTAATGGATGGAGACTGGAGGCGATGAAAATCTTCAATAAGCGAACGGTCCAGTATGTCCCGAGCCGGGACCTAAGATCTCTCTTCCGGACCATATCCCTCCCAGTCCACGGTGTCTGAAATGAAGAATCCGTCTGACGATGAAGGCAGGAGCACCTTTGATCATCAGCGGAGGAGGGGGAAGAGGAGCAGAAACAGGAGGAGAATAGGAAAAATGCAAAACAGGTTTAATCCGAGAAACATAAAAAAAACATGGTGAACAGGATGAAAAGAATTAGGCAAACGAAGCTGTGCCACCACTGGACTGATGACCTTGACAATAGGGTATGGCCCAATAAATCTAGTAGCCAACTTATGTGATGAAACCATAAGCAGCAAATCTCTCGTAGAGAGCCATACCCTTTACCCACAAACATATCTCGGAGCCGCAGTCTGACTGAAGTCAGCCGCTCTTTTAATGTGTTTTTCAGACCAAACAAGTGCTTCACTGGCCCTCCTCCAAGTACAGCGACAATGCTGGATAAATGTCTGAACTGAGGGAACAGCAGATTCGATAGCCTGGGACGAAAACAAAGGGAGCTGATAACCAAGACAACACATGAATGGGGAAAGCCCAGTCGAGGACACCAGCAAGGAGTTATGGGCATATTCAGCCCCGGTTAGCTTCTGACTCCAGGAGGAGGGGTTATGGGAAGCTAGACATTGGACCATCCGCTCAAGATACTGGTTAGTGCAGTCTGTCTGGCTGTTGGTCTGTGGATGGAATCCTGAAGACAGACTGGCGGAGGCACCCAGCTTTCGACAGAATTCAATCCAAAACTGAGAGGAGAACTGGGGCCCCCTCTCAGAAACCACATCCTCTGGAAGACCATGAATCTCAAAGTCGTGGTCAACAACCACCTGTCACCCTAGCAAAAGGGAGTTTAGGGAGGGGAATGAAATGAACCGCTGTAGAAAAGCGATCCACAAAGGTAAGGATCGCAGTATTGCCACTGGATGGAGGAAGACCAGTAACAAAATCTAGAGCAATATGCGACCACGGGTGGAAAGGAATAGGAAGAGGATAAAGCAGACCAATGGGAGGTTGATTAGATGTTTTATTTTGAGCACAAACCTTGCACACACTCACAAACTGACAGACATCAACCGCTCAATCATAGCAGGCCACCATAAATGCTGACGGATGGCTGCCAGTGACCTCCTTGCACCTGGATGACACGTGAATTTGGAGGACTGGCCCCACTGCAAGATGGTTTCAATTCAATTCAATTCACATTTATTTGTATAGCGTTTTTCACGATACATATAATTTCAAAGCAGCTTTACAGAGAATGCATGTCAACATTACAATTTAAAGAATGCAGTTAGCAAATAATGTAGTAATTTAGGCAATTAATTTACAATCACTGTTAGCAGTTTAACTGAACGTAGAAGCAATGAGCTCCTGAATTACATTAACAATAATTAGGATATAGAAATTGTGCAATGTGCATGTTGATCCAGATGATTGCGTCCTCTGAAGTCCTCGCAGGAGTTAGCGCCATCTCTTCATAGGTGTTGGTCATCTGAGGTCTTCTTAAGAGGCTGGATCCAAACTGAAGCTGAAGTCCTCTCTAGTCACCTCGGGACAGGTGTCCCGAGGCAAAACAGAAAAGCAAATGGATAATAATTAGCGTAGCTGCTTTTCATAACATTAAGCAAAGATAGTCATGTGCAATTGATCTGATATGAGATGCATTATGTGAATGCTTGGCTAAAGAGATGTGTCTTTAATCTAGATTTAAACTGGGTGAGCGAGTCTGAGCCCCGAACATTATCAGGAAGGCTATTCCAGAGTTTCAGAGCCAAATGTGAAAATGCTCTCCCTCCTTTAGTGGACTTAGCTATCCTAAGTACAACCAGAAGTCCAGAGTTTTGTGATCTTTAAAAGCGTGAAGGATTGTAGGGTTGATAGAAGATCAGTTAAGTACACAGGAGCTAAACCATTTAGAGCCTTATAGGTCATTAGCAATACTTTATAATCAATACGGAACTTAATGGGTAACCAGTGTAGAGATGATAAAATTGGTGTTATATGATCATATTTTCTTGACCTTGTAAGAACTCTAGCAGCTGCATTTTGTACTAATTGTAGCTTATTTATTGAGGAAGCAGGACAACCAGCTAATAATGCATTACAGTAATCTAGTCGAGACGTCATGAAAGCATGAACTAACTTTTCTGCATCAGAAATAGATAACATATTCCGTATCTTAGCAATGTTTCTGAGGTGGAAGAAGGCTGTTTTTGTAACATATGAAATATGATTTTCAAAGGACAAGCTGCTGTCTAATATAACACCCAGGTCTTTAACTGTCGAGGATGGAGTAACAGTACATCCTTCTAAATGCAGATTGTAGTCTGAGAGATTCTGTGTACAGGTTTTCGGCCCAATAAGTAATACTTCAGTCTTATCTGAATTTAATAGAAGAAAATTACTACTCATCCAATGTTTTACTTCTTTAATACATTCTGTCAGATTGGATCATTTAGAGATTTCATCTGGTTGTGTTGAAATATATAACTGAGTATCATCGGCATAGCAGTGGAAACTAATTCCATGTTTTCTTATAATATTGCCGAGTGGCAGCATGTATATTGAAAATAGCAGAGGGCCTAACACTGATCCTTGCGGCACTCCATAGTTTACTATCGTGATCTTAGATTTTTCCCCGTTTATATAAACAAAATTGTGACAGTCTGATAGGTACAATCTAAACCACTGCAGTGCCTGGCCCTGAATACCAGTGTAATTTTGTAGTCGGTCTAGGAGTATTTTATGATCTATAGTGTCGAACGCAGCACTGAGATCAAGTAACACTAGTATTGAGACACAGCCCTGGTCAGAAGCTAGAAGTAAGTCATTTGTCATTTTAACGAGCGCAGTTTCTGTGCTATGATGAGATCTGAATCCTGACTGAAATTTATCATAGATAGTGTTTTTTTGCAAGAAGGAGCATAATTGGACCGACACTACTTTTTCTAGTATTTTAGACATAAATGGAAGATTTGGGATGGGTCTGTAATTTGCTAATACATTTGGATCTAATTGTGGTTTCTTAATGAGAGGCTTAATAACTGCTAGCTTGAACGGTTGTGGGACATGACCTAGAGAGAAAGACGAGTTGATAATATTGAGAAGAGGCTCTTCTGCTACAGGTAACAATTCTTTCAGTAGTTTAGTGGGTACTGGATCTAGTAAACATGTTGTTGTTTTAGACGCAGTGATAAGTTTATTTAGCTCTTCCTGTCCTATAGTTGTAAAGCACTGCAACTGTTCTTGAGGGGCGATAATTGAGGCTGATTCATAAAAATCTGTTAAAGGTTGTACATTTGTATTTCTGATACTTTCGATTTTCTCAGTAAAGAAATTCATAAAGTCATCAATACTAAATTGTACTAAAAATGAAATGTTTTGTTCTGGTGATATCTGTTTATTTGTTAATCTAGCCACTGTACTAAACAAGAACCGTGGATTGTTTTGGTTATTTTCTATGAGTTTGCGGAGATGCTCGGCCCTGGCTGCTTTTAGAGTCTTTTTATAACGAGACGAACTTTCTTTCCACGCGATTCTGAAGACCTCTAAACGAGTTTGTCTCCATTTGCGTTCTAGATTGCGAGTTTCTTTTTTGATAGAGCGAGTAATACTGTTTAGTAGTATTTTTCTCTCTAACCTTTTTTAATCTCATCGGTGCAACAGTATCTAATGTACTAGTTAAAATGGTGCACATTCTGCTAGTCATTTTCTCGAGATCATTTGTGTGTTTAGGTACGATGAGCAGCTGAGACAGATCAGGCAGGTTATTTGTGAATTTATCTATAGTTGTCGGGAGAATTGTTCTGCCTAGTTGATATTGCGGAGCAATTTGACAAATATCATCAGTATGCAGTACGCATGTTACTAGGTAGTGATCAGTGACATCATCACTTTGCGGTAGAATTTCTATATCGGTTGGATTGATTCCATGTGATATAATTAAATCTAGTGTATGATTAGAACGGTGAGTGGGTCCAGTGACGTTTTGTTTTACCCCAAATGAGTTTAGTAAATCCGTAAACGCAGCCCCTAACACATCATTTGTATTGTCAACATGAATGTTAAAATCTCCAACAATCAGCGCTTTATTGGCGTTGACCAATAGGTCTGAGAGAAAGTCTGAAAACTCTTTTAAGAAATCAGCATAAGGTCCTGGAGGTCTATAAACTGTAGCCAAAGCAAGAGATAGTAGTGACTTTTTACTTATATCTGAGAGTGTAATATTTAGCATAAGAATTTCAAATGAATTAAACCTATAGTTTGTTCTCTGAGTAACATTAAGAATATCTCTATAGATTGTTGCAACACCACCGCCACGGCCAATCAGACAGCATTTATTTTTATAACAGTAGCCAGGTGGACAAGACTCATTAAGACCGAAATAATCATTTGGTTTAAGCCATGTTTCAGTAAGGCAAATTAAATCAAGACTATTATCTGTGATCATTTAATTTATGATAACCGCCTTAGGTGTCAGTGATCTAATGTTTAGTAGCCTCAGCTTTAGAAATTGTTTTTGTTCAGTAATTTTGCGAATTTCTGTTTTGATCACGATCAGATTTTTTCTAGATCCTTTATTTTTATTGTTAGACCTCACTATTCGGGGAATAGACACAGTTTCTATAGACTGTACTACACTCACATTTCTATCAATTAAATTGGCAGAACACAGACTGTGATTTGAGGTTTGACTTACTAGTCATACGGTGCGAAGATGGAGATGTTCTCTGACAGAAGATCAGCTCCGATGCTGCTGGGGTGCAGGCCATCAGCACGGAAGAGCCTAGGTCGCTCCCAGAAAAGATTCCAATTATTTATAAAGAGCAGCTTCTGTTCATTACACCAATACATCAACCATTCATTTAAAGCAAATAATCTACTGAACCTTTCATGTCCTCGTCGGTACGTCGGAAGCGGTCCGGACACGATGATCCTCGTCACTGGCGATGTGGCTCGTACCGTCTCGATCAGGCTCCTGAAGTCCTGCTTCAGCACGTCCGTCTGCCTGGTGTCATTCACCCCCGCCTGTAGCACTACAGCATCAATGGTCTCAGCACCGTTGAGGATCGCGGGAACCTGCGCAGCGACATCGAGAACATGAGCACCAGGAAAACAGTGACTGGGCACCTTACCTTTGGCTGTGGTAGCGTGGACGTGGCGGACGATGGAGTCTCTGATGACCACGGCGTCGCGTTCCGCCTCGCAAAGAGGGGAGAAGCGGTTCCGTATCGAGACCTCGAAGATCGGGGGCGGCAGAGGAGGAGAGGTCCTGGTCCGAGGCCTGGCTCGCGTCTTCCGCTGCTGAAGCACCCACGGTCCCTGGTGAGATGGCGCCGGAGTGATCGAGGGCTGTGATGAACGCGTTCTGGGAGCTCGGGCCCTGTGCAGAGAAACATACGGCGTAGAGGAAGCAGGAGTGTTAATATTGCGCTGTAAACTTATTGAGGAGCGGTGAGCGTCAGCACGGGAAGTTTCCAGCGCTGTCTGCCGCTCGCATAGCTCGGCCTGCTTCTCGAGAAGGGTCCGGATCTGTCGCTCCACGTCCTCTAGTTCCAACTGCACCGCATGCAGCGCAAACGTGTCCTCACCTGCACACAAAGGTAGACAAGCATCCGATACACACGCCATTAGAATAGATGAACAATAATATGGTGAGAGAAGAGTACAAACGCTAGTGTGCCACGCCGCTATTGCTAACGGGCTAAAGCTAATAGCGAATGTTCAGGAAGTCGGATAAAACTAGCGATATCAAGGTAATCCAAGTGTTTTTTATGTACAATATTGGTGGGGATGTGTTCCCCCGCCGAAAAAGAAAGAGTGATATGTTATAAGTTTGATTTTGAGAGACAAAAACAAGCAATTGGGAATCAGCTCGATGGAGCTCTAGCTCAAACAGTGCGGCAGCAGATGGTGGTGTGGACTGATTCAGGCACAAATAACCAAACCGCTAGGCAACCCAAAGGAGTCTCAACTTGAGTCAAAGCTTGTTAACTTGTTTCTTGACACCCCAGACAACAGCCCCCAATAAACGATCTGAAGATAAGATCGTATCAGGAGGGGGCATGTCTTCGGGGTTGCTTAACTGTCAAGATAAAGCATCAGGGTTTGACGTTCTTCGAACCCGGTCTATAAGACAATATAAAATTGAAATATCCAAAGAATAAAGCCCAGCGAAGCAGTTTTGTCAATAGATAAAATAAAAAAAATTATCGCGCACCGCAAACAAGCTTCTTTGGGGCCCGTGTGGGGCCATTGCGGGCAGCCCACTGTGGGCACATGTGGGCCCCACACTATGGGGCCAGTGTGGGGCCCCAGTGGGACAGCCCAAAGTGTGGGCTGACTGTGAACTGGCCCACACTATGCAGAGTGGGCCCCTGTTGGGGCCAGAAGTGGGCCCACAGCAAGCCCCTTAGGGGCCCGTGTGGGGCCATTGCGGGCAGCCCACTGTGGGCCCAGATACCGGCGTGAAATGCGGGGCACGTGTGGGTCCCGCACTATGGGACCCAGGTGGGGACCCGGTGGGCTGACTATGGGCTGGCCCACACTAAGCAGAGTGGGCCCCTGTTGGGGCCATTTGTGGGCCCACAGCAAGCCCACACTGTGGGCAAAGTGTGGGTATACTGGGAAAAGAGTGGGCATATTGTGAACAATGCACAGATGTGTAAGAACATACCTTTGGCTTTAACAACAAGATTAGTTTGGTTCTACTTTGCATTTGCCACAACACACACAAAACAAGTTCACTTGTTAAAAGAATAAATTAGAAATCATATGTTTCAAAGAATTTCATTTATTCACATTCATGTAAAAAAAATAAAAATGAATAAAAATAATTATATATTATATATATATATATATATATAAATAATGATTATATATATACACACACACACACACAATACATTACCATTCAAAAGTTCAGTAATATTTTTAAAATGCTTTTGAAAGAAGTTCTTTCTGCTCATCAAGGCTGCATTTATTTGATAAAAAAAAACAAAAACATTAAAAAGAGTACTATTCTGAAATAATATTAACTTAAAATAACCGCAGGGCTCAACATTAATGCTTGTCCAGGACAAGTGGATTTTTTGAAGGGGAAAGTGAAAGAGAATTGTACTTGCCCGACTGGACAAGCAGCCTGATAAAAATGCCAATAACAAAAAATAACTAGGGAATCACCAAAAACATGAGAATTGTTCTGGATTAATTTAGTGTAAATGGTGACCGATAGTAAAAAATAATATATATAATGTACTGACGGTAACAAGGTTGCGCTGTTGAGACTCGCACAGCCTCTCGAAGAAAAATCGCAACAAATGTGCCCAGCTCACTCAAAGAAACTCAGTTTTAGAGTTAGTTCACCCCAAAATTAAAATTCTGTCATTAATTACTCACCCTCATGTCGTTCCACACCCGTAAAGACCTTCGTTTATCTTCGGAACACAAGTTAAGATATTTTTGATAAAATCCAATGGCTCATGTGGCCTGCACTAAGAGCAAGTTAACTTAGACTTTCAAATGCCCAGAAAGGTAACTGTTACTAAACACATATTTAAAACAGTTCGTGACTACAATGGTTCAACCTTAATGTTATGAAGTGACAAGAATACGTTTTGTGCACCAAAAAGTAACAAGCATGTATCATACGATCTCAAACTGCCATAGTCATGTGATTTCAGTAAACAAGGCTTCATTGCATCATAAGTGTTTCAAGATTTCAATGGTACAAGTGACTTTGGCAGTTTGATACACGCTCTGTCTGAACGACTGATTTAAAACAAAAGATTCATAAAGCATCGAAGCTTCATGAAGCAGTGTTTAGTTCAGTGACGAGTGCTAGATGTTGTATAAAGTCGTTATATTGTTTGGCGCACAAGTATTCTCTTCGCTTCATAACATTAAGGTTGAACCATTGTAATCACATGAACTGTTTTAATCATATTTTTGTAACAGTTACCAATCTGGGCATTTGAAGGTCTAAGTTAACTTGCTCTCAATGCAGGCTTCACGAGTCATTGGATTTTATCAAAAATATCTTAATTTGTGTTCTGAAGATGAACGAAGGACTTACATGTGTGGAACGACATGAGGGTAATTAATGACAGAATTTTCATTTTTGGGTGAACTAACATGACCAAGAGTGCTGAATTACCATCACAATTGAAAATGTGACACTGATTTCATTTCATTGTTTGAATTAATGACTCAATGACTCACTCATTAAGACAGTTACCTGCCCCCACCTACTGGCAGTTTAGTTTCATGCTTAAAAGTATCATTCTTTCCGACATTTTTTTTATTATCTAATCTCACAACATTTTTAAATTCAGTTGTAATTTTTCATTGTAAATTATTTGACTGGTAACAGTGTCTTATTACACTAATTTAATTTATTGATCAAATTTAAGAATTTAAAATGAAAGATGAAGCATTTATTTAATAATGGGGAAAATGCCCTTTATAAAGGTAAAAATATCATAAATATGCAGATTTATACGTCACAGCCGGCCTTAACACTGATGCTGCAGAATAAATTGTATTTACAACAGTTTGTGAATGACCGATTTACTCGTCACAGGAAAAGGCTTAATGTCGAGCCTGAACTGTTTTAATATATTTTACAAAGTCAAATTTTCCTGTGATATTAAAACTTAATATTCAGCAGCCTGCATCCAGTTGTCAGTGTCACATGATCATTCAGAAATCATTCATTTGTGGATGGAGATGAGTGATCAATCCCCTCGGGTACCAGTAGATCTTTGCCTGATCTCCAGTTCTTCTGCTCCTTCCACCATCCCAGTCTCTTGCATTATGGAGCCATGATTTAACAGGAGTTTCCACTTCGGAAGCTGTGGCCGGGCCGCTTTTTTGTGCGCTTTTTATCTAAAGTGAGAAAAAAACAACAATTGAAACATTAATTTAAAAACAAAAAACAAAACACGAGTTTTGTATACATTACATTTGTGTTTTCCCAAGGGTTAGGACATTTCCAACCCAGGGAACAATCTTTTGAGAACATCTAAATGCACTTTGACTGGAGAAACCTGAGAATAATTTGAGTTCCTGAAAAATAGTTCCAGGTGTTGTTTATTAATGTTAAAAACAATTTTAGACTGTTGTTGAGAGAGAAAGATACAGAGAATGAACAATCGAGGGCATGATGAACTGAGAGCATGAGAACAATTTAATAAAATTGTCAAGACAATGTAAAGTAAAAAATTGTTTGCTACTCAACCTTGTGTCATTCCAAACCTGCATGATTTCTTCTGTGGAAGATGATGAAAACTGACCATGTTTTTGTCAATACAATAAAAAGTCAATGGGATCCAATGCAGTTTACATTGTATGGACAAAACAGATGAAACATTCTTCAAAATATCTTCTTTTGCATTCCACAGAAAAAAGTAAGTAATACAAGTTTGGAACAACATGAAGAACTATACCTTTAATGTAAGAAATCATTGATGACTTTAACTTTCAGCATGAATATGTAATTTTTATTAAAATAAATGCAAATGCTGAGAATATGTCTGACAGTCAAAAATGTACTTACTCCGCAAAAGATGCAGTGACCTGTGCCTGAGCGGCTCTCCTTAGGTTATTTAGCTGTGGTTAACAAAATCACAAAGGAGAAAAAGAGAAAGAATTGAATAAATCTATACAAATTAAAATGTACTGTATTCATATTTCATCAGTGATTATTGACTAATCAGCATGTCAGGAGTTCTCAGCTCTGGTCCTCGAAGTGCACTGTCTTGCACAGTTTATGTCCACACCTGATCAATCTCACCACATGTGACTTTCTAGTCAGTAAACCAAAAGAGCTCAATTGGCTTGTTCAGGTGTGTTGGTCCAGGGTTGGTGCTAAAGTCTGCAGGACAGTGGTCCTCGAGGGCCAGAGCTGAGATCCCCTGCAATATGTTCTGAACATGACAATTCAGAGATCCAGAATGACTGCTAGATCGATCACTTACAACAGTGGTGTCCAGTCCTGGTCATGGAGGACCAACGTCCTGCAGAGTGTAGCTCAAACCGTCCTGTAGTTCCTGGTCATCCTGAAGACCTGTAGTCAGGAATCAGGACTAGATGGCAAAGACTACTGAAAAGAGAGAGGACAAACAACATTTCAATGGTATGAAGCCAGTTTAAATCTTTTATTCATGTACATTCAATATGTACAATGACATCTGAGAATGTGACACATGGCACCACTGTACTGTCAGATACAGTGATACACAAAAGATAACAGATAACAAACAAAATGTTTATGAAAGTACAGTTATTTGGTGCAATCAACAATACAAAAACTGAGAATGTGTCGGACAGTGAGACGAATAGTTACAGAGCAGAACCAATGATCTGATTACACACAATGAAAAAGAGAAAGAAACGAATGAATATTTCAGCTAAATATTGCTCTGTATGGATGAACGTGCTGATGAAATGTAGCCTATACATTCAAGAGAAATTATACATTAATATTTAGTGTGAATATAACGGAAGTAAAACATTTAGGCCATGAAATTATATCTTTTCATAATTTATTAATTACAGATGGTTGATTTCATTTGAAATACACAGGCCAATGACTTCTCTCTCTCTCTCTCTCTCTCTCTCTCTCTCCGTGCAAATACAAAGCACATGTATATAAATAAATATGGTTTGCTGTCTGAACTGTCAGCGCAGTGTTTATCGATGTATGAACGGTTATAAAATCATATGTAACGAGATTTAATATAGGCCTCGTTTACGTCGCTATTTTAACTATAAAACGGACATGACTGACTCATTATGCCTAGCTCGGTCGTAGTTCGCTTAAATATCAACAGGAGAACAATAATAAATCAAAATAACACCAAAATGTATGTAAAACAATTCAAGGCATTGCATTTATGCAGTTTTAAAGTACACATATAAAGTATAGATTACCAGAAAATGGGCTAGTCGACCGTTATAACAGTTAAGGTGATGATACACGGGGCAACCTTTTGAGCAATGTTGCCGAGCAACGTTGCTTTGGCACTTTCCCACTGAGAATGAGCAACAAATATATATCTGGATACGTTAGATCGGGCGTGGGCAATTTTTTGAGATCCTCCAATCAGAATGTTAGCAGCCGATCACGTGACCGGTTCGGAGATTTCAGAAAAAATTCAAACAAGATGGCGGCCTCTCAGCGGCAGTGGAGCGGAGAAAAGGAGTGTGAACTTTTATCTTTTTACGCTAGTAAGTTGTCATGCGTCAACCCAAAACAGGGAATTTACCTAATATATTACTTAAAATACCAACAACTTGTCCGAAAGTAATGTGTGTATGCTGTAATGAAGCTATTGAAGGATTTCAGTTAAATACTAAACAGACGGAATTTTCAACGTCTGTAGTAGCGTAGACTGTACCGTTTGACATTAGAAGAGCTTTTGATGCGATCGACGCGGGTTCGAATCCGCCTTTTGCCGAACTCGCTCTTCTCCCTTTTCCTGTCACAAATCAGATCGGAAAGGCATTTATTTTTAATAAAAATAAAGAAAATATTTGAAAAGTTGAAATAAAGTGCCTAACAAGTGTTTATAATAAAGTATTTATTGAGTTGGCTATAGATTTGCTCCTCTCTGATTAGTTGCTGGCAACTGTCTGTTGCCCTAATTAGTTGCCCTGTGTCTCATCAGGTTGCCCGTTGACGGCAACATTGCCAAGCAACATTGCTCAAAAAGTTGCCCCGTGTATCACCTTTAGTCATTTAAACGGTGTTGCAGTCGATTCTGTTCCCTTTGGAATGTGTGTTCCCCCTGCTGACTGCGCATGCGCCATGAAACACCGCTGGATGGACGGAAAGCGAAGGAGGACAAAAATATTGGCGCTACGTTTAAATGTCTTGCACTGTAGCATAATAAAATGATTCAGTCCAGTTTTATTTCTGTGAATTAAATTAATCTTGGACTTGTTCATAGTTTATGTATTATGCCTGAATTTATAAATTTGAATCGTGCCAACACAAATTAGCTTATGTCCAAACTTTATGCCTCATATTACCATTTAGCATTATTGCAAATTTGATTGTTCCCTTCAGAATCTGTGTTCCCCTTTTCACAAGCATGGGAACCCAAAAGGTTCAAAAAACTATTTTTCCCCTCGAAGGTGGTATTTTTTTTTTAAAGCATTTTTTATTTATTTATTTTATTTTTTTAAATCTTTATTCCTTTTCCAATTTAAAATGCACTACAGATTTTAATGCCATGTTTATTAAGGCTTTGGTTAGTACAGAAGCCTCCATTGCAGGCCTATTTGAACCACAAGGAGTTCACAGGTGATTTTAAATGGCAAATTTTATAAAAGAAAAGAGTTTACCCAAAGTGAAAATTGAGAAAAAAACCCTCCAAAAACAAAGGCTTCATAACTGAGTCATTTATTGCAAGAAACACATTTGTATTCTTTCTCTGTAGATGGATTGCCCACACATTTTAAATGGAACCACCGCCCGCAGTAGTCACAAGCAATCTGTCAACATAAAAGAACTTCAGAGTCTTCAAATGTTTCAGTCTCTCCTCCAGTGTCTTCAACTGTTTCTGCCTCTCCACAAAAGTGGCACAGTTCACTTAGGTCATCTATGGAGGTACAACACTAGTGAAGGTGCACACCAAAAAGCACATCAATGGTATTCATAAGTAGCCATACCAGATTGGTGTAGCAGTGTTAAAGCAATCTCCATTCTGAACCGTGTTATGTCTTGTGGCTCACTGGAGAAGTTTATTGTAGAATTTTGCACAATGTGTTCTGCAAACTGAAGTAATAAGACAAATTAACTTTAAAGTATTGTACCATTTCAATGGACATTTAATATTTTTATATAATGCTATCACACCTTCAAAGCAAACACGCCACATGAAATAGTGTCCCTCTGAAGTGGGTGAGGCAGGCTTTCACAAACCCAGTGTGAAACTGAGACACCTTTTGCCATCATCAGGGCTCTACAAACAAGAGTTTTCTTTCAAGCATACATGTTTCACAATAACACTACATCTGATTGTGTTGCATGAAAAATACCTTGTTGCCTCCAAACACTTTTTCTTCTTGATTGATTGATTTCATTAGTGCCCTTTGAAATTACACATTAATTTTGTTAAGAATGTTATATTGCACCCTTGCATCTTGCATGTGAAAAATATTAAAGAAGGCAATAATGACAACATATAATTGTATCCATATATATTTATTCATTTTTTTTTTTTATATAAGGAACAAAATATAACATAGTATCTGTTTCCCTTGTGACAATAATTTGAGGAACTCAAATTTTAGCATGTGTAGGCTACTTTGGAAACAGTGAACATTGTTAATACATTTTGTATACTGTTGTTGTATATCATAAACATGTCATCTCTGTATTTTTGCTATAATAATAATGCTAAAAAATAAAAATGCAGTAATATGAGGCATCAAGTTTGGACATAAGCTAATTTGTGTTGGCACAATTCAACTGAATAAATTCAGGCATAATAAAGTAAATACAGGCATAATACATAAACTATGAACAAGTCCAAGATTAATTCAATTCACAGAAATAAAACTGGACAGTGAGAATCATTTTATTATGCTACAGTGCAAGACATTTAAACGTAGCGCCAATATTTTTTTCCTTCTTCGCTTTCCGTTCATCCAGCGGTGTTTCATGGCGCATGCGCAGTCAGCAGGGGGAACACACATTCCAAAGGGAACAGAATCGACTGCAACACCGGCAGCATATGTTACAATCAGATTAAAACACTAAAAATTGGTGTAATTTAATTTTAGTCAATAAATTCATTAGCATTTTCATCTGTTACACTAATTTTAACAGAAATCTCAGAAATTACCATTTAAAAAAAGCTTATAATTTAAAAAGCTTACCTGTTTGAAGCAGAACTGGGCGGTGCAGTCGAATCCAGAATGACAGCTCATTAGCGATACAGTTCCAGCAGTCTCATTGGTTAGAATTAATCACGTGATGACGCCATCTTCCGTATTACTAATAAAAATATATTTTTTCCTTTTTTGCCATTTCAGAAATATATAAAAATATCAAATTCAACAGTGATGTATTATATATATATATATATATATATATATATATATATATATATATATATATATATATATATATATATATATATATATATATATATATATATATATATATATATATATATATATATACAAAACAAATACATAATTGATCAACCATTTACAGTTTTATTGTGACAAATAAGTTAATTTTATTTAATAAATACAACTTTCTATTAAGTCTATGCCTATCATGAATTTTAGCTCAATTTATACTTTATGTTAAGTATTCTATAAATATATTTTAAAAACTCATTAAGACATATACTGCATTAAAAGAACAGTTATAGTTAAATTTATATATTTATTTCTCTCCAATAAGTGAATATATTGTTATTAATACCTGTGTTGTGTTTTTATAAATACTTATTGTGAGTGATAATAGTTACTAACCTCTATAAATGCATTGTTGATGGCTTTATGTAAAGTCAAAACATAGGATGCAATTTTCCGAAAGACAATGTTAAGTAAACATGAGGATGTGCACATTATACATTTTAAGTTGTTTTGCAAATGTACCTGAAAAATAATTCCAATATATATAAAAAAGAAAGAAATCATTATAAACAGTTCTTTTTAATATTGCATACTAGCAGAACACTGCAACAACATTTTTAAAGGAACAGGAGAACAGCTGTTAAGCCAACAGGCAAATACAGCACTTGCCTTGCTATCTTGACTGTGTGCAGTTTTATTGGTGTGGGCTGTTGAATCTAATGACATATATATGACTGAATCGTTAAAAATAGTTTGATTAACCCTGATTTAACAATGATTTAACTGTGCTGTTAACATGGTGGGCTGCCCACAGTAAACACTCATGTTGGCACAGTGAAAAACTTCTGTAGGCCCTGTATGAGATAACCCACTGGGGACCCGTGTGGGTTTTCTGTGGGCAAGCCCACAGTGGGTTGCCCAGAATAAACCCTCATGGGGGCCCAAATGGGCAAAACTGCTATCGGCCCCGCATGGGCTAACCCACTGGGGGCCCGTGTGGGTTTTCTGTGGGCAAGCCCACAGTGGGTTGCCCAGAGTAAACCCTCATGGGGGCCCAAATGGGCAAAACTGCTATGGGCCCCGCATGGGCTAACCCACATGGGGCCCCAAAGGGTTTGCCCTTGCCCACACTGTCCCACAGAAAACCCACACTTACCCGCAGTGAGCCCACACTGGCATGTTTGCTTAATCGCGATTAATTGCACACTTGTCATGAAATTAAGCATACACCATTTATCTTGTTTAACGTCCATTTTGCCATTTGTTGCTATATCCAACAAAGTAAACAAATCAGATTGAAATGTGATTTTCACAAAACTGTATTTTTCAAGGTAAATTTAGATGTCTTTCTAAAAAAGGACACCAAATAACCAAATGATATGATTTAATATAATTCATACATTTATGTACACCAAAGCACCCATAAAAAAACAACAATGCTTTACAGGTTTTTCAACTATCTAATAGTTTTCAGATACAGAAATTGAACACAGTAATCAAATATAAAATAACTGCATAACTGCATTTTATCTTTTGATTAACATTAAACACACAAAGCAGGGATATTAAAGATCCAGGGCTCTGATACTGATACAACACATGCGATGTCTCGTTTTTTTCTGAAGACATATCCTACTATGTTTGTTAGGATACTCGCTAAGATGGGCATGTTGACATCATTTTTGTTTGAATTTGTCCATTTAGGACAAATTTTTAAATACCCACTCACACAAGTAATATGAAGAATACCAATTAATTCAGGAAAAAAATATTTGCCATATGCAATTCATATATGTGTACATTTATTCTCGCATTAAATGCCACAGTTTATAGTTATAAATTAATTTATCAGGGAGATGAATTCATCACACACACATGCACTATTAAAGGGTTAGTTCACCCAAAAATGAAAATTCTATCATTTATTACTAATTCCACACCTGTAAGACCTTCGTTAATCTTCGGAACGCAAATTGAGATATTTTTGTTGAAATCCGATGGCTCCATGAGGCCTGCATAGGGAGCAATGACATTTCCTCTCTCAAGATCCATAAAGGTACTAAAAACATATTTAAATCAGTTCATGTGAGTACAGTGGTTCAATATTAATATTTTAAAGCAACGAGAGTATTTTTGGTGCGCCAAAAAAAACAAAATAACTTATATAGTGGTGGCCGATTTCAAAACACTGCTTCAGGAAGCTTCAGAGCATAATGAATCGGCGGTTCGGAAACTATGCGGAGGAAATGCCACTGATAGATATATATATAATATATCAGGGGCATTTCCTCCATGGATGCAAGTGAGGCAGTGTCTACGTAAAAAAAAAAAATAGATGAGAAAATAATCGATATTACAAAAATAAAACAATGCAAATATTACAAAATTTGACATTAAAAAGTGTAAAAGTCACTCGTTTTTCTAAAGAAACACTGTCAAACAGCGACACACGCAGGTAAAGTTACAGCGGGGAGACCGCGTCTCTCTGCCTCCCTTCAGATTATAGAAACAAAACAGAGCCCCCTAAGCATGCAGTGGGTTTAGTGGGGGGTAATTGAGAATGAATCGGGGAAAGTCACGGGAGAGGAGGCAATGCCTCAATTGTGCTATGATTGGATATGATCGGTTATGATTGGACATGATTGGTTTGTGCGTTAAATCCAGCCTCTTGTTTCCATGCGCGTTCTTGTTGAATTGGCCTGAAGGATGAAAGTGATGGCGTTAATGGGAAGACTAATTAAAAAGTAAGTAAACAACTGTCACTTACATATCACCGCTTTGTGTCATGTAAAACAAAATCGAAATGGCCTGAAAACATGATGACTCAGGGTTTTTTTTGTGAGCAATCAGCGTGGTGAAATTAAAGATACATCTTCGTGTCTGTGACCACTGACCAGTGTGTACAAGCTTGATGACTGCTAAAAATAAACTGACTTTTAAAAAGAAAAGCTGAGTTAGTCAATAATAATATAAATAATATATATTGTTTATATTGTTACTGCCTTTAGTTATTATTTTGGAATAAATGTAAAAATGAGCAAAAACACTAACTTAATGAAATTTATACTTTATTTTAATACATAAAACATTACATAGTGTAAAAGTAACAAAATAGAATTGTATTTGGTCTCTTTTTATGTAATGTTAACTTAACATTGTGTAACGGGGACATAAATGAGGACTTTGCCTCCTTATTTTGCCTCTTCATTTTAAAACACCACTGATATACCGCACACCACTGATACATATATATATATATATATATATATATATATATATATATATATATATATATATATATATATATATATATATATATATAATCAGTAGCGTGCGGTCCATATAAGCTGCGAATGCTCTGCATATCCAAGCCACTCGTGGACTCGACAACTAATATTAACATGATAAATTACTATTAAATCCCTTGTTTGATGTGTACCATAAAGCCTACAGGATTGGTGATGCATATTTAACTGTCTGTAATTTATTTATTTGCCAAACGACGGTATTTTCCTTAAATCTGCCAGTTACGTAGACTTCCGGGTAAGCTGATCTACAGCAGCTTTTGCGCCTTCACGCTTTTGTTATGGAGCGTCATCATTGTTGTGCGTTCTCATTGGTTTGCAGGTCTATGCGAGTTTACATGGGCAGGATAAGCTATGAGCGGACCGCTCACCCAAGAGGAAAAACCATAGACTGTAAAAAAATATGGACGTAGTGTCCGTGGGGTTTTGACCATAGACAGTAAAAGAAGTTTTGACGCCTAAATGAGGCCGCGGCCATCTTAGCTGCGCATCACCGCACGTCACTCCCGGATAACTGAAAATGGGCAAAGAGGCGGGGAGGTGGTTTGAGCTGATGTGATTGGTTGCTGAAACCACGCCCACCTAGCTCGACGTGACCATGTTAGCAGGCAAAAGAGCTATCTATCTAGATACAATCTAAATTATTAATGAAGATAAGTTTTATCATCAGAACGTTCTAAAGGTTTACTGTCAATCTACGGTGTTTCTTTAAGATATAGATGCTCCAACACCAGTAGCGTTGGGTGTGCAAATAACAACATGGAAAATCAAATGGGACTTCATACCTTTATAATAGAGATCGCGAGATGAATCCAATCTGTGGCACTTGGGTAAAATATAAAAGTCCATTGCAAAACAAAACAAAAAAAAAAAAAACATTTCACATTTCTTCTGAATTATCTGCTCTCTGTCATCGTTCTTCAAGAAAGGATGCAATCTGAGCAGCCTTTATGTTGTAAAACTGTATACGATCGTATCTAACAAACAAATGAGCGTGTGTCCAAAGTATATTTTTTTCAAAATAGTGCAGCAGTTTTAGTTATAATATCCAAGCAGTGCTGTCAGAGTTGTATATCCTCCTGGTATTGTCATTGTAGTAAATCTCGCAATCAAAACTTTCAGCCAATGCCACGATCTAACAACGTGTGTTCTGTTTCTTCACGCACACATCTAGACAGACACATGTCAGTCTCGAATATTATGCAGCAAGCCATATTTTATAATTGTATAAAATAATCGAGAAAAAAAAAGCACAAAAACGGCTGAGATGCCAAATTCAGCGGCAGCTGAGGTAACATGACTGCTCACAGACAGCAGTGGCATACCTGTCACTCAAGTGATCACGCCCTTAATTATGCAGAACTTTAAGGCTTAATATAATTTAAACGGATAAGTTATAAAAAAAATTCACCCCCCTCAGAGTTGTCATGAAGGGCAAAAATAACAGTATAGACCAAAACCACAATTTGAACCAACTTGTAAACATTTTTTCAACGTTTTTTTCTGCTATAAACTTGGCCAATTTAACATGAGACTCTATGAGATTCTGCTCTCTTTTGGAGCCTGTCCCTAGCGGCCTGTCGATGAATCGCAGTATATGTTACTTCCTTATTGGCTTCACGAGAGAAAGTGGTAGGTTGCCGCTTGGGAAAAACGAGCTGCTGCCAGATCTCAATCACCGAAAATCACATTGTATTTGATACAAATCTAACTAGACTTAGCCAAATCATAACTAAAACTATTTTCATAATATTTCACTTTCTCCATAGAGATTTTTTTAAAGAAAACTTCTACAGTCCTACTGTAACTAGGCCTATCAGAGTATGTTAATCGATAGTCTGTGCATTTGATAAAAGTCAGTTTGCACAACTTCAACTTATTTTTTAAAGAATAATGCCTCCTTATATTTTTTATAATTACATTTTATTTTTTATTTATAATAGGCTGCTAATACTTATTGAGTTATACTTATTCTTAATTATTAGTAAAAAAAAAAATTCAAGGTGAATTATATTGTTTGTGTGACACTAGCGGCACCTAGCAGATTACAAAAATACAGCATATTTTGCAAACGCACGTTTCGCATTTTGTGCCTCCGTCAACTCAAAGATCACAGAAGCTCTTACAGGTGCTTGTGAAGGCATGCCTCAACAGGTAAATGTAGGCTACTCTCAGTAAAAGATCCAACATATTATTACTTTGCTGTGATGCTATTTGTCATGAGCAAGCAAATGAGTAGGCCTAAACTAACACAGAAAAGGCGAGACACCGAGTACGGGACATTCTAAAATGCTTAACGTGGCTTAACTTACTAAAACAGTGTTATTCCCAAACCAAACTTACTAAATATCATACTAATAAAGCATACTACAGAAAAGCAGATGAGCCCAGAATATGAATGCAACACGTTTAATTAAACATTTTCCTCCCATTAAGAAAATGCTTAACGTGACTTAATGTATTATTAAGACAGTGACATTAAAAAAAAAACTTAGTAAACACCATACTAATAAAGCATAGTAGGCCTATAGGCTACAGAAAAAAAAAAGTTTTTTGTAGAATTTGATCTTTTAATATCACTACATTAAGCGATGTTAAAGGCTTTTTCTTTATAACGGTTTCCTATGGGATGAAAACGCAACGTGTAGGCTAATTAAACGAATTGCGTTCATATTCTGGGCTCATCTTTTTTGCTGTACACAGTAGGCTATACTTTATTAGTATGGTGTTTACTGAGTTTGGTCTGTTAATATCACTGCCTTAGAATGTCCATTCAATGTAACTGCATCGGCCACATTTTTTCATGACTCACCATCCAGCATACCCGGTTAAAAAAGTCACCGCTCGCCACTGATATATATATATATATATATATATACAGTGGTGTAGTCTACTTTTTTGTAGTGAGTATACTGTGATTTTCTCCACCCAGCCGCATACTCACTCATACTCACCCATCCCAGAGCAAATCCCCATAAGCACAACCACATTCACTAATGCATAATGCATCTACATGTAACAGAACATTCTGAAGAACTTATGTTATCAACATGGCAATTTATTATAAGCATCATTAACATTTAACATGAGAAAAATCTTTTTTTTTTTAAATTATTATTATTATGCAAACAAAGTATTTACAGGTGAAAAATCAAATACAAAATAACAGAGACCAACAAAACATACATAACAGCCAATATCATTTGTATGTGTGTGTTAGTGGATGCATGTAAATAAAGGAACATGTAGAGAAGTCAGAAATAACAATAGTATATATATATATATATATATATATATATATATATATATATATATATATATATATATATATATATAAAGATCTGAGACAAATAATAATAATTATTATTATAGTAGTAGTACTATAGTAGTAGTAGTAGTACTAATAGCAGTAATAACAACAACAATAATAGTAATAATAATAGTAGTAGTAGTAGTAATAACAATAATAATAGTAGTAGTAATAACAACAACAATAATAGTAATAATTAAAGCTGCAAGCAGCGTTGAGAGGGCCCTCGCACCCGGGCTCACCGCCACCCGTTGGCCTCAGGAAAACAGTGAACAGTGGGCATCATGCATTTAAGTGAGTGAATACAGGAGAATTATGCCAAAGTCATTTCGAAATGCCACACTTCCTGCGGCCAACAGGTGGCGCTTTTACCGTAACTGAATTTTGCCATGTTGATGTCTTCAGGCCAGGACTATCATCGAACACGTGAAGTTTGAAGCAGATCGGACATTGTATGCCTGAGTTACAACAACTTCCTGTTTCTTTAGTGGCGTTAATCGCATACATTAGCACTCAGCCAAGTGTTGCATGATTTAACGTGTTTCTAGCATGTCTGGAACTTCGTGGCATGATGAAATGTGAATCTGGTAGTGAATTACAGTATAAAGCATGCCATTTCCTGTTGCCAGCAGGTGGCGCTATGACTAACTGAATATTATCATATAGACATCTTTAGGCTAGGACTCTTATCACACATGTGAAGTTTGGGGCAGATCGGACATTGTATGCCTGAGTTACAACAACTTCCTGTTTCTTTTGTGGCGTTAATCGCATAAATTAGCACTCAGCCAAGTGTTGCATGATTTAACGTGTCTCTAGCATGTTTGGTACTTCGTGGCATAATGACATGTGACTCTGGTAGTGAATTACATCCTGAAGCATGCCATTTCCTGTTGCCAGCAGGTGGCGCTATGACTAACTAAATATTGTCATATAGATGTCTTTAGGCCAGGACTCTTATCACACATGTGAAGTTTGGGGCAGATCGGACATTGTATGCCTGAGTTACAGCAGCTTCCTCTTTCATGGCGAAACATCAGACTTTGTCAGGCCGCCACAGACACGCCCTTTAGCGAAAACTCAAGATCTTTGAAATTTATCATCGCTAAGGTCTTGAGATTAGACTGACAACATATGATGTTGATCTGGTTAAATCTCTATGAGGAGTTAATCACAGTATAAAACATGTCATTTCCTGTTGCCTGCAGGTGGCGCTATGACTGTAACTGAATATTGTTATGAAGATGTCTTCAGGTTAGGACTTTAATAAAGCATGTGAAGTTTGGGGCAGATCCGACATTGTTTGTCTGAGTTACAACAACTTCCTTTTTCATGGCGAAGACATCAAACTTTGTCAGGCCGCCACGGACACGCCCTTCAGTGAAAACTCTAGATCTTCGCAATTTAACGTCACAAAGGCCTTTAGATTAGACTGACCAAAAATGACATTGATCTGATTAAATCTCTAGGAGGAGTTCGTTAAAGTACAACGTCTGGAAAATGCAAAAAAGGTGAATTAATTCAAAATATCTGACTTCCTGTTTGGTTTCGGATTTCGCTCCAAGAGAATTTTTTGTAGGCACTGGGCTGATAAATGTGTGTACCGAATTTCAAAGCCCTAGTGTAATGTAGCGAGCGGGGCTGTACGTTAGATGGCACTATCGAGCCATTTTGCCACGCCCAATTCCGAAACCCATAACAGACGTAAATTTTCACCACTTCTGACGCGTATGCAAAGTTTCGTGAGTTTTCGAGCACGTTTAGGCCCTCTAAAATGCGATTCACTTTGGAGAAGAATAATAATAATTAAAGCTGCAAGCAGCGTTGAGAGGGCCCTCGCACCCGGGCTCACCGCCACCCGTTGGCCTCAGGAAAACAGTGAACAGTGGGCGTCATGCATTTAAGTGAGTGAATACAGGAGAATTATGCCAAAGTCATTTCGAAATGCCACACTTCCTGCGGCCAACAGGTGGCGCTTTTACCGTAACTGAATTTTGCCATGTTGATGTCTTCAGGCCAGGACTATCATCGAACACGTGAAGTTTGAAGCAGATCGGACATTGTATGCCTGAGTTACAACAACTTCCTGTTTCTTTAGTGGCGTTAATCGCATACATTAGCACTCAGCCAAGTGTTGCATGATTTAACGTGTTTCTAGCATGTCTGGAACTTCGTGGCATGATGAAATGTGAATCTGGTAGTGAATTACAGTATAAAGCATGCCATTTCCTGTTGCCAGCAGGTGGCGCTATGACTAACTGAATATTATCATATAGACATCTTTAGGCTAGGACTCTTATCACACATGTGAAGTTTGGGGCAGATCGGACATTGTATGCCTGAGTTACAACAACTTCCTGTTTCTTTTGTGGCGTTAATCGCATAAATTAGCACTCAGCCAAGTGTTGCATGATTTAACGTGTCTAGCATGTTTGGTACTTCGTGGCATAATGACATGTGACTCTGGTAGTGAATTACATCCTGAAGCATGCCATTTCCTGTTGCCAGCAGGTGGCGCTATGACTAACTAAATATTGTCATATAGATGTCTTTAGGCCAGGACTCTTATCACACATGTGAAGTTTGGGGCAGATCGGACATTGTATGCCTGAGTTACAGCAGCTTCCTCTTTCATGGCGAAACATCAGACTTTGTCAGGCCGCCACAGACACGCCCTTTAGCGAAAACTCAAGATCTTTGAAATTTATCATCGCTAAGGTCTTGAGATTAGACTGACAACATATGATGTTGATCTGGTTAAATCTCTATGAGGAGTTAATCACAGTATAAAACATGTCATTTCCTGTTGCCTGCAGGTGGCGCTATGACTGTAACTGAATATTGTTATGAAGATGTCTTCAGGTTAGGACTTTAATAAAGCATGTGAAGTTTGGGGCAGATCCGACATTGTTTGTCTGAGTTACAACAACTTCCTTTTTCATGGCGAAGACATCAAACTTTGTCAGGCCGCCACGGACACGCCCTTCAGTGAAAACTCTAGATCTTCGCAATTTAACGTCACAAAGGCCTTTAGATTAGACTGACCAAAAATGACATTGATCTGATTAAATCTCTAGGAGGAGTTCGTTAAAGTACAACATCTGGAAAATGCAAAAAACGGTGAATTAATTCAAAATATCTGACTTCCTGTTTGGTTTCGGATTTCGCTCCAAGAGAATTTTTTGTAGGCACTGGGCTGATAAATGTGTGTACCGAATTTCAAAGCCCTAGTGTAATGTAGCGAGCGGGGCTGTACGTTAGATGGCACTATCGAGCCATTTTGCCACGCCCAATTCCGAAACCCATAACAGACGTAAATTTTCACCACTTCTGACGCGTATGCAAAGTTTCGTGAGTTTTCGAGCACGTTTAGGCCCTCTAAAATGCGATTCACTTTGGAGAAGAATAATAATAATTAAAGCTGCAAGCAGCGTTGAGAGGGCCCTTGCACCCGGGCTCACCGCCACCCGTTGGCCTCAGGAAAACAGTGAACAGTGGGCATCATGCATTTAAGTGAGTGAATACAGGAGAATTATGCCAAAGTCATTTCGAAATGCCACACTTCCTGCGGCCAACAGGTGGCGCATTGACCGTAACTGAATTTTGCCATGTTGATGTCTTCAGGCCAGGACTTTTATCGAACATGTGAAGTTTGAAGCAGATCGGACATTGTATGCCTGAGTTACAACAACTTCCTGTTTCTTTCGTGGCGTTAATCGCATACTTTAGCACTCAGCCAAGTGTTGCATGATTTAACGTGTTTCTAGCATGTCTGGTACTTCGTGGCATGATGAAATGTGAATCTGGTAGTGAATTACAGTATAAAGCATGCCCCTTCCTGTTGCCAGCAGGTGGCGCTATGACTAACTGAATATTATCATATAGACGTCTTTAGGCTAGGAGTCTTATCACACATGTGAAGTTTGGAGCAGATCGGACATAGTATGCCTGAGTTACAACAGTTTCCTCTTTTATGGCGAAACATCAGACTTTGTCAGGCCGCCACGGACACGCCCTTCACCGAAAACTCAAAATCTTTGATATTTATCATCGCTAAGGTCTTAAGATTAGACTGACAACATATGATGTTGATCTGGTTAAATCTCCATGAGGAGTTAATCACAGTGTAAAACATGTCATTTCCTGTTGCCTGCAGGTGGCGCTATGACAGTAACTGAATATTGTCATGAAGATGTCTTCAGGCCAGGACTCTAATAAAGCATGTGCAGTTTGGGGCAGATCCGACATTGTATACCCGAGTTACAACAACTTCCTGTTTCATAGCGAAACATCAAAATTTGTCAGGCCGCCACGGACACGCCCTTTGGTGAAAACTCTAGATCTTCGCAATTTAACATCGCAAAGGCCTTTAGATTAGACTGACCAAATATGACATTGATCTGATAAAAGCTCTAGGAGGAGTTCGTTAAAGTACAACGTCTGGAAAATGCAAAAAACGGTGAATCAACTCAAAATATCTGACTTCCTGTTCGGTTTTGGATTTCGCTCCAAGAGACTTTTTTGTAGGTACTGGACTGATAAATGTGTGTACCGAATTTCAAAATTCAATGTGAAATGTAGCGAGAGGGGCACTACGTTAGGTGGCGCTATCGAGCCATTTTGCCCCGCCCAATTCTGAAACCCATAACAGACGTAAATTTTCACCACTTCTGACGCGTGTGCAAAGTTTCATGAGTTTTAGAGCATGTTTAGGCCCTCAAAAATGCGATTTATTTTGGAGAATAATAATAATAATAATAAATATAGCTGCGAGCAGCGATGGCGGGCCCAAGCCCGGTGGCACCGCCACCCCGGTGGCTTCAGGGCAACTGTGCACAGCGGGCAATAGGCACTTAAAACGGTTAAACATCAAAGGACTATGTCAAATTCACTCCACATTTACTGCACTACAAGGTGCCGTTATAGAGCCCCTCCTCCCTGCCCATTTTCAAAGGATTACATGTGCCAAGTTTTAACATTATTCTGATGAATTTTGAAGCAAATCAGGTAAAAATAAGAGGGTGATCTCAATGTATGCTGAAAGTGACACATTTTCTGCTTCCAGTTGGTGGCGCTATGACTTTGAATCACAATAGTCAAATCCATGTGATCAGCCTTGTACAACGAAGACTAAGCCAAAGTTTCATCAAAATCAATTAATGTATGCAGAAGTTATAACACATTTCCTGTTTCCCTTTTCTCGCCATAAATTCGTTGCCTCGCCACGGCCAAACCGTTTGAGATATCCAAAATCCGTTTGCAATTAAACAACTTCAATGTGTTCGCAACAAGTTAAAAAAAGCTTGGTGTTAATTGGATAAACCCTGTAGGAGTAGTAGTATAAAATTCATAGCCTGTTTTTTCCAAAAATTAACATTCAAACCAAAATAGCTGACTTCCTGTTGGTCGGAGCTAATGAATGTAAATTAGAAAATTGTCCGGCTTGATGAGAATAATATGTGTACCGAGTTTGGTGACTGTAGGAAAAACTAACCCCCCCACTTTTGTCAAAAGGTGGCGCTACTGAGCCCCTCCACCACGCCCATTTCTATGGCTTTGTCCATGTCTACTGGTTGACAATATTGATGTGTGTGTCGAGTTTCATGCAATTTGAAGCATGTTAAGAGCCTCAAAAACACTCAAGAATATTATTACAGTTTGACCTGTTGCCATGGCAACAATATTTCAAATATCAAAAATCCTGTCATAGGTCTACATCTGCTGTGTATTGACATTACACTGATGAAGTTTGAAGCAAATCAGGTAAAAATAAGAGGGTGATCTCAAAGCATTTTAAAAGTGATACACTTCTTGCTGCCATTTGGTGGCGCTATAACTTTGACTCACAATAGTTACATCCATGTGATCAGACTACTACAACCAACACACTCCTGAAGTTTCATAAACATCAATCAATGTATGCAGAAGTTATAACACATTTCCTGTTTCCCTTTTCTCGCCATAAATTCGTTGCCTCGCCACGGCCAAACCGTTTGAGATATCCAAAATCCGTTTGCAATTAAACAACTTCAATGTGTTCGCAACAAGTTAAAAAAAGCTTGGTGTAAATTGGATAAACCCTGTAGGAGTAGTAGTATAAAATTCATAGCCTGTTTTTTCAAAAAATTAACATTCAAACCAAAATAGCTGACTTCCTGTTGGTCGGAGCTAATGAATGTAAATTAGAAAATTGTCCGGCTTGATGAGAATAATATGTGTACCGAGTTTGGTGACTGTAGGAAAAACTAACCCCCACTTTTGTCAAAAGGTGGCGCTACTGAGCCCCTCCACCACGCCCATTTCTATGGCTTTGTCCATGTCTACTGGTTGACAATATTGATGTGTGTGTCGAGTTTCATGCAATTTGAAGCATGTTAAGAGCCTCAAAAACACTCAAGAATATTATTACAGTTTGACCTGTTGCCATGGCAACAATATTTCAAATATCAAAAATCCTGTCATAGGTCTACATCTGCTGTGTATTGACATTACACTGATGAAGTTTGAAGCAAATCAGGTAAAAATAAGAGGGTGATCTCAAAACATTTCAAAAAGTGATACACTTCCTGCTGCCAGTTGGTGGCGCTATAACTTTGACTCACAATAGTCACATCCATGTGATCAGACTCCTATAACGAACACACTCGTGAAGTTTCATAAAGATCAATATATGTATTAAGACGTTATAACACATTTCCTGTTTCCTTTTTCTCGCCATAAATTCGTTGCCTCGCCACGGCCAAACCGTTCGAGATATCAAAAATCCCCTGGCAATTTTTAATCATCAGTGTCTTGACTTCATGCTGACCGAGTTTGGTGGCGATCGGATTAATCGTCTAGGAGGAGTATATCAAATTCCAGAGCATGCGTTTTTCAAACAACCCTTAATAGCTGACTTCCTGTTGGCGTGGCGATTAACTTAGAGCGCGAAAGTTGTTCGGCCCGATGAGGTCTATATGTGTACCGAGTTTCATACTAATACGTGCAAGCATGTTTAATATATGGACCAAATTTTCAGACTTTTTTCAAGGGGGCGCTGTCGAGCCCCCCTGCCACGCCCGGGTACCAGCCTCTCCGGCGTCCTAATGGCCGCGGATTCCAATGTGTGTGCCAATTTTCAAGAGTTTTTGAGCATGTTAAGGCCCCCAAAAAGCCCCGGAAGACGTAAAAAAAAAAAAAAAAAAAAATAATAATAATCCTTAGAAGAACAAGAGGGCCCTGCGCGAATTTTCGCTTGGGCCCTAATAATAATAATAAACGGAGCAATTCCAATAGGGTCCTCACACCATCGGTGCTCGGGCCCTAAATATAGCTGCGAGCAGCGATGGCGGGCCCAAGCCCGGTGGCACCGCCACCCCGGTGGCTTCAGGGCAACTGTGCACAGCGGGCAATAGGCACTTAAAACGGTTAAACATCAAAGGACTATGTCAAATTCACTCCACATTTACTGCACTACAAGGTGCCTCTATAGAGCCCCTCCTCCCTGCCCATTTTCAAAGGATTACATGTGCCAAGTTTTAACATTATTCTGATGAATTTTGAAGCAAATCAGGTAAAAATAAGAGGGTGATCTCAATGTATGCTGAAAGTGACACATTTTCTGCTTCCAGTTGGTGGCGCTATGACTTTGAATCACAATAGTCAAATCCATGTGATCAGCCTTGTACAACGAAGACTAAGCCAAAGTTTCATCAAAATCAATTAATGTATGCAGAAGTTATAACACTTTGTTTCCCTTTTCTTGCCATAAATTCGTTGCCTCGCCACGGCCAAACCGTTTGAGATATCCAAAATCCGTTTGCAATTAAACAACTTCAATGTGTTAGCAACAAGTTAAAAAAAGCTTGGTGTAAATTAGATAAACCCTGTAGGAGTAGTAGTATAAAATTCATAGCCTGTTTTTTCAAAAAATTAACATTCAAACAAAAATAGCCGACTTCCTGTTGGTCGGAGCTAATGAATGTAAATTAGAAAATTGTCCGGCTTGATGAGAATAATATGTGTACCGAGTTTGGTGACTGTAGGAAAAACTAACCCCCCCACTTTTGTCAAAAGGTGGCGCTACTGAGCCCCTCCACCACGCCCATTTCTATGGCTTTGTCCATGTCTACTGGTTGACAATATTGATGTGTGTGTCGAGTTTCATGCAAATTGAAGCATGTTAAGAGCCTCAAAAACACTCAAGAATATTATTACAGTTTGACCTGTCGCCATGGCAACGATATTTCAAATATCAAAAATCCTGTCATAGGTCTACATCTGCTGTGTATTGACATTACACTGATGAAGTTTGAAGCAAATCAGGTAAAAATAAGAGGGTGATCTCAAAGCATTTTAAAAGTGATACACTTCTTGCTGCCATTTGGTGGCGCTATAACTTTGACTCACAATAGTTACATCCATGTGATCAGACTACTACATTCAACACACTCCTGAAGTTTCATAAACATCAATCAATGTATGCAGAAGTTATAACACATTTCCTGTTTCCCTTTTCTCGCCATAAATTCGTTGCCTCGCCACGGCCAAACCGTTTGAGGTATCCAAAATCCGTTTGCAATTAAACAACTTCAATGTGTTCGCAACAAGTTAAAAAAAGCTTGGTGTAAATTGGATAAACCCTGTAGGAGTAGTAGTATAAAATTCATAGCCTGTTTTTTCAAAAAATTAACATTCAAACCAAAATAGCTGACTTCTTGTTGGTCGGAGCTAATGGATGTAAATTAGAAAATTGTCCGGCTTGATGAGAATAATATGTGTACCGAGTTTGGTGACTGTAGGAAAAACTAACCCCCCCACTTTTGTCAAAAGGTGGCGCTACTGAGCCCCTCCACCACGCCCATTTCTATGGCTTTGTCCATGTCTACTGGTTGACAATATTGATGTGTGTGTCGAGTTTCATGCAATTTGAAGCATGTTAAGAGCCTCAAAAACACTCAAGAATATTATTACAGTTTGACCTGTTGCCATGGCAACAATATTTCAAATATCAAAAATCCTGTCATAGGTATACATCTGCTGTGTATTGACATTACACTGATGAAGTTTGAAGCAAATCAGGTAAAAATAAGAGGGTGATCTCAAAACATTTCAAAAAGTGATACACTTCCTGCTGCCAGTTGGTGGCGCTATAACTTTGACTCACAATAGTCACATCCATGTGATCAGACTCCTATAACGAACACACTCGTGAAGTTTCATAAAGATCAATATATGTATTAAGACGTTATAACACATTTCCTGTTTCCTTTTTCTCGCCATGAATTTGTTGCCTCGCCACGGCCAAAACGTTCGAGATATCAAAAATCCCCTGGCAATTTTTAATCATCAGTGTCTTGACTTCATGCTGACCGAGTTTGGTGGCGATCGGATTAATCGTCTAGGAGGAGTATATCAAATTCCAGAGCATGCGTTTTTCAAACAACCCTTAATAGCTGACTTCCTGTTGGCGTGGCGATTAACTTAGAGCGCGAAAGTTGTTCGGCCCGATGAGGTCTATATGTGTACCGAGTTTCATACTAATACGTGCAAGCATGTTTAATATATGGACCAAATTTTCAGACTTTTTTCAAGGGGGCGCTGTCGAGCCCCCCTGCCACGCCCGGGTACCAGCCTCTCCGGCGTCCTAATGGCCGCGGATTCCAATGTGTGTGCCAATTTTCAAGAGTTTTTGAGCATGTTAAGGCCCCCAAAAAGCCCCGGAAGACGAAAAAAATAAAAAAAAAATAAAAAAAAATAATAATAAATATAGCTGCGAGCAGCGATGGCGGGCCCAAGCCCGGTGGCACCGCCACCCCGGTGGCTTCAGGGCAACTGTGCACAGCGGGCAATAGGCACTTAAAACGGTTAAACATCAAAGGACTATGTCAAATTCACTCCACATTTACTGCACTACAAGGTGCCGTTATAGAGCCCCTCCTCCCTGCCCATTTTCAAAGGATTACATGTGCCAAGTTTTAACATTATTCTGATGAATTTTGAAGCAAATCATGTAAAAATAAGAGGGTGATCTCAATGTATGCTGAAAGTGACACATTTTCTGCTTCCAGTTGGTGGCGCTATGACTTTGAATCACAATAGTCAAATCCATGTGATCAGCCTTGTACAACGAAGACTAAGCCAAAGTTTCATCAAAATCAATTAATGTATGCAGAAGTTATAACACTTTGTTTCCCTTTTCTTGCCATAAATCCGTTGCCTCGCCACGGCCAAACCGTTTGAGATATCCTAAATCCGTTTGCAATTAAACAACTTCAATGTGTTAGCAACAAGTTAAAAAAAGCTTGGTGTAAATTGGATAAACCCTGTAGGAGTAGTAGTATAAAATTCATAGCCTGTTTTTTCAAATAATTAACATTCAAACCAAAATAGCTGACTTCCTGTTGGTCGGAGCTAATGAATGTAAATTAGAAAATTGTCCGGCTTGATGAGAATAATATGTGTACCGATTTTTGTGACTGTACTTAAAACTAAGCCCCCACTTATGACTAAAGGTGGCGCTACTGAGCCCCTCACCACGCCCGTTTCTATGGCTTTGTCCATGTCTACTGGTTGACAATATTGATGTGTGTGTCGAGTTTCATGCAATTTGAAGCATGTTAAGAGCCTCAAAAACACTCAAGAATATTATTACAGTTTGACCTGTTGCCATGGCAACAATATTTCAAATATCAAAAATCCTGTCATAGGTCTACATCTGCTGTGTATTGACATTACACTGATGAAGTTTGAAGCAAATCAGGTAAAAATAAGAGGGTGATCTCAAAGCATTTTAAAAGTGATACACTTCTTGCTGCCATTTGGTGGCGCTATAACTTTGACTCACAATAGTTACATCCATGTGATCAGACTACTACAACCAACACACTCCTGAAGTTTCATAAACATCAATCAATGTATGCAGAAGTTATAACACATTTCCTGTTTCCCTTTTCTCGCCATAAATTCGTTGCCTCGCCACGGCCAAACCGTTTGAGATATCCAAAATCCGTTTGCAATTAAACAACTTCAATGTGTTCGTAACAAGTTAAAAAAAGCTTGGTGTTAATTGGATAAACCCTGTAGGAGTAGTAGTATAAAATTCATAGCCTGTTTTTTCAAAAAATTAACATTCAAACCAAAATAGCTGACTTCCTGTTGGTCGGAGCTAATGAATGTAAATTAGAAAATTGTCCGGCTTGATGAGAATAATATGTGTACCGAGTTTGGTGACTGTAGGAAAAACTAACCCCCACTTTTGTCAAAAGGTGGCGCTACTGAGCCCCTCCACCACGCCCATTTCTATGGCTTTGTCCATGTCTACTGGTTGACAATATTGATGTGTGTGTCGAGTTTCATGCAATTTGAAGCATGTTAAGAGCCTCAAAAACACTCAAGAATATTATTACAGTTTGACCTGTTGCCATGGCAACGATATTTCAAATATCAAAAATCCTGTCATAGGTCTACATCTGCTGTGTATTGACATTACACTGATGAAGTTTGAAGCAAATCAGGTAAAAATAAGAGGGTGATCTCAAAACATTTCAAAAAGTGATACACTTCCTGCTGCCAGTTGGTGGCGCTATAACTTTGACTCACAATAGTCACATCCATGTGATCAGACTCCTATAACGAACACACTCGTGAAGTTTCATAAAGATCAATATATGTATTAAGACGTTATAACACATTTCCTGTTTCCTTTTTCTCGCCATAAATTCGTTGCCTCGCCACGGCCAAACCGTTCGAGATATCAAAAATCCCCTGGCAAATTTTAATCATCAGTGTCTTGACTTCATGCTGACCGAGTTTGGTGGCGATCGGATTAATCGTTTAGGAGGAGTATATCAAATTCCAGAGCATGCGTTTTTCAAACAACCCTTAATAGCTGACTTCCTGTTGGCGTGGCGATTAACTTAGAGTGCGAAAGTTGTTCGGCCCGATGAGGTCTATATGTGTACCGAGTTTCATACTAATACGTGCAAGCATGTTTAATATATGGACCAAATTTTCAGACTTTTTTCAAGGGGGCGCTGTCGAGCCCCCCTGCCACGCCCGGGTACCAGCCTCTCCGGTGTCCTAATGGCCGCGGATTCCAATGTGTGTGCCAATTTTCAAGAGTTTTTGAGCATGTTAAGGCCCCCAAAAAGCCCCGGAAGACGGAAAAAAAAAAAAAAAAAAAAATAATAATAATAATCCTTAGAAGAACAAGAGGGCCCTGCGCGAATTTTCGCTTGGGCCCTAATAATAATCCTTAGAAGAACAAGAGGGCCCTGCGCGAATTTTCGCTTGGGCCCTAATTAAAGCTGCAAGCAGCGTTGAGAGGGCCCTCGCACCCGGGCTCACCGCCACCCGTTGGCCTCAGGAAAACAGTGGACAGTGGGCGTCATGCATTTAAGTGAGTGAATACAGGAGAATTATGCCAAAGTCATTTCGAAATGCCACACTTCCTGCGGCCAACAGGTGGCGCTTTCACCTTAACTGAATTTTGCCATGTTGATGTCTTCAGGCCAGGACTATCATTGAACACGTGAAGTTTGAAGCAGATCGGACATTGTATGCCTGAGTTACAACAACTTCCTGTTTCTTTCGTGGCGTTAATCGCATAAATTAGCACTCAGCCAAGTGTTGCATGATTTAACGTGTCTCTAGCATGTTTGGTACTTCGTGGCATAATGAAATGTGACTCTGGTAGTGAATTACATCCTGAAGCATGCCATTTCCTGTTGCCAGCAGGTGGCGCTATGACTAACTAAATATTGTCATATAGATGTCTTTAGGCCAGGACTCTTATCACACATGTGAAGTTTGGGGCAGATCGGACATTGTATGCCTGAGTTACAGCAGCTTCCTCTTTCATGGCGAAACATCAGACTTTGTCAGGCCGCCACAGACACGCCCTTCAGCGAAAACTCAAGATCTTTGAAATTTATCATCGCTAAGGTCTTGAGATTAGACTGACAACATTTGATGTTGATCTGGTTAAATCTCTATGAGGAGTTAATCACAGTATAAAATGTAATTTCCTGTTGCCTGCAGGTGGCGCTATGACTGTAACTGAATATTGTTATGAAGATGTCTTCAGGTCAGGACTCTAATAAAGCATGTGAAGTTTGGGGCAGATCCGACATTGTTTGTCTGAGTTACAACAACTTCCTTTTTCATGGCGAAGACATCAAACTTTGTCAGGCCGCCACGGACACGCCCTTCGGCAAAAACTCTAGATCTTCGCAATTTAACGTCACAAAGGCCTTTAGATTAGACTGACCAAAAATTACATTGATCTGATAAAATCTCTAGGAGGAGTTCGTTAAAGTACAACGTCTGGAAAATGCAAAAAACGGTGAATTAATTCAAAATATCTGACTTCCTGTTTGGTTTCGGATTTCACTCCAAGAGAATTTTTTGTAGGTACTGGGCTGATAAATGTGTGTACCGAATTTCAAACCCCTAGTGTTATGTAGCGAGCGGGGCTGTACGTTAGATGGCGCTATCGAGCCATTTTGCCACGCCCAATTCCGAAACCCATAACAGACGTAAATTTTCACCACTTCTGACGCGTGTGCAAAGTTTCGTGAGTTTTCGAGCACGTTTAGGCCCTCTCAAATGCGATTCACTTTGGAGAATAATAATAAATATAGCTGCGAGCAGCGATGGCGGGCCCAAGCCCGGTGGCACCGCCACCCCGGTGGCACCGCCACCCCGGTGGCTTCAGGGCAACTGTGCACAGCGGGCAATAGGCACTTAAAACGGTTAAACATCAAAGGACTATGTCAAATTCACTCCACATTTACTGCACTACAAGGTGCCGTTATAGAGCCCCTCCTCCCTGCCCATTTTCAAAGGATTACATGTGCCAAGTTTTAACATTATTCTGATGAATTTTGAAGCAAATCAGGTAAAAATAAGAGGGTGATCTCAATGTATGCTGAAAGTGACACATTTTCTGCTTCCAGTTGGTGGCGCTATGACTTTGAATCACAATAGTCCAATCCATGTGATCAGCCTTGTACAACGAAGACTAAGCCAAAGTTTCATCAAAATCAATTAATGTATGCAGAAGTTATAACACTTTGTTTCCCTTTTCTTGCCATAAATTCGTTGCCTCGCCACGGCCAAACCGTTTGAGATATCCAAAATCCGTTTGCAATTAAACAACTTCAATGTGTTAGCAACAAGTTAAAAAAAGCTTGGTGTAAATTGGATAAACCCTGTAGGAGTAGTAGTATAAAATTCATAGCCTGTTTTTTCAAAAAATTAACATTCAAACCAAAATAGCTGACTTCCTGTTGGTCGGAGCTAATGAATGTAAATTAGAAAATTGTCCGGCTTGATGAGAATAATATGTGTACCGAGTTTGGTGACTGTAGGAAAAACTAACCCCCACTTTTGTCAAAAGGTGGCGCTACTGAGCCCCTCCACCACGCCCATTTCTATGGCTTTGTCCATGTCTACTGGTTGACAATATTGATGTGTGTGTCGAGTTTCATGCAATTTGAAGCATGTTAAGAGCCTCAAAAACACTCAAGAATATTATTACAGTTTGACCTGTTGCCATGGCAACAATATTTCAAATATCAAAAATCCTGTCATAGGTCTACATCTGCTGTGTATTGACATTACACTGATGAAGTTTGAAGCAAATCAGGTAAAAATAAGAGGGTGATCTCAAAGCATTTTAAAAGTGATACACTTCTTGCTGCCATTTGGTGGCGCTATAACTTTGACTCACAATAGTTACATCCATGTGATCAGACTACTACAACCAACACACTCCTGAAGTTTCATAAACATCAATCAATGTATGCAGAAGTTATAACACATTTCCTGTTTCCCTTTTCTCGCCATAAATTCGTTGCCTCGCCACGGCCAAACCGTTTGAGATATCCAAAATCCGTTTGCAATTAAACAACTTCAATGTGTTCGCAACAAGTTAAAAAAAGCTTGGTGTAAATTGGATAAACCCTGTAGGAGTAGTAGTATAAAATTCATAGCCTGTTTTTTCCAAAAATTAACATTCAAACCAAAATAGCTGACTTCCTGTTGGTCGGAGCTAATGAATGTAAATTAGAAAATTGTCCGGCTTGATGAGAATAATATGTGTACCGAGTTTGGTGACTGTAGGAAAAACTAACCCCCACTTTTGTCAAAAGGTGGCGCTACTGAGCCCCTCCACCACGCCCATTTCTATGGCTTTGTCCATGTCTACTGGTTGACAATATTGATGTGTGTGTCGAGTTTCATGCAATTTGAAGCATGTTAAGAGCCTCAAAAACACTCAAGAATATTATTACAGTTTGACCTGTTGCCATGGCAACAATATTTCAAATATCAAAAATCCTGTCATAGGTCTACATCTGCTGTGTATTGACATTACACTGATGAAGTTTGAAGCAAATCAGGTAAAAATAAGAGGGTGATCTCAAAACATTTCAAAAAGTGATACACTTCCTGCTGCCAGTTGGTGGCGCTATAACTTTGACTCACAATAGTCACATCCATGTGATCAGACTCCTATAACGAACACACTCGTGAAGTTTCATAAAGATCAATATATGTATTAAGACGTTATAACACATTTCCTGTTTCCTTTTTCTCGCCATAAATTCGTTGCCTCGCCACGGCCAAACCGTTCGAGATATCAAAAATCCCCTGGCAATTTTTAATCATCAGTGTCTTGACTTCATGCTGACCGAGTTTGGTGGCGATCGGATTAATCGTCTAGGAGGAGTATATCAAATTCCAGAGCATGCGTTTTTCAAACAACCCTTAATAGCTGACTTCCTGTTGGCGTGGCGATTAACTTAGAGCGCGAAAGTTGTTCGGCCCGATGAGGTCTATATGTGTACCGAGTTTCATACTAATACGTGCAAGCGTGTTTAATATATGGACCAAATTTTCAGACTTTTTTCAAGGGGGCGCTGTCGAGCCCCCCTGCCACGCCCGGGTACCAGCCTCTCCGGCGTCCTAAAATAATAATTAAAGCTGCAAGCAGCGTTGAGAGGGCCCTCGCACCTGGGCTCACCGCCACCCGTTGGCCTCAGGAAAACAGCGAACAGTGGGCGACATGCATGTAAGCGAGTAAAAACAGGAGAATTATGGCAAAATCATGTAAAAGTGCAACACTTCCTGCTGCCAACAGGTGGCGCTTTTACCATAACTGAATTTTGCCATGTTGATGTCTTCAGACCAGGACTATCATTGAACACGTGAAGTTTGAAGCAGATCGGACATTGTATGCTTGAGTTACAACAACTTCCTGTTTCTTTCGTGGCGTTAATCGTATACATTAGCACGCAGCCAAGTGTTGCATGATTTAACCTGTTTCTAGCATGTCTGGTACTTCGTGGCATGATGAAATGTGAATCTGGTAGTGAATTACAGTATAAAGCATGCAACTTCCTGTTGCCAGCAGGTGGCGCTATGACTAACTGAATATTATCATATAGACGTCTTTAGGCTAGGACTCTTATCACACATGTGAAGTTTGGAACAGATCGGACATTGTATGCCTGAGTTACAACAACTTCCTGTTTCTTTCGTGGCGTTATTCGCATAAATTAGCACTCAGCCAAGTGTTGCATGATTTAACGTGTCTCTAGCATGTTTGGTACTTCGTCGCATAATGAAATGTGACTCTGGTAGTGAATTACATTGTGAAGCATGCCATTTCCTGTTGCCAGCAGGTGGCGCTATGACTAACTAAATATTGTCATATAGACGTCTTTAGGCTAGGACTCTTATCACACATGTGAAGTTTGGAGCAGATCGGACATTGTATGCCTGAGTTACAGCAGCTTCCTCTTTCATGGCGAAACATCAGACTTTGTCAGGCCGCCACGGACACGCCCTTCAGCGAAAACTCAAGATCTTTGATATTTATCATCGCTAAGGTCTTGAGATTAGACTGACAACATTTGATGTTGATCTGGTTAAATCTCTACGAGGAGTTAATCACAGTGTAAAACATGTCATTTCCTGTAGCCTGCAGGTGGCACTATGACTGTAACTGAATTTTGTTATGAAGATGTCTTCAGGTTAGGACTCTAATAAAACATGTGAAGTTTGGGGCAGATCCGACATTGTTTGTCTGAGTTACAACAACTTCCTTTTTCATGGCGAATACATCAAACTTTGTCAGGCCGCCACGGACACGCCCTTCAGTAAAAACTCTAGATCTTCGCAATTTAACGTCACAAAGGCCTTTAGATTAGACTGACCAAAAATGACATTGATCTGATTAAATCTCTAGGAGGAGTTAGTTAAAGTACAACGTCTGGAAAATGCAAAAAACGGTGAATTAATTCAAAATATCTGACTTCCTGTTTGGTTTCGGATTTCGCTCCAAGAGAATTTTTTGTAGGTACTGGGCTGATAAATGTGTGTACCGAATTTCAAAGCCCTAGTGTAATGTAGCGAGCGGGGCTGTACGTTAGATGGCGCTATCGAGCCATTTTGCCACGCCCAATTCCGAAACCCATAACAGACGTAAATTTTCACCACTTCTGACGCGTGTACAAAGTTTCGTGAGTTTTCGAGCACGTTTAGGCCCTCTCAAATGCGATTCACTTTGGAGAAGAAGAAGAAGAATAAATATAGCTGCGAGCAGCGATGGCGGGCCCAAGCCCGGTGGCACCGCCACCCCGGTGGCTTCAGGGCAACTGTGCACAGCGGGCAATAGGCACTTAAAACGGTTAAACATCAAAGGACTATGTCAAATTCACTCCACATTTACTGCACTACAAGGTGCCGTTATAGAGCCCCTCCTCCCTGCCCATTTTCAAAGGATTACATGTGCCAAGTTTTAACATTATTCTGATGAATTTTGAAGCAAATCAGGTAAAAATAAGAGGGTGATCTCAATGTATGCTGAAAGTGACACATTTTCTGCTTCCAGTTGGTGGCGCTATGACTTTGAATCACAATAGTCAAATCCATGTGATCAGCCTTGTACAACGAAGACTAAGCCAAAGTTTCATCAAAATCAATTAATGTATGCAGAAGTTATAACACTTTGTTTCCCTTTTCTTGCCATAAATTCGTTGCCTCGCCACGGCCAAACCGTTTGAGATATCCAAAATCCGTTTGCAATTAAACAACTTCAATGTGTTAGCAACAAGATAAAAAAAGCTTGGTGTAAATTGGATAAACCCTGTAGGAGTAGTAGTATAAAATTCATAGCCTGTTTTTTCAAAAAATTAACATTCAAACAAAAATAGCCGACTTCCTGTTGGTCGGAGCTAATGAATGTAAATTAGAAAATTGTCCGGCTTGATGAGATCAATATATGTACCGAGTTTGGTGACTGTAGGAAAAACTAACCCCCACAATTTTGTCAATAGGTGGCGCTACTGAGCCCCTCCACCACGCCCATTTCTATGGCTTTGTCCATGTCTACTGGTTGACAATATTGATGTGTGTGTCGAGTTTCATGCAAATTGAAGCATGTTAAGAGCCTCAAAAACACTCAAGAATATTATTACAGTTTGACCTGTCGCCATGGCAACGATATTTCAAATATCAAAAATCCTGTCATAGGTCTACATCTGCTGTGTATTGACGTTACACTGATGAAGTTTGAAGCAAATCAGGTGAAAATAAGAGGGTGATCTCAAAGCATTTCAAAAAGTGATACACTTCCTGCTGCCAGTTGGTGGTGCTATAACTTTGACTCACAATAGTCACATCCATGTGATCAGACTACTACAACTAACACACTCGTGAAGTTTCATAAAGATCAATATATGTATGCAAACGTTATAACACATTTCCTGTTTCCTTTTTCTCGCCATAAATTTGTTGCCTCGCCACGGCCAAACCCAAACCGTTTGAGGTATCCAAAATCCGTTTGCAATTAAACAACTTCAATGTGTTAGCAACAAGTTAAAAAAAACTTGGTGTAAATTGGATAAACCCTGTAGGAGTAGTAGTATAAAATTCATAGCCTGTTTTTTCAAAAAATTAACATTCAAACAAAAATAGCCGACTTCCTGTTGGTCGGAGCTAATGAATGTAAATTAGAAAATTGTCCGGCTTGATGAGAACAATATGTGTACCGAGTTTGGTGACTGTAGGAAAAACTAACCCCCACTTTTGTCAAAAGGTGGCGCTACTGAGCCCCTCCACCACGCCCATTTCTATGGCTTTGTCCATGTCTACTGGTTGACAATATTGATGTGTGTGTCGAGTTTCATGCAATTTGAAGCATGTTAAGAGCCTCAAAAACACTCAAGAATATTATTACAGTTTGACCTGTTGCCATGGCAACAATATTTCAAATATCAAAAATCCTGTCATAGGTCTACATCTGCTGTGTATTGCCATTACATTTATGAAGTTTGAAGCAAATCAGGTAAAAATAAGAGGGTGATCTCAAAGCATTTCAAAAAGTGATACACTTCCTGCTGCCAGTTGGTGGCGCTATAACTTTGACTCACAATAGTCACATCCATGTGATCAGACTACTACAACCAACACACTCGTGAAGTTTCATAAAGATCAATATATGTATGCAGACGTTATAACACATTTCCTGTTTCCTTTTTCTCGCCATAAATTCGTTGCCTCGCCACGGCCAAACCGTTCGAGATATCAAAAATCCCCTGGCAATTTTTAATCATCAGTGTCTTGACTTCATGCTGACCGAGTTTGGTGGCGATCGGATTAATCGTCTAGGAGGAGTATATCAAATTCCAGAGCATGCGTTTTTCAAACAACCCTTAATAGCTGACTTCCTGTTGGCGTGGCGTTTAACTTAGAGTACGAAAGTTGTTCGGCCCGATGAGGTCTATATGTGTACCGAGTTTCATACTAATACGTGCAAGCGTGTTTAATATATGGACCAAATTTTCAGACTTTTTTCAAGGGGGCGCTGTCGAGCCCCTGCCACGCCCGGATACCAGCCTCTGGGGCGTCCTAATGGCCGCGGATTCCAATGTGTGTGCCAATTTTCAAGAGTTTTTGAGCATGTTAAGGCCCCCAAAAAGCCCCGGAAGACGTAAAAAAAAAAAAAAAAAAAAAATAATAATAATAATCCTTAGAAGAACAAGAGGGCCCTGCGCGAATTTTCGCTTGGGCCCTAATAATAATCCTTAGAAGAACAAGAGGGCCCTGCGCGAATTTTCGCTTGGGCCCTAATTAAAGCTGCAAGCAGCGTTGAGAGGGCCCTCGCACCCGGGCTCACCGCCACCCGTTGGCCTCAGGAAAACAGTGGACAGTGGGCGTCATGCATTTAAGTGAGTGAATACAGGAGAATTATGCCAAAGTCATTTCGAAATGCCACACTTCCTGCGGCCAACAGGTGGCGCTTTCACCTTAACTGAATTTTGCCATGTTGATGTCTTCAGGCCAGGACTATCATTGAACACGTGAAGTTTGAAGCAGATCGGACATTGTATGCCTGAGTTACAACAACTTCCTGTTTCTTTCGTGGCGTTAATCGCATAAATTAGCACTCAGCCAAGTGTTGCATGATTTAACGTGTCTCTAGCATGTTTGGTACTTCGTGGCATAATGAAATGTGACTCTGGTAGTGAATTACATCCTGAAGCATGCCATTTCCTGTTGCCAGCAGGTGGCGCTATGACTAACTAAATATTGTCATATAGATGTCTTTAGGCCAGGACTCTTATCACACATGTGAAGTTTGGGGCAGATCGGACATTGTATGCCTGAGTTACAGCAGCTTCCTCTTTCATGGCGAAACATCAGACTTTGTCAGGCCGCCACAGACACGCCCTTCAGCGAAAACTCAAGATCTTTGAAATTTATCATCGCTAAGGTCTTGAGATTAGACTGACAACATTTGATGTTGATCTGGTTAAATCTCTATGAGGAGTTAATCACAGTATAAAATGTAATTTCCTGTTGCCTGCAGGTGGCGCTATGACTGTAACTGAATATTGTTATGAAGATGTCTTCAGGTCAGGACTCTAATAAAGCATGTGAAGTTTGGGGCAGATCCGACATTGTTTGTCTGAGTTACAACAACTTCCTTTTTCATGGCGAAGACATCAAACTTTGTCAGGCCGCCACGGACACGCCCTTCGGCGAAAACTCTAGATCTTCGCAATTTAACGTCACAAAGGCCTTTAGATTAGACTGACCAAAAATTACATTGATCTGATAAAATCTCTAGGAGGAGTTCGTTAAAGTACAACGTCTGGAAAATGCAAAAAACGGTGAATTAATTCAAAATATCTGACTTCCTGTTTGGTTTCGGATTTCACTCCAAGAGAATTTTTTGTAGGTACTGGGCTGATAAATGTGTGTACCGAATTTCAAACCCCTAGTGTTATGTAGCGAGCGGGGCTGTACGTTAGATGGCGCTATCGAGCCATTTTGCCACGCCCAATTCCGAAACCCATAACAGACGTAAATTTTCACCACTTCTGACGCGTGTGCAAAGTTTCGTGAGTTTTCGAGCACGTTTAGGCCCTCTCAAATGCGATTCACTTTGGAGAATAATAATAAATATAGCTGCGAGCAGCGATGGCGGGCCCAAGCCCGGTGGCACCGCCACCCCGGTGGCTTCAGGGCAACTGTGCACAGCGGGCAATAGGCACTTAAAACGGTTAAACATCAAAGGACTATGTCAAATTCACTCCACATTTACTGCACTACAAGGTGCCGTTATAGAGCCCCTCCTCCCTGCCCATTTTCAAAGGATTACATGTGCCAAGTTTTAACATTATTCTGATGAATTTTGAAGCAAATCAGGTAAAAATAAGAGGGTGATCTCAATGTATGCTGAAAGTGACACATTTTCTGCTTCCAGTTGGTGGCGCTATGACTTTGAATCACAATAGTCCAATCCATGTGATCAGCCTTGTACAACGAAGACTAAGCCAAAGTTTCATCAAAATCAATTAATGTATGCAGAAGTTATAACACTTTGTTTCCCTTTTCTTGCCATAAATTCGTTGCCTCGCCACGGCCAAACCGTTTGAGATATCCAAAATCCGTTTGCAATTAAACAACTTCAATGTGTTAGCAACAAGTTAAAAAAAGCTTGGTGTAAATTGGATAAACCCTGTAGGAGTAGTAGTATAAAATTCATAGCCTGTTTTTTCAAAAAATTAACATTCAAACCAAAATAGCTGACTTCCTGTTGGTCGGAGCTAATGAATGTAAATTAGAAAATTGTCCGGCTTGATGAGAATAATATGTGTACCGAGTTTGGTGACTGTAGGAAAAACTAACCCCCACTTTTGTCAAAAGGTGGCGCTACTGAGCCCCTCCACCACGCCCATTTCTATGGCTTTGTCCATGTCTACTGGTTGACAATATTGATGTGTGTGTCGAGTTTCATGCAATTTGAAGCATGTTAAGAGCCTCAAAAACACTCAAGAATATTATTACAGTTTGACCTGTTGCCATGGCAACAATATTTCAAATATCAAAAATCCTGTCATAGGTCTACATCTGCTGTGTATTGACATTACACTGATGAAGTTTGAAGCAAATCAGGTAAAAATAAGAGGGTGATCTCAAAGCATTTTAAAAGTGATACACTTCTTGCTGCCATTTGGTGGCGCTATAACTTTGACTCACAATAGTTACATCCATGTGATCAGACTACTACAACCAACACACTCCTGAAGTTTCATAAACATCAATCAATGTATGCAGAAGTTATAACACATTTCCTGTTTCCCTTTTCTCGCCATAAATTCGTTGCCTCGCCACGGCCAAACCGTTTGAGATATCCAAAATCCGTTTGCAATTAAACAACTTCAATGTGTTCGCAACAAGTTAAAAAAAGCTTGGTGTAAATTGGATAAACCCTGTAGGAGTAGTAGTATAAAATTCATAGCCTGTTTTTTCCAAAAATTAACATTCAAACCAAAATAGCTGACTTCCTGTTGGTCGGAGCTAATGAATGTAAATTAGAAAATTGTCCGGCTTGATGAGAATAATATGTGTACCGAGTTTGGTGACTGTAGGAAAAACTAACCCCCCCACTTTTGTCAAAAGGTGGCGCTACTGAGCCCCTCCACCACGCCCATTTCTATGGCTTTGTCCATGTCTACTGGTTGACAATATTGATGTGTGTGTCGAGTTTCATGCAATTTGAAGCATGTTAAGAGCCTCAAAAACACTCAAGAATATTATTACAGTTTGACCTGTTGCCATGGCAACAATATTTCAAATATCAAAAATCCTGTCATAGGTCTACATCTGCTGTGTATTGACATTACACTGATGAAGTTTGAAGCAAATCAGGTAAAAATAAGAGGGTGATCTCAAAACATTTCAAAAAGTGATACACTTCCTGCTGCCAGTTGGTGGCGCTATAACTTTGACTCACAATAGTCACATCCATGTGATCAGACTCCTATAACGAACACACTCGTGAAGTTTCATAAAGATCAATATATGTATTAAGACGTTATAACACATTTCCTGTTTCCTTTTTCTCGCCATAAATTCGTTGCCTCGCCACGGCCAAACCGTTCGAGATATCAAAAATCCCCTGGCAATTTTTAATCATCAGTGTCTTGACTTCATGCTGACCGAGTTTGGTGGCGATCGGATTAATCGTCTAGGAGGAGTATATCAAATTCCAGAGCATGCGTTTTTCAAACAACCCTTAATAGCTGACTTCCTGTTGGCGTGGCGATTAACTTAGAGCGCGAAAGTTGTTCGGCCCGATGAGGTCTATATGTGTACCGAGTTTCATACTAATACGTGCAAGCGTGTTTAATATATGGACCAAATTTTCAGACTTTTTTCAAGGGGCGCTGTCGAGCCCCCCTGCCACGCCCGGGTACCAGCCTCTCCGGCGTCCTAAAATAATAATTAAAGCTGCAAGCAGCGTTGAGAGGGCCCTCGCACCTGGGCTCACCGCCACCCGTTGGCCTCAGGAAAACAGCGAACAGTGGGCGACATGCATGTAAGCGAGTAAAAACAGGAGAATTATGGCAAAATCATGTAAAAGTGCAACACTTCCTGCTGCCAACAGGTGGCGCTTTTACCATAACTGAATTTTGCCATGTTGATGTCTTCAGACCAGGACTATCATTGAACACGTGAAGTTTGAAGCAGATCGGACATTGTATGCTTGAGTTACAACAACTTCCTGTTTCTTTCGTGGCGTTAATCGTATACATTAGCACGCAGCCAAGTGTTGCATGATTTAACCTGTTTCTAGCATGTCTGGTACTTCGTGGCATGATGAAATGTGAATCTGGTAGTGAATTACAGTATAAAGCATGCAACTTCCTGTTGCCAGCAGGTGGCGCTATGACTAACTGAATATTATCATATAGACGTCTTTAGGCTAGGACTCTTATCACACATGTGAAGTTTGGAACAGATCGGACATTGTATGCCTGAGTTACAACAACTTCCTGTTTCTTTCGTGGCGTTATTCGCATAAATTAGCACTCAGCCAAGTGTTGCATGATTTAACGTGTCTCTAGCATGTTTGGTACTTCGTCGCATAATGAAATGTGACTCTGGTAGTGAATTACATTGTGAAGCATGCCATTTCCTGTTGCCAGCAGGTGGCGCTATGACTAACTAAATATTGTCATATAGACGTCTTTAGGCTAGGACTCTTATCACACATGTGAAGTTTGGAGCAGATCGGACATTGTATGCCTGAGTTACAGCAGCTTCCTCTTTCATGGCGAAACATCAGACTTTGTCAGGCCGCCACGGACACGCCCTTCAGCGAAAACTCAAGATCTTTGATATTTATCATCGCTAAGGTCTTGAGATTAGACTGACAACATTTGATGTTGATCTGGTTAAATCTCTACGAGGAGTTAATCACAGTGTAAAACATGTCATTTCCTGTAGCCTGCAGGTGGCACTATGACTGTAACTGAATTTTGTTATGAAGATGTCTTCAGGTTAGGACTCTAATAAAACATGTGAAGTTTGGGGCAGATCCGACATTGTTTGTCTGAGTTACAACAACTTCCTTTTTCATGGCGAATACATCAAACTTTGTCAGGCCGCCACGGACACGCCCTTCAGTAAAAACTCTAGATCTTCGCAATTTAACGTCACAAAGGCCTTTAGATTAGACTGACCAAAAATGACATTGATCTGATTAAATCTCTAGGAGGAGTTAGTTAAAGTACAACGTCTGGAAAATGCAAAAAACGGTGAATTAATTCAAAATATCTGACTTCCTGTTTGGTTTCGGATTTCGCTCCAAGAGAATTTTTTGTAGGTACTGGGCTGATAAATGTGTGTACCGAATTTCAAAGCCCTAGTGTAATGTAGCGAGCGGGGCTGTACGTTAGATGGCGCTATCGAGCCATTTTGCCACGCCCAATTCCGAAACCCATAACAGACGTAAATTTTCACCACTTCTGACGCGTGTACAAAGTTTCGTGAGTTTTCGAGCACGTTTAGGCCCTCTCAAATGCGATTCACTTTGGAGAAGAAGAAGAAGAATAAATATAGCTGCGAGCAGCGATGGCGGGCCCAAGCCCGGTGGCACCGCCACCCCGGTGGCTTCAGGGCAACTGTGCACAGCGGGCAATAGGCACTTAAAACGGTTAAACATCAAAGGACTATGTCAAATTCACTCCACATTTACTGCACTACAAGGTGCCGTTATAGAGCCCCTCCTCCCTGCCCATTTTCAAAGGATTACATGTGCCAAGTTTTAACATTATTCTGATGAATTTTGAAGCAAATCAGGTAAAAATAAGAGGGTGATCTCAATGTATGCTGAAAGTGACACATTTTCTGCTTCCAGTTGGTGGCGCTATGACTTTGAATCACAATAGTCAAATCCATGTGATCAGCCTTGTACAACGAAGACTAAGCCAAAGTTTCATCAAAATCAATTAATGTATGCAGAAGTTATAACACTTTGTTTCCCTTTTCTTGCCATAAATTCGTTGCCTCGCCACGGCCAAACCGTTTGAGATATCCAAAATCCGTTTGCAATTAAACAACTTCAATGTGTTAGCAACAAGATAAAAAAGCTTGGTGTAAATTGGATAAACCCTGTAGGAGTAGTAGTATAAAATTCATAGCCTGTTTTTTCAAAAAATTAACATTCAAACAAAAATAGCCGACTTCCTGTTGGTCGGAGCTAATGAATGTAAATTAGAAAATTGTCCGGCTTGATGAGATCAATATATGTACCGAGTTTGGTGACTGTAGGAAAAACTAACCCCCCCACTTTTGTCAAAAGGTGGCGCTACTGAGCCCCTCCACCACGCCCATTTCTATGGCTTTGTCCATGTCTACTGGTTGACAATATTGATGTGTGTGTCGAGTTTCATGCAATTTGAAGCATGTTAAGAGCCTCAAAAACACTCAAGAATATTATTACAGTTTGACCTGTTGCCATGGCAACGATATTTCAAATATCAAAAATCCTGTCATAGGTCTACATCTGCTGTGTATTGACATTACACTGATGAAGTTTGAAGCAAATCAGGTGAAAATAAGAGGGTGATCTCAAAGCATTTCAAAAAGTGATACACTTCCTGCTGCCAGTTGGTGGTGCTATAACTTTGACTCACAATAGTCACATCCATGTGATCAGACTACTACAACTAACACACTCGTGAAGTTTCATAAAGATCAATATATGTATGCAAACGTTATAACACATTTCCTGTTTCCTTTTTCTCGCCATAAATTTGTTGCCTCGCCACGGCCAAACCCAAACCGTTTGAGGTATCCAAAATCCGTTTGCAATTAAACAACTTCAATGTGTTAGCAACAAGTTAAAAAAAACTTGGTGTAAATTGGATAAACCCTGTAGGAGTAGTAGTATAAAATTCATAGCCTGTTTTTTCAAAAAATTAACATTCAAACAAAAATAGCCGACTTCCTGTTGGTCGGAGCTAATGAATGTAAATTAGAAAATTGTCCGGCTTGATGAGAACAATATGTGTACCGAGTTTGGTGACTGTAGGAAAAACTAACCCCCCCACTTTTGTCAAAAGGTGGCGCTACTGAGCCCCTCCACCACGCCCATTTCTATGGCTTTGTCCATGTCTACTGGTTGACAATATTGATGTGTGTGTCGAGTTTCATGCAATTTGAAGCATGTTAAGAGCCTCAAAAACACTCAAGAATATTATTACAGTTTGACCTGTTGCCATGGCAACAATATTTCAAATATCAAAAATCCTGTCATAGGTCTACATCTGCTGTGTATTGCCATTACATTTATGAAGTTTGAAGCAAATCAGGTAAAAATAAGAGGGTGATCTCAAAGCATTTCAAAAAGTGATACACTTCCTGCTGCCAGTTGGTGGCGCTATAACTTTGACTCACAATAGTCACATCCATGTGATCAGACTACTACAACCAACACACTCGTGAAGTTTCATAAAGATCAATATATGTATGCAGACGTTATAACACATTTCCTGTTTCCTTTTTCTCGCCATAAATTCGTTGCCTCGCCACGGCCAAACCGTTCGAGATATCAAAAATCCCCTGGCAATTTTTAATCATCAGTGTCTTGACTTCATGCTGACCGAGTTTGGTGGCGATCGGATTAATCGTCTAGGAGGAGTATATCAAATTCCAGAGCATGCGTTTTTCAAACAACCCTTAATAGCTGACTTCCTGTTGGCGTGGCGTTTAACTTAGAGTACGAAAGTTGTTCGGCCCGATGAGGTCTATATGTGTACCGAGTTTCATACTAATACGTGCAAGCGTGTTTAATATATGGACCAAATTTTCAGACTTTTTTCAAGGGGGCGCTGTCGAGCCCCCCTGCCACGCCCGGATACCAGCCTCTGGGGCGTCCTAATGGCCGCGGATTCCAATGTGTGTGCCAATTTTCAAGAGTTTTTGAGCATGTTAAGGCCCCCAAAAAGCCCCGGAAGACGGAAAAAAAAAAAAATAAATAAAATATAGCTGCGAGCAGCGATGGCGGGCCCAAGCCCGGTGGCACCGCCACCCCGGTGGCTTCAGGGCAACTGTGCACAGCGGGCAATAGGCACTTAAAACGGTTAAACATCAAAGGACTATGTCAAATTCACTCCACATTTACTGCACTACAAGGTGCCGTTATAGAGCCCCTCCTCCCTGCCCATTTTCAAAGGATTACATGTGCCAAGTTTTAACATTATTCTGATGAATTTTGAAGCAAATCAGGTAAAAATAAGAGGGTGATCTCAATGTATGCTGAAAGTGACACATTTTCTGCTTCCAGTTGGTGGCGCTATGACTTTGAATCACAATAGTCAAATCCATGTGATCAGCCTTGTACAACGAAGACTAAGCCAAAGTTTCATCAAAATCAATTAATGTATGCAGAAGTTATAACACTTTGTTTCCCTTTTCTCGCCATAAATTCGTTGCCTCGCCACGGCCAAACCGTTTGAGATATCCAAAATCCTTTTGCAATTAAACAACTTCAATGTGTTCGCAACAAGTTAAAAAAAGCTTGGTGTAAATTGGATAAACCCTGTAGGAGTAGTAGTATAAAATTCATAGCCTGTTTTTTCAAAAAATTAACATTCAAACCAAAATAGCTGACTTCCTGTTGGTCGGAGCTAATGAATGTAAATTAGAAAATTGTCCGGCTTGATGAGAATAATATGTGTACCGAGTTTGGTGACTGTAGGAAAAACTAACCCCCCCACTTTTGTCAAAAGGTGGCGCTACTGAGCCCCTCCACCACGCCCATTTCTATGGCTTTGTCCATGTCTACTGGTTGACAATATTGATGTGTGTGTCGAGTTTCATGCAATTTGAAGCATGTTAAGAGCCTCAAAAACACTCAAGAATATTATTACAGTTTGACCTGTTGCCATGGCAACAATATTTCAAATATCAAAAATCCTGTCATAGGTCTACATCTGCTGTGTATTGACATTACACTGATGAAGTTTGAAGCAAATCAGGTGAAAATAAGAGGGTGATCTCAAAGCATTTTAAAAGTGATACACTTCTTGCTGCCATTTGGTGGCGCTATAACTTTGACTCACAATAGTTACATCCATGTGATCAGACTACTACAGCCAACACACTCCTGAAGTTTCATAAACATCAATCAATGTATGCAGAAGTTATAACACATTTCCTGTTTCCCTTTTCTCGCCATAAATTCGTTGCCTCGCCACGGCCAAACCCAAACCGTTTGAGATATCCAAAATCCGTTTATAATTAAACAACTTCAATGTGTTCGCAACAAGTTAAAAAAAGCTTGGTGTAAATTGGATAAACCCTGTAGGAGTAGTAGTATAAAATTCATAGCCTGTTTTTTCAAAAAATTAACATTCAAACCAAAATAGCTGACTTCCTGTTGGTCGGAGCTAATGAATGTAAATTAGAAAATTGTCCGGCTTGATGAGAATAATATGTGTACCGAGTTTGGTGACTGTAGGAAAAACTAACCCCCCCACTTTTGTCAAAAGGTGGCGCTACTGAGCCCCTCCACCACGCCCATTTCTATGGCTTTGTCCATGTCTACTGGTTGACAATATTGATGTGTGTGTCGAGTTTCATGCAATTTGAAGCATGTTAAGAGCCTCAAAAACACTCAAGAATATTATTACAGTTTGACCTGTTGCCATGGCAACAATATTTCAAATATCAAAAATCCTGTCATAGGTCTACATCTGCTGTGTATTGACATTACACTGATGAAGTTTGAAGCAAATCAGGTAAAAATAAGAGGGTGATCTCAAAACATTTCAAAAAGTGATACACTTCCTGCTGCCAGTTGGTGGCGCTATAACTTTGACTCACAATAGTCACATCCATGTGATCAGACTACTATAACGAACACACTCGTGAAGTTTCATAAAGATCAATATATGTATTAAGACGTTATAACACATTTCCTGTTTCCTTTTTCTCGCCATAAATTCGTTGCCTCGCCACGGCCAAACCGTTCGAGATATCAAAAATCCCCTGGCAATTTTTAATCATCAGTGTCTTGACTTCATGCTGACCGAGTTTGGTGGCGATCGGATTAATCGTCTAGGAGGAGTATATCAAATTCCAGAGCATGCGTTTTTCAAACAACCCTTAATAGCTGACTTCCTGTTGGCGTGGCGATTAACTTAGAGCGCGAAAGTTGTTCGGCCCGATGAGGTCTATATGTGTACCGAGTTTCATACTAATACGTGCAAGCATGTTTAATATATGGACCAAATTTTCAGACTTTTTTCAAGGGGGCGCTGTCGAGCCCCCCTGCCACGCCCGGGTACCAGCCTCTCCGGCGTCCTAATGGCCGCGGATTCCAATGTGTGTGCCAATTTTCAAGAGTTTTTGAGCATGTTAAGGCCCCCAAAAAGCCCCGGAAGACGGAAAAAAAAAAAATTAAAAAAAATAAAAATAATAATCCTTAGAAGAACAAGAGGGCCCTGCGCGAATTTTCGCTTGGGCCCTAATAAATAATAATAATCCTTAGAAGAACAAGAGGGCCCTGCGCGCTTAATTCGCTTGGGCCCTAAATACAGCTGCGAGCAGCGATGGCGGGCCCAAGCCCGGTGGCACCGCCACCCCGGTGGCTTCAGGGCAACTGCGCACAGCGGGCAATAGGCATTTAAAATGGTTAAACATCAAAGGGCTATGTCAAATTCACTCCACATTTACTGCACTACAAGGTGCCACTATAGAGCCCCTCCTCCCTGCCCATTTTCAAATGATTACATGTGCCAAGTTAACATTATTCTGATGAATTTTGAAGCAAATCAGGTAAAAATAAGAGGGTGATCTCAAAGCATTTCAAAAAGTGATACACTTCCTGCTGCCAGTTGGTGGCGCTATAACTTTGACTCACAATAGTCACATCCATGTGATCAGACTACTACAACTAACACACTCGTGAAGTTTCATAAAGATCAATATATGTATGCAGACGTTATAACACATTTCCTGTTTCCTTTTTCTCGCCATAAATTAGTTGCCTCGCCACGGCCAAACCGTTCGAGATATCAAAAATCCGCTGGCAATTTTTAATCTTCAATGTCTTGACTTCAGGCTGACCGAGTTTGGTGGCGATCGGATTAATCGTCTAGGAGGAGTATATCAAATTCCAGAGCATGCGTTTTTCAAACAACCCTTAATAGCTGACTTCCTGTTGGCGTGGCGTTTAACTTAGAGCACGAAAGTTGTTCGGCCCGATGAGGTCTATATGTGTACCGAGTTTCATACTAATACGTGCAAGCGTGTTTAATATATGGACCAAATTTTCAGACTTTTTTCAAGGGGGCGCTGTCGAGGCCCCCTGCCACGCCCGGATACCAGCCTCTGGGGCATCCTAATGGCCGCGGATTCCAATGTGTGTGCCAATTTTCAAGAGTTTTTGAGCATGTTAAGGCCCCCAAAAAGCCCCGGAAGACGGAAAAAAAAAAAAAAAAAAAAAAAAAATAATAATAAATATAGCTGCGAGCAGCGATGGCGGGCCCAAGCCCGGTGGCACCGCCACCCCGGTGGCTTCAGGGCAACTGTGCACAGCGGGCAATAGGCACTTAAAACGGTTAAACATCAAAGGACTATGTCAAATTCACTCCACATTTACTGCACTACAAGGTGCCGTTATAGAGCCCCTCCTCCCTGCCCATTTTCAAAGGATTACATGTGCCAAGTTTTAACATTATTCTGATGAATTTTGAAGCAAATCAGGTAAAAATAAGAGGGTGATCTCAATGTATGCTGAAAGTGACACATTTTCTGCTTCCAGTTGGTGGCGCTATGACTTTGAATCACAATAGTCCAATCCATGTGATCAGCCTTGTACAACGAAGACTAAGCCAAAGTTTCATCAAAATCAATTAATGTATGCAGAAGTTATAACACTTTGTTTCCCTTTTCTTGCCATAAATTCGTTGCCTCGCCACGGCCAAACCGTTTGAGATATCCAAAATCCGTTTGCAATTAAACAACTTCAATGTGTTAGCAACAAGATAAAAAAAGCTTGGTGTAAATTGGATAAACCCTGTAGGAGTAGTAGTATAAAATTCATAGCCTGTTTTTTCAAAAAATTAACATTCAAACCAAAATAGCTGACTTCCTGTTGGTCGGAGCTAATGAATGTAAATTAGAAAATTGTCCGGCTTGATGAGAATAATATGTGTACCGAGTTTGGTGACTGTAGGAAAAACTAACCCCCACTTTTGTCAAAAGGTGGCGCTACTGAGCCCCTCCACCACGCCCATTTCTATGGCTTTGTCCATGTCTACTGGTTGACAATATTGATGTGTGTGTCGAGTTTCATGCAATTTGAAGCATGTTAAGAGCCTCAAAAACACTCAAGAATATTATTACAGTTTGACCTGTTGCCATGGCAACAATATTTCAAATATCAAAAATCCTGTCATAGGTCTACATCTGCTGTGTATTGACATTACACTGATGAAGTTTGAAGCAAATCAGGTAAAAATAAGAGGGTGATCTCAAAACATTTCAAAAAGTGATACACTTCCTGCTGCCAGTTGGTGGCGCTATAACTTTGACTCACAATAGTCACATCCATGTGATCAGACTCCTATAACGAACACACTCGTGAAGTTTCATAAAGATCAATATATGTATTAAGACGTTATAACACATTTCCTGTTTCCTTTTTCTCGCCATAAATTCGTTGCCTCGCCACGGCCAAACCGTTCAAGATATCAAAAATCCCCTGGCAATTTTTAATCATCAGTGTCTTGACTTCATGCTGACCGAGTTTGGTGGCGATCGGATTAATCGTCTAGGAGGAGTATATCAAATTCCAGAGCATGCGTTTTTCAAACAACCCTTAATAGCTGACTTCCTGTTGGCGTGGCGATTAACTTAGAGCGCGAAAGTTGTTCGGCCCGATGAGGTCTATATGTGTACAGAGTTTCATACTAATACGTGCAAGCATGTTTAATATATGGACCAAATTTTCAGACTTTTTTCAAGGGGGCGCTGTCGAGCCCCCTTGCCACGCCCGGGTACCAGCCTCTCCGGCGTCCTAATGGCCGCGGATTCCAATGTGTGTGCCAATTTTCAAGAGTTTTTGAGCATGTTAAGGCCCCCAAAAAGCCCCGGAAGACGAAAAAAAAAAAAAATAAATAAATAAATAAATAAATAAATATAGCTGCGAGCAGCGATGGCGGGCCCAAGCCCGGTGGCACCGCCACCCCGGTGGCTTCAGGGCAACTGTGCACAGCGGGCAATAGGCACTTAAAACGGTTAAACATCAAAGGACTATGTCAAATTCACTCCACATTTACTGCACTACAAGGTGCCGTTATAGAGCCCCTCCTCCCTGCCCATTTTCAAAGGATTACATGTGCCAAGTTTTAACATTATTCTGATGAATTTTGAAGCAAATCAGGTAAAAATAAGAGGGTGATCTCAATGTATGCTGAAAGTGACACATTTTCTGCTTCCAGTTGGTGGCGCTATGACTTTGAATCACAATAGTCAAATCCATGTGATCAGCCTTGTACAACGAAGACTAAGCCAAAGTTTCATCAAAATCAATTAATGTATGCAGAAGTTATAACACTTTGTTTCCCTTTTCTTGCCATAAATTTGTTGCCTCGCCACGGCCAAACCGTTTGAGATATCCAAAATCCGTTTGCAATTAAACAACTTCAATGTGTTAGCAACAAGTTAAAAAAAGCTTGGTGTAAATTGGATAAACCCTGTAGGAGTAGTAGTATAAAATTCATAGCCTGTTTTTTCAAAAAATTAACATTCAAACCAAAATAGCTGACTTCCTGTTGGTCGGAGCTAATGAATGTAAATTAGAAAATTGTCCGGCTTGATGAGAATAATATGTGTACCGAGTTTGGTGACTGTAGGAAAAACTAACCCCCCCACTTTTGTCAAAAGGTGGCGCTACTGAGCCCCTCCACCACGCCCATTTCTATGGCTTTGTCCATGTCTACTGGTTGACAATATTGATGTGTGTGTCGAGTTTCATGCAATTTGAAGCATGTTAAGAGCCTCAAAAACACTCAAGAATATTTTTACAGTTTGACCTGTCGCCATGGCAACGATATTTCAAATATCAAAAATCCTGTCATAGGTCTACATCTGCTGTGTATTGACATTACACTGATGAAGTTTGAAGCAAATCAGGTAAAAATAAGAGGGTGATCTCAAAGCATTTTAAAAGTGATACACTTCTTGCTGCCATTTGGTGGCGCTATAACTTTGACTCACAATAGTTACATCCATGTGATCAGACTACTACAACCAACACACTCCTGAAGTTTCATAAACATCAATCAATGTATGCAGAAGTTATAACACATTTCCTGTTTCCCTTTTCTCGCCATAAATTCGTTGCCTCGCCACGGCCAAACCGTTTGAGATATCCAAAATCCGTTTGCAATTAAACAACTTCAATGTGTTCGCAACAAGTTAAAAAAAGCTTGGTGTAAATTGGATAAACCCTGTAGGAGTAGTAGTATAAAATTCATAGCCTGTTTTTTCAAAAAATTAACATTCAAACCAAAATAGCTGACTTCCTGTTGGTCGGAGCTAATGAATGTAAATTAGAAAATTGTCCGGCTTGATGAGAACAATATGTGTACCGAGTTTGGTGACTGTAGGAAAAACTAACCCCCACTTTTGTCAAAAGGTGGCGCTACTGAGCCCCTCCACCACGCCCATTTCTATGGCTTTGTCCATGTCTACTGGATGACAATATTGATGTGTGTGTCGAGTTTCATGCAATTTGAAGCATGTTAAGAGCCTCAAAAACACTCAAGAATATTATTACAGTTTGACCTGTTGCCATGGCAACAATATTTCAAATATCAAAAATCCTGTCATAGGTCTACATCTGCTGTGTATTGACATTACACTGATGAAGTTTGAAGCAAATCAGGTAAAAATAAGAGGGTGATCTCAAAACATTTCAAAAAGTGATACACTTCCTGCTGCCAGTTGGTGGCGCTATAACTTTGACTCACAATAGTCACATCCATGTGATCAGACTCCTATAACGAACACACTCGTGAAGTTTCATAAAGATCAATATATGTATTAAGACGTTATAACACATTTCCTGTTTCCTTTTTCTCGCCATAAATTCGTTGCCTCGCCACGGCCAAACCGTTCGAGATATCAAAAATCCCCTGGCAATTTTTAATCATCAGTGTCTTGACTTCATGCTGACCGAGTTTGGTGGCGATCGGATTAATCGTCTAGGAGGAGTATATCAAATTCCAGAGCATGCGTTTTTCAAACAACCCTTAATAGCTGACTTCCTGTTGGCGTGGCGTTTAACTTAGAGTACGAAAGTTGTTCGGCCCGATGAGGTCTATATGTGTACCGAGTTTCATACTAATACGTGCAAGCGTGTTTAATATATGGACCAAATTTTCAGACTTTTTTCAAGGGGGCGCTGTCGAGCCCCCCTGCCACGCCCGGATACCAGCCTCTGGGGCGTCCTAATGGCCGCGGATTCCAATGTGTGTGCCAATTTTCAAGAGTTTTTGAGCATGTTAAGGCCCCCAAAAAGCCCCGGAAGACGGAAAAAAAAAAAAAAATAAAATAAAATAAATAAATATAGCTGCGAGCAGCGATGGCGGGCCCAAGCCCGGTGGCACCGCCACCCCGGTGGCTTCAGGGCAACTGTGCACAGCGGGCAATAGGCACTTAAAACGGTTAAACATCAAAGGACTATGTCAAATTCACTCCACATTTACTGCACTACAAGGTGCCGTTATAGAGCCCCTCCTCCCTGCCCATTTTCAAAGGATTACATGTGCCAAGTTTTAACATTATTCTGATGAATTTTGAAGCAAATCAGGTAAAAATAAGAGGGTGATCTCAATGTATGCTGAAAGTGACACATTTTCTGCTTCCAGTTGGTGGCGCTATGACTTTGAATCACAATAGTCAAATCCATGTGATCAGCCTTGTACAACGAAGACTAAGCCAAAGTTTCATCAAAATCAATTAATGTATGCAGAAGTTATAACACTTTGTTTCCCTTTTCTTGCCATAAATTCGTTGCCTCGCCACGGCCAAACCGTTTGAGATATCCAAAATCCGTTTGCAATTAAACAACTTCAATGTGTTATCAACAAGTTAAAAAAAGCTTGGTGTAAATTGGATAAACCCTGTAGGAGTAGTAGTATAAAATTCATAGCCTGTTTTTTAAAAAAATTAACATTCAAACCAAAATAGCTGACTTCCTGTTGGTCGGAGCTAATGAATGTAAATTAGAAAATTGTCCGGCTTGATGAGAATAATATGTGTACCGAGTTTGGTGACTGTAGGAAAAACTAACCCCCACTTTTGTCAAAAGGTGGCGCTACTGAGCCCCTCCACCACGCCCATTTCTATGGCTTTGTCCATGTCTACTGGTTGACAATATTGATGTGTGTGTCGAGTTTCATGCAATTTGAAGCATGTTAAGAGCCTCAAAAACACTCAAGAATATTATTACAGTTTGACCTGTTGCCATGGCAACAATATTTCAAATATCAAAAATCCTGTCATAGGTCTACATCTGCTGTGTATTGACATTACACTGATGAAGTTTGAAGCAAATCATGTAAAAATAAGAGGGTGATCTCAAAGCATTTTAAAAGTGATACACTTCTTGCTGCCAGTTGGTGGCGCTATAACTTTGACTCACAATAGTTACATCCATGTGATCAGACTACTACAACCAACACACTCCTGAAGTTTCATAAACATCAATCAATGTATGCAGAAGTTATAACACATTTCCTGTTTCCCTTTTCTCGCCATAAATTCGTTGCCTCGCCACGGCCAAACCGTTTGAGATATCCAAAATCCGTTTGCAATTAAACAACTTCAATGTGTTCGCAACAAGTTAAAAAAAGCTTGGTGTAAATTGGATAAACCCTGTAGGAGTAGTAGTATAAAATTCATAGCCTGTTTTTTCAAAAAATTAACATTCAAACCAAAATAGCTGACTTCCTGTTGGTCGGAGCTAATGAATGTAAATTAGAAAATTGTCCGGCTTGATGAGAATAATATGTGTACCGAGTTTGGTGACTGTAGGAAAAACTAACCCCCCCATTTTTGTCAAAAGGTGGCGCTACTGAGCCCCTCCACCACGCCCATTTCTATGGCTTTGTCCATGTCTACTGGTTGACAATATTGATGTGTGTGTCGAGTTTCATGCAATTTGAAGCATGTTAAGAGCCTCAAAAACACTCAAGAATATTATTACAGTTTGACCTGTTGCCATGGCAACAATATTTCAAATATCAAAAATCCTGTCATAGGTCTACATCTGCTGTGTATTGACATTACACTGATGAAGTTTGAAGCAAATCATGTAAAAATAAGAGGGTGATCTCAAAGCATTTTAAAAGTGATACACTTCTTGCTGCCAGTTGGTGGCGCTATAACTTTGACTCACAATAGTTACATCCATGTGATCAGACTACTACAACCAACACACTCCTGAAGTTTCATAAACATCAATCAATGTATGCAGAAGTTATAACACATTTCCTGTTTCCCTTTTCTCGCCATAAATTCGTTGCCTCGCCACGGCCAAACCGTTTGAGATATCCAAAATCCGTTTGCAATTAAACAACTTCAATGTGTTCGCAACAAGTTAAAAAAAGCTTGGTGTAAATTGGATAAACCCTGTAGGAGTAGTAGTATAAAATTCATAGCCTGTTTTTTCAAAAAATTAACATTCAAACCAAAATAGCTGACTTCCTGTTGGTCGGAGCTAATGAATGTAAATTAGAAAATTGTCCGGCTTGATGAGAATAATATGTGTACCGAGTTTGGTGACTGTAGGAAAAACTAACCCCCACTTTTGTCAAAAGGTGGCGCTACTGAGCCCCTCCACCACGCCCATTTCTATGGCTTTGTCCATGTCTACTGGTTGACAATATTGATGTGTGTGTCGAGTTTCATGCAATTTGAAGCATGTTAAGAGCCTCAAAAACACTCAAGAATATTATTACAGTTTGACCTGTTGCCATGGCAACAATATTTCAAATATCAAAAATCCTGTCATAGGTCTACATCTGCTGTGTATTGACATTACACTGATGAAGTTTGAAGCAAATCAGGTAAAAATAAGAGGGTGATCTCAAAACATTTCAAAAAGTGATACACTTCCTGCTGCCAGTTGGTGGCGCTATAACTTTGACTCACAATAGTCACATCCATGTGATCAGACTCCTATAACGAACACACTCGTGAAGTTTCATAAAGATCAATATATGTATTAAGACGTTATAACACATTTCCTGTTTCCTTTTTCTCGCCATAAATTCGTTGCCTCGCCACGGCCAAACCGTTCGAGATATCAAAAATCCCCTGGCAATTTTTAATCATCAGTGTCTTGACTTCATGCTGACCGAGTTTGGTGGCGATCGGATTAATCGTCTAGGAGGAGTATATCAAATTCCAGAGCATGCGTTTTTCAAACAACCCTTAATAGCTGACTTCCTGTTGGCGTGGCGATTAACTTAGAGCGCGAAAGTTGTTCGGCCCGATGAGGTCTATATGTGTACCGAGTTTCATACTAATACGTGCAAGCATGTTTAATATATGGACCAAATTTTCAGACTTTTTTCAAGGGGGCGCTGTCGAGCCCCCCTGCCACGCCCGGGTACCAGCCTCTCCGGCGTCCTAATGGCCGCGGATTCCAATGTGTGTGCCAATTTTCAAGAGTTTTTGAGCATGTTAAGGCCCCCAAAAAGCCCCGGAAGACGGAAAAAAAAAAAAAAAAAAAAAAAAAAAAAAAATATATAATAATAATCCTTAGAAGAACAAGAGGGCCCTGCGCGAATTTTCGCTTGGGCCCTAATAAATAATAATAATCCTTAGAAGAACAAGAGGGCCCTGCGCGCTTAATTCGCTTGGGCCCTAAATACAGCTGCGAGCAGCGATGGCGGGCCCAAGCCCGGTGGCACCGCCACCCCGGTGGCTTCAGGGCAACTGCGCACAGCGGGCAATAGGCATTTAAAATGGTTAAACATCAAAGGGCTATGTCAAATTCACTCCACATTTACTGCACTACAAGGTGCCACTATAGAGCCCCTCCTCCCTGCCCATTTTCAAATGATTACATGTGCCAAGTTAACATTATTCTGATGAATTTTGAAGCAAATCAGGTAAAAATAAGAGGGTGATCTCAAAGCATTTCAAAAAGTGATACACTTCCTGCTGCCAGTTGGTGGCGCTATAACTTTGACTCACAATAGTCACATCCATGTGATCAGACTACTACAACTAACACACTCGTGAAGTTTCATAAAGATCAATATATGTATGCAGACGTTATAACACATTTCCTGTTTCCTTTTTCTCGCCATAAATTAGTTGCCTCGCCACGGCCAAACCGTTCGAGATATCAAAAATCCGCTGGCAATTTTTAATCTTCAATGTCTTGACTTCAGGCTGACCGAGTTTGGTGGCGATCGGATTAATCGTCTAGGAGGAGTATATCAAATTCCAGAGCATGCGTTTTTCAAACAACCCTTAATAGCTGACTTCCTGTTGGCGTGGCGTTTAACTTAGAGCACGAAAGTTGTTCGGCCCGATGAGGTCTATATGTGTACCGAGTTTCATACTAATACGTGCAAGCGTGTTTAATATATGGACCAAATTTTCAGACTTTTTTCAAGGGGGCGCTGTCGAGGCCCCCTGCCACGCCCGGATACCAGCCTCTGGGGCATCCTAATGGCCGCGGATTCCAATGTGTGTGCCAATTTTCAAGAGTTTTTGAGCATGTTAAGGCCCCCAAAAAGCCCCGGAAGACGGAAAAAAAAAAAAAAAATAATAATAATAATAAATATAGCTGCGAGCAGCGATGGCGGGCCCAAGCCCGGTGGCACCGCCACCCCGGTGGCTTCAGGGCAACTGTGCACAGCGGGCAATAGGCACTTAAAACGGTTAAACATCAAAGGACTATGTCAAATTCACTCCACATTTACTGCACTACAAGGTGCCGTTATAGAGCCCCTCCTCCCTGCCCATTTTCAAAGGATTACATGTGCCAAGTTTTAACATTATTCTGATGAATTTTGAAGCAAATCAGGTAAAAATAAGAGGGTGATCTCAATGTATGCTGAAAGTGACACATTTTCTGCTTCCAGTTGGTGGCGCTATGACTTTGAATCACAATAGTCCAATCCATGTGATCAGCCTTGTACAACGAAGACTAAGCCAAAGTTTCATCAAAATCAATTAATGTATGCAGAAGTTATAACACTTTGTTTCCCTTTTCTTGCCATAAATTCGTTGCCTCGCCACGGCCAAACCGTTTGAGATATCCAAAATCCGTTTGCAATTAAACAACTTCAATGTGTTAGCAACAAGATAAAAAAAGCTTGGTGTAAATTGGATAAACCCTGTAGGAGTAGTAGTATAAAATTCATAGCCTGTTTTTTCAAAAAATTAACATTCAAACCAAAATAGCTGACTTCCTGTTGGTCGGAGCTAATGAATGTAAATTAGAAAATTGTCCGGCTTGATGAGAATAATATGTGTACCGAGTTTGGTGACTGTAGGAAAAACTTTGGCCCCCACTTTTGTCAAAAGGTGGCGCTACTGAGCCCCTCCACCACGCCCATTTCTATGGCTTTGTCCATGTCTACTGGTTGACAATATTGATGTGTGTGTCGAGTTTCATGCAATTTGAAGCATGTTAAGAGCCTCAAAAACACTCAAGAATATTATTACAGTTTGACCTGTTGCCATGGCAACAATATTTCAAATATCAAAAATCCTGTCATAGGTCTACATCTGCTGTGTATTGACATTACACTGATGAAGTTTGAAGCAAATCAGGTAAAAATAAGAGGGTGATCTCAAAACATTTCAAAAAGTGATACACTTCCTGCTGCCAGTTGGTGGCGCTATAACTTTGACTCACAATAGTCACATCCATGTGATCAGACTCCTATAACGAACACACTCGTGAAGTTTCATAAAGATCAATATATGTATTAAGACGTTATAACACATTTCCTGTTTCCTTTTTCTCGCCATAAATTCGTTGCCTCGCCACGGCCAAACCGTTCAAGATATCAAAAATCCCCTGGCAATTTTTAATCATCAGTGTCTTGACTTCATGCTGACCGAGTTTGGTGGCGATCGGATTAATCGTCTAGGAGGAGTATATCAAATTCCAGAGCATGCGTTTTTCAAACAACCCTTAATAGCTGACTTCCTGTTGGCGTGGCGATTAACTTAGAGCGCGAAAGTTGTTCGGCCCGATGAGGTCTATATGTGTACAGAGTTTCATACTAATACGTGCAAGCATGTTTAATATATGGACCAAATTTTCAGACTTTTTTCAAGGGGGCGCTGTCGAGCCCCCTTGCCACGCCCGGGTACCAGCCTCTCCGGCGTCCTAATGGCCGCGGATTCCAATGTGTGTGCCAATTTTCAAGAGTTTTTGAGCATGTTAAGGCCCCCAAAAAGCCCTGGAAGACGAAAAAAAAAAAAAAAATAAATAAATAAATAAATAAATAAATATAGCTGCGAGCAGCGATGGCGGGCCCAAGCCCGGTGGCACCGCCACCCCGGTGGCTTCAGGGCAACTGTGCACAGCGGGCAATAGGCACTTAAAACGGTTAAACATCAAAGGACTATGTCAAATTCACTCCACATTTACTGCACTACAAGGTGCCGTTATAGAGCCCCTCCTCCCTGCCCATTTTCAAAGGATTACATGTGCCAAGTTTTAACATTATTCTGATGAATTTTGAAGCAAATCAGGTAAAAATAAGAGGGTGATCTCAATGTATGCTGAAAGTGACACATTTTCTGCTTCCAGTTGGTGGCGCTATGACTTTGAATCACAATAGTCAAATCCATGTGATCAGCCTTGTACAACGAAGACTAAGCCAAAGTTTCATCAAAATCAATTAATGTATGCAGAAGTTATAACACTTTGTTTCCCTTTTCTTGCCATAAATTTGTTGCCTCGCCACGGCCAAACCGTTTGAGATATCCAAAATCCGTTTGCAATTAAACAACTTCAATGTGTTAGCAACAAGTTAAAAAAAGCTTGGTGTAAATTGGATAAACCCTGTAGGAGTAGTAGTATAAAATTCATAGCCTGTTTTTTCAAAAAATTAACATTCAAACCAAAATAGCTGACTTCCTGTTGGTCGGAGCTAATGAATGTAAATTAGAAAATTGTCCGGCTTGATGAGAATAATATGTGTACCGAGTTTGGTGACTGTAGGAAAAACTAACCCCCACTTTTGTCAAAAGGTGGCGCTACTGAGCCCCTCCACCACGCCCATTTCTATGGCTTTGTCCATGTCTACTGGTTGACAATATTGATGTGTGTGTCGAGTTTCATGCAATTTGAAGCATGTTAAGAGCCTCAAAAACACTCAAGAATATTTTTACAGTTTGACCTGTCGCCATGGCAACGATATTTCAAATATCAAAAATCCTGTCATAGGTCTACATCTGCTGTGTATTGACATTACACTGATGAAGTTTGAAGCAAATCAGGTAAAAATAAGAGGGTGATCTCAAAGCATTTTAAAAGTGATACACTTCTTGCTGCCATTTGGTGGCGCTATAACTTTGACTCACAATAGTTACATCCATGTGATCAGACTACTACAACCAACACACTCCTGAAGTTTCATAAACATCAATCAATGTATGCAGAAGTTATAACACATTTCCTGTTTCCCTTTTCTCGCCATAAATTCGTTGCCTCGCCACGGCCAAACCGTTTGAGATATCCAAAATCCGTTTGCAATTAAACAACTTCAATGTGTTCGCAACAAGTTAAAAAAAGCTTGGTGTAAATTGGATAAACCCTGTAGGAGTAGTAGTATAAAATTCATAGCCTGTTTTTTCAAAAAATTAACATTCAAACCAAAATAGCTGACTTCCTGTTGGTCGGAGCTAATGAATGTAAATTAGAAAATTGTCCGGCTTGATGAGAACAATATGTGTACCGAGTTTGGTGACTGTTGGAAAAACTAACCCCCACTTTTGTCAAAAGGTGGCGCTACTGAGCCCCTCCACCACGCCCATTTCTATGGCTTTGTCCATGTCTACTGGATGACAATATTGATGTGTGTGTCGAGTTTCATGCAATTTGAAGCATGTTAAGAGCCTCAAAAACACTCAAGAATATTATTACAGTTTGACCTGTTGCCATGGCAACAATATTTCAAATATCAAAAATCCTGTCATAGGTCTACATCTGCTGTGTATTGACATTACACTGATGAAGTTTGAAGCAAATCAGGTAAAAATAAGAGGGTGATCTCAAAACATTTCAAAAAGTGATACACTTCCTGCTGCCAGTTGGTGGCGCTATAACTTTGACTCACAATAGTCACATCCATGTGATCAGACTCCTATAACGAACACACTCGTGAAGTTTCATAAAGATCAATATATGTATTAAGACGTTATAACACATTTCCTGTTTCCTTTTTCTCGCCATAAATTCGTTGCCTCGCCACGGCCAAACCGTTCGAGATATCAAAAATCCCCTGGCAATTTTTAATCATCAGTGTCTTGACTTCATGCTGACCGAGTTTGGTGGCGATCGGATTAATCGTCTAGGAGGAGTATATCAAATTCCAGAGCATGCGTTTTTCAAACAACCCTTAATAGCTGACTTCCTGTTGGCGTGGCGTTTAACTTAGAGTACGAAAGTTGTTCGGCCCGATGAGGTCTATATGTGTACCGAGTTTCATACTAATACGTGCAAGCGTGTTTAATATATGGACCAAATTTTCAGACTTTTTTCAAGGGGGCGCTGTCGAGCCCCCCTGCCACGCCCGGATACCAGCCTCTGGGGCGTCCTAATGGCCGCGGATTCCAATGTGTGTGCCAATTTTCAAGAGTTTTTGAGCATGTTAAGGCCCCCAAAAAGCCCCGGAAGACGGAAAAAAAAATAAAATAAAATAAAATAAATAAATATAGCTGCGAGCAGCGATGGCGGGCCCAAGCCCGGTGGCACCGCCACCCCGGTGGCTTCAGGGCAACTGTGCACAGCGGGCAATAGGCACTTAAAACGGTTAAACATCAAAGGACTATGTCAAATTCACTCCACATTTACTGCACTACAAGGTGCCGTTATAGAGCCCCTCCTCCCTGCCCATTTTCAAAGGATTACATGTGCCAAGTTTTAACATTATTCTGATGAATTTTGAAGCAAATCAGGTAAAAATAAGAGGGTGATCTCAATGTATGCTGAAAGTGACACATTTTCTGCTTCCAGTTGGTGGCGCTATGACTTTGAATCACAATAGTCAAATCCATGTGATCAGCCTTGTACAACGAAGACTAAGCCAAAGTTTCATCAAAATCAATTAATGTATGCAGAAGTTATAACACTTTGTTTCCCTTTTCTTGCCATAAATTCGTTGCCTCGCCACGGCCAAACCGTTTGAGATATCCAAAATCCGTTTGCAATTAAACAACTTCAATGTGTTATCAACAAGTTAAAAAAGCTTGGTGTAAATTGGATAAACCCTGTAGGAGTAGTAGTATAAAATTCATAGCCTGTTTTTTAAAAAAATTAACATTCAAACCAAAATAGCTGACTTCCTGTTGGTCGGAGCTAATGAATGTAAATTAGAAAATTGTCCGGCTTGATGAGAATAATATGTGTACCGAGTTTGGTGACTGTAGGAAAAACTAACCCCCACTTTTGTCAAAAGGTGGCGCTACTGAGCCCCTCCACCACGCCCATTTCTATGGCTTTGTCCATGTCTACTGGTTGACAATATTGATGTGTGTGTCGAGTTTCATGCAATTTGAAGCATGTTAAGAGCCTCAAAAACACTCAAGAATATTATTACAGTTTGACCTGTTGCCATGGCAACAATATTTCAAATATCAAAAATCCTGTCATAGGTCTACATCTGCTGTGTATTGACATTACACTGATGAAGTTTGAAGCAAATCATGTAAAAATAAGAGGGTGATCTCAAAGCATTTTAAAAGTGATACACTTCTTGCTGCCAGTTGGTGGCGCTATAACTTTGACTCACAATAGTTACATCCATGTGATCAGACTACTACAACCAACACACTCCTGAAGTTTCATAAACATCAATCAATGTATGCAGAAGTTATAACACATTTCCTGTTTCCCTTTTCTCGCCATAAATTCGTTGCCTCGCCACGGCCAAACCGTTTGAGATATCCAAAATCCGTTTGCAATTAAACAACTTCAATGTGTTCGCAACAAGTTAAAAAAAGCTTGGTGTAAATTGGATAAACCCTGTAGGAGTAGTAGTATAAAATTCATAGCCTGTTTTTTCAAAAAATTAACATTCAAACCAAAATAGCTGACTTCCTGTTGGTCGGAGCTAATGAATGTAAATTAGAAAATTGTCCGGCTTGATGAGAATAATATGTGTACCGAGTTTGGTGACTGTAGGAAAAACTAACCCCCCCATTTTTGTCAAAAGGTGGCGCTACTGAGCCCCTCCACCACGCCCATTTCTATGGCTTTGTCCATGTCTACTGGTTGACAATATTGATGTGTGTGTCGAGTTTCATGCAATTTGAAGCATGTTAAGAGCCTCAAAAACACTCAAGAATATTATTACAGTTTGACCTGTTGCCATGGCAACAATATTTCAAATATCAAAAATCCTGTCATAGGTCTACATCTGCTGTGTATTGACATTACACTGATGAAGTTTGAAGCAAATCATGTAAAAATAAGAGGGTGATCTCAAAGCATTTTAAAAGTGATACACTTCTTGCTGCCAGTTGGTGGCGCTATAACTTTGACTCACAATAGTTACATCCATGTGATCAGACTACTACAACCAACACACTCCTGAAGTTTCATAAACATCAATCAATGTATGCAGAAGTTATAACACATTTCCTGTTTCCCTTTTCTCGCCATAAATTCGTTGCCTCGCCACGGCCAAACCGTTTGAGATATCCAAAATCCGTTTGCAATTAAACAACTTCAATGTGTTCGCAACAAGTTAAAAAAAGCTTGGTGTAAATTGGATAAACCCTGTAGGAGTAGTAGTATAAAATTCATAGCCTGTTTTTTCAAAAAATTAACATTCAAACCAAAATAGCTGACTTCCTGTTGGTCGGAGCTAATGAATGTAAATTAGAAAATTGTCCGGCTTGATGAGAATAATATGTGTACCGAGTTTGGTGACTGTAGGAAAAACTAACCCCCACTTTTGTCAAAAGGTGGCGCTACTGAGCCCCTCCACCACGCCCATTTCTATGGCTTTGTCCATGTCTACTGGTTGACAATATTGATGTGTGTGTCGAGTTTCATGCAATTTGAAGCATGTTAAGAGCCTCAAAAACACTCAAGAATATTATTACAGTTTGACCTGTTGCCATGGCAACAATATTTCAAATATCAAAAATCCTGTCATAGGTCTACATCTGCTGTGTATTGACATTACACTGATGAAGTTTGAAGCAAATCAGGTAAAAATAAGAGGGTGATCTCAAAACATTTCAAAAAGTGATACACTTCCTGCTGCCAGTTGGTGGCGCTATAACTTTGACTCACAATAGTCACATCCATGTGATCAGACTCCTATAACGAACACACTCGTGAAGTTTCATAAAGATCAATATATGTATTAAGACGTTATAACACATTTCCTGTTTCCTTTTTCTCGCCATAAATTCGTTGCCTCGCCACGGCCAAACCGTTCGAGATATCAAAAATCCCCTGGCAATTTTTAATCATCAGTGTCTTGACTTCATGCTGACCGAGTTTGGTGGCGATCGGATTAATCGTCTAGGAGGAGTATATCAAATTCCAGAGCATGCGTTTTTCAAACAACCCTTAATAGCTGACTTCCTGTTGGCGTGGCGATTAACTTAGAGCGCGAAAGTTGTTCGGCCCGATGAGGTCTATATGTGTACCGAGTTTCATACTAATACGTGCAAGCATGTTTAATATATGGACCAAATTTTCAGACTTTTTTCAAGGGGGCGCTGTCGAGCCCCCCTGCCACGCCCGGGTACCAGCCTCTCCGGCGTCCTAATGGCCGCGGATTCCAATGTGTGTGCAAATTTTCAAGAGTTTTTGAGCATGTTAAGGCCCCCAAAAAGCCCCGGAAGACGGACTAAAAAAAAAAACGAGCAGCGATGGCGGGCCCAAGCCCGGTGGCACCGCCACCCCGGTGGCTTCAGGGCAACTGTGCACAGCGGGCAATAGGCACTTAAAACGGTTAAACATCAAAGGACTATGTCAAATTCACTCCACATTTACTGCACTACAAGGTGCCACTATAGAGCCCCTCCTCCCTGCCCATTTTCAAAGGATTACATGTGCCAAGTTTTAACATTATTCTGATGAATTTTGAAGCAAATCAGGTAAAAATAAGAGGGTGATCTCAATGTATGCTGAAAGTGACACATTTTCTGCTTCCAGTTGGTGGCGCTATGACTTTGAATCACAATACTCAAATCCATGTGATCAGCCTTGTACAACGAAGACTAAGCCAAAGTTTCATCAAAATCAATTAATGTATGCAGAAGTTATAACACTTTGTTTCCCTTTTCTTGCCATAAATTCGTTGCCTCGCCACGGCCAAACCGTTTGAGATATCCAAAATCCGTTTGCAATTAAACAACTTCAATGTGTTAGCAACAAGTTAAAAAAAGCTTGGTGTAAATTGGATAAACCCTGTAGGAGTAGTAGTATAAAATTCATAGCCTGTTTTTTCAAAAAATTAACATTCAAACCAAAATAGCTGACTTCCTGTTGGTCGGAGCTAATGAATGTAAATTAGAAAATTGTCCGGCTTGATGAGAATAATATGTGTACCGAGTTTGGTGTCTGTAGGAAAAACTAACCCCCACTTTTGTCAAAAGGTGGCGCTACTGAGCCCCTCCACCACGCCCATTTCTATGGCTTTGTCCATGTCTACTGGTTGACAATATTGATGTGTGTGTCGAGTTTCATGCAATTTGAAGCATGTTAAGAGCCTCAAAAACACTCAAGAATATTATTACAGTTTGACCTGTTGCCATGGCAACAATATTTCAAATATCAAAAATCCTGTCATAGGTCTACATCTGCTGTGTATTGACATTACACTGATGAAGTTTGAAGCAAATCAGGTAAAAATAAGAGGGTGATCTCAAAGCATTTTAAAAGTGATACACTTCTTGCTGCCATTTGGTGGCGCTATAACTTTGACTCACAATAGTTACATCCATGTGATCAGACTACTACAACCAACACACTCCTGAAGTTTCATAAACATCAATCAATGTATGCAGAAGTTATAACACATTTCCTGTTTCCTTTTTCTCGCCATAAATTCGTTGCCTCGCCACGGCCAAACCGTTTGAGATATCCAAAATCCGTTTGCAATTAAACAACTTCAATGTGTTCGCAACAAGTTAAAAAAAGCTTGGTGTAAATTGGATAAACCCTGTAGGAGTAGTAGTATAAAATTCATAGCCTGTTTTTTCAAAAAATTAACATTCAAACCAAAATAGCTGACTTCCTGTTGGTCGGAGCTAATGAATGTAAATTAGAAAATTGTCCGGCTTGATGAGAATAATATGTGTACCGAGTTTGGTGACTGTAGGAAAAACTAACCCCCCACTTTTGTCAAAAGGTGGCGCTACTGAGCCCCTCCACCACGCCCATTTCTATGGCTTTGTCCATGTCTACTGGTTGACAATATTGATGTGTGTGTCGAGTTTCATGCAATTTGAAGCATGTTAAGAGCCTCAAAAACACTCAAGAATATTATTACAGTTTGACCTGTTGCCATGGCAACAATATTTCAAATATCAAAAATCCTGTCATAGGTCTACATCTGCTGTGTATTGACATTACACTGATGAAGTTTGAAGCAAATCAGGTAAAAATAAGAGGGTGATCTCAAAACATTTCAAAAAGTGATACACTTCCTGCTGCCAGTTGGTGGCGCTATAACTTTGACTCACAATAGTCACATCCATGTGATCAGACTCCTATAACGAACACACTCGTGAAGTTTCATAAAGATCAATATATGTATTAAGACGTTATAACACATTTCCTGTTTCCTTTTTCTCGCCATAAATTCGTTGCCTCGCCACGGCCAAACCGTTCGAGATATCAAAAATCCCCTGGCAATTTTTAATCATCAGTGTCTTGACTTCATGCTGACCGAGTTTGGTGGCGATCGGATTAATCGTCTAGGAGGAGTATATCAAATTCCAGAGCATGCGTTTTTCAAACAACCCTTAATAGCTGACTTCCTGTTGGCGTGGCGATTAACTTAGAGCGCGAAAGTTGTTCGGCCCGATGAGGTCTATATGTGTACCGAGTTTCATACTAATACGTGCAAGCATGTTTAATATATGGACCAAATTTTCAGACTTTTTTCAAGGGGGCGCTGTCGAGCCCCCCTGCCACGCCCGGGTACCAGCCTCTCCGGCGTCCTAATGGCCGCGGATTCCAATGTGTGTGCCAATTTTCAAGAGTTTTTGAGCATGTTAAGGCCCCCAAAAAGCCCCGGAAGACGGAAAAAAAAAAAAATAAATAAATAAATAAATAATAATAATCCTTAGAAGAACAAGAGGGCCCTGCGCGAATTTTCGCTTGGGCCCTAATAATAATCCTTAGAAGAACAAGAGGGCCCTGCGCGCTTAATTCGCTTGGGCCCTAAATACAGCTGCGAGCAGCGATGGCGGGCCCAAGCCCGGTGGCACCGCCACCCCGGTGGCTTCAGGGCAACTGCGCACAGCGGGCAATAGGCATTTAAAATGGTTAAACATCAAAGGGCTATGTCAAATTCACTCCACATTTACTGCACTACAAGGTGCCACTATAGAGCCCCTCCTCCCTGCCCATTTTCAAATGATTACATGTGCCAAGTTAACATTATTCTGATGAATTTTGAAGCAAATCAGGTAAAAATAAGAGGGTGATCTCAAAGCATTTCAAAAAGTGATACACTTCCTGCTGCCAGTTGGTGGCGCTATAACTTTGACTCACAATAGTCACATCCATGTGATCAGACTACTACAACTAACACACTCGTGAAGTTTCATAAAGATCAATATATGTATGCAGACGTTATAACACATTTCCTGTTTCCTTTTTCTCGCCATAAATTAGTTGCCTCGCCACGGCCAAACCGTTCGAGATATCAAAAATCCGCTGGCAATTTTTAATCTTCAATGTCTTGACTTCAGGCTGACCGAGTTTGGTGGCGATCGGATTAATCGTCTAGGAGGAGTATATCAAATTCCAGAGCATGCGTTTTTCAAACAACCCTTAATAGCTGACTTCCTGTTGGCGTGGCGTTTAACTTAGAGCACGAAAGTTGTTCGGCCCGATGAGGTCTATATGTGTACCGAGTTTCATACTAATACGTGCAAGCGTGTTTAATATGTGGACCAAATTTTCAGACTTTTTTCAAGGGGGCGCTGTCGAGGCCCCCTGCCACGCCCGGATACCAGCCTCTGGGGCATCCTAATGGCCGCGGATTCCAATGTGTGTGCCAATTTTCAAGAGTTTTTGAGCATGTTAAGGCCCCCAAAAAGCCCCGGAAGACGGAAAAAAAAAAAAAAAATAAATAATAATAATAAATATAGCTGCGAGCAGCGATGGCGGGCCCAAGCCCGGTGGCACCGCCACCCCGGTGGCTTCAGGGCAACTGTGCACAGCGGGCAATAGGCACTTAAAATGGTTAAACATCAAAGGACTATGTCAAATTCACTCCACATTTACTGCACTACAAGGTGCCGCTATATAGCCCCTCCTCCCTGCCCATTTTCAGAGGATTACATGTGCCAAGTTTTAACATTATTCTGATGAATTTTGAAGCAAATCAGGTAAAAATAAGAGGGTGATCTCAATGTATGCTGAAAGTGACACATTTTCTGCTTCCAGTTGGTGGCGCTATGACTTTGAATCACAATAGTCACATCCATGTGATCAGCCTTGTACAACGAAGACTAAGCCGAAGTTTCATCAAAATCAATTAATGTATGCAGAAGTTATAACACTTTGTTTCCTTTTCTTGCCATAAATTCGTTGCCTCGCCACGGCCAGACCGTTTGAGATATCCAAAATCCGTTTGCAATTAAACAACTTCAATGTGTTCGCAACAAGTTAAAAAAAGCTTGGTGTAAATTGGATAAACCCTGTAGGAGTAGTAGTATAAAATTCATAGCCTGTTTTTTCAAAAAATTAACATTCAAACCAAAATAGCTGACTTCCTGTTGGTCGGAGCTAATGAATGTAAATTAGAAAATTGTCCGGCTTGATGAGAATAATATGTGTACCGAGTTTGGTGACTGTAGGAAAAACTAACCCCCCCATTTTTGTCAAAAGGTGGCGCTACTGAGCCCCTCCACCACGCCCATTTCTATGGCTTTGTCCATGTCTACTGGTTGACAATATTGATGTGTGTGTCGAGTTTCATGCAATTTGAAGCATGTTAAGAGCCTCAAAAACACTCAAGAATATTATTACAGTTTGACCTGTTGCCATGGCAACAATATTTCAAATATCAAAAATCCTGTCATAGGTCTACATCTGCTGTGTATTGACATTACACTGATGAAGTTTGAAGCAAATCATGTAAAAATAAGAGGGTGATCTCAAAGCATTTTAAAAGTGATACACTTCTTGCTGCCAGTTGGTGGCGCTATAACTTTGACTCACAATAGTTACATCCATGTGATCAGACTACTACAACCAACACACTCCTGAAGTTTCATAAACATCAATCAATGTATGCAGAAGTTATAACACATTTCCTGTTTCCCTTTTCTCGCCATAAATTCGTTGCCTCGCCACGGCCAAACCGTTTGAGATATCCAAAATCCGTTTGCAATTAAACAACTTCAATGTGTTCGCAACAAGTTAAAAAAAGCTTGGTGTAAATTGGATAAACCCTGTAGGAGTAGTAGTATAAAATTCATAGCCTGTTTTTTCAAAAAATTAACATTCAAACCAAAATAGCTGACTTCCTGTTGGTCGGAGCTAATGAATGTAAATTAGAAAATTGTCCGGCTTGATGAGAATAATATGTGTACCGAGTTTGGTGACTGTAGGAAAAACTAACCCCCACTTTTGTCAAAAGGTGGCGCTACTGAGCCCCTCCACCACGCCCATTTCTATGGCTTTGTCCATGTCTACTGGTTGACAATATTGATGTGTGTGTCGAGTTTCATGCAATTTGAAGCATGTTAAGAGCCTCAAAAACACTCAAGAATATTATTACAGTTTGACCTGTTGCCATGGCAACAATATTTCAAATATCAAAAATCCTGTCATAGGTCTACATCTGCTGTGTATTGACATTACACTGATGAAGTTTGAAGCAAATCAGGTAAAAATAAGAGGGTGATCTCAAAACATTTCAAAAAGTGATACACTTCCTGCTGCCAGTTGGTGGCGCTATAACTTTGACTCACAATAGTCACATCCATGTGATCAGACTCCTATAACGAACACACTCGTGAAGTTTCATAAAGATCAATATATGTATTAAGACGTTATAACACATTTCCTGTTTCCTTTTTCTCGCCATAAATTCGTTGCCTCGCCACGGCCAAACCGTTCGAGATATCAAAAATCCCCTGGCAATTTTTAATCATCAGTGTCTTGACTTCATGCTGACCGAGTTTGGTGGCGATCGGATTAATCGTCTAGGAGGAGTATATCAAATTCCAGAGCATGCGTTTTTCAAACAACCCTTAATAGCTGACTTCCTGTTGGCGTGGCGATTAACTTAGAGCGCGAAAGTTGTTCGGCCCGATGAGGTCTATATGTGTACCGAGTTTCATACTAATACGTGCAAGCATGTTTAATATATGGACCAAATTTTCAGACTTTTTTCAAGGGGGCGCTGTCGAGCCCCCCTGCCACGCCCGGGTACCAGCCTCTCCGGCGTCCTAATGGCCGCGGATTCCAATGTGTGTGCAAATTTTCAAGAGTTTTTGAGCATGTTAAGGCCCCCAAAAAGCCCCGGAAGACGGAAAAAAAAAAAAACGAGCAGCGATGGCGGGCCCAAGCCCGGTGGCACCGCCACCCCGGTGGCTTCAGGGCAACTGTGCACAGCGGGCAATAGGCACTTAAAACGGTTAAACATCAAAGGACTATGTCAAATTCACTCCACATTTACTGCACTACAAGGTGCCACTATAGAGCCCCTCCTCCCTGCCCATTTTCAAAGGATTACATGTGCCAAGTTTTAACATTATTCTGATGAATTTTGAAGCAAATCAGGTAAAAATAAGAGGGTGATCTCAATGTATGCTGAAAGTGACACATTTTCTGCTTCCAGTTGGTGGCGCTATGACTTTGAATCACAATACTCAAATCCATGTGATCAGCCTTGTACAACGAAGACTAAGCCAAAGTTTCATCAAAATCAATTAATGTATGCAGAAGTTATAACACTTTGTTTCCCTTTTCTTGCCATAAATTCGTTGCCTCGCCACGGCCAAACCGTTTGAGATATCCAAAATCCGTTTGCAATTAAACAACTTCAATGTGTTAGCAACAAGTTAAAAAAAGCTTGGTGTAAATTGGATAAACCCTGTAGGAGTAGTAGTATAAAATTCATAGCCTGTTTTTTCAAAAAATTAACATTCAAACCAAAATAGCTGACTTCCTGTTGGTCGGAGCTAATGAATGTAAATTAGAAAATTGTCCGGCTTGATGAGAATAATATGTGTACCGAGTTTGGTGTCTGTAGGAAAAACTAACCCCCACTTTTGTCAAAAGGTGGCGCTACTGAGCCCCTCCACCACGCCCATTTCTATGGCTTTGTCCATGTCTACTGGTTGACAATATTGATGTGTGTGTCGAGTTTCATGCAATTTGAAGCATGTTAAGAGCCTCAAAAACACTCAAGAATATTATTACAGTTTGACCTGTTGCCATGGCAACAATATTTCAAATATCAAAAATCCTGTCATAGGTCTACATCTGCTGTGTATTGACATTACACTGATGAAGTTTGAAGCAAATCAGGTAAAAATAAGAGGGTGATCTCAAAGCATTTTAAAAGTGATACACTTCTTGCTGCCATTTGGTGGCGCTATAACTTTGACTCACAATAGTTACATCCATGTGATCAGACTACTACAACCAACACACTCCTGAAGTTTCATAAACATCAATCAATGTATGCAGAAGTTATAACACATTTCCTGTTTCCTTTTTCTCGCCATAAATTCGTTGCCTCGCCACGGCCAAACCGTTTGAGATATCCAAAATCCGTTTGCAATTAAACAACTTCAATGTGTTCGCAACAAGTTAAAAAAAGCTTGGTGTAAATTGGATAAACCCTGTAGGAGTAGTAGTATAAAATTCATAGCCTGTTTTTTCAAAAAATTAACATTCAAACCAAAATAGCTGACTTCCTGTTGGTCGGAGCTAATGAATGTAAATTAGAAAATTGTCCGGCTTGATGAGAATAATATGTGTACCGAGTTTGGTGACTGTAGGAAAAACTAACCCCCACTTTTGTCAAAAGGTGGCGCTACTGAGCCCCTCCACCACGCCCATTTCTATGGCTTTGTCCATGTCTACTGGTTGACAATATTGATGTGTGTGTCGAGTTTCATGCAATTTGAAGCATGTTAAGAGCCTCAAAAACACTCAAGAATATTATTACAGTTTGACCTGTTGCCATGGCAACAATATTTCAAATATCAAAAATCCTGTCATAGGTCTACATCTGCTGTGTATTGACATTACACTGATGAAGTTTGAAGCAAATCAGGTAAAAATAAGAGGGTGATCTCAAAACATTTCAAAAAGTGATACACTTCCTGCTGCCAGTTGGTGGCGCTATAACTTTGACTCACAATAGTCACATCCATGTGATCAGACTCCTATAACGAACACACTCGTGAAGTTTCATAAAGATCAATATATGTATTAAGACGTTATAACACATTTCCTGTTTCCTTTTTCTCGCCATAAATTCGTTGCCTCGCCACGGCCAAACCGTTCGAGATATCAAAAATCCCCTGGCAATTTTTAATCATCAGTGTCTTGACTTCATGCTGACCGAGTTTGGTGGCGATCGGATTAATCGTCTAGGAGGAGTATATCAAATTCCAGAGCATGCGTTTTTCAAACAACCCTTAATAGCTGACTTCCTGTTGGCGTGGCGATTAACTTAGAGCGCGAAAGTTGTTCGGCCCGATGAGGTCTATATGTGTACCGAGTTTCATACTAATACGTGCAAGCATGTTTAATATATGGACCAAATTTTCAGACTTTTTTCAAGGGGGCGCTGTCGAGCCCCCCTGCCACGCCCGGGTACCAGCCTCTCCGGCGTCCTAATGGCCGCGGATTCCAATGTGTGTGCCAATTTTCAAGAGTTTTTGAGCATGTTAAGGCCCCCAAAAAGCCCCGGAAGACGGAAAAAAAAAAAAAAAAAAAAAAAAAAAAAATAATAATAATCCTTAGAAGAACAAGAGGGCCCTGCGCGAATTTTCGCTTGGGCCCTAATAATAATCCTTAGAAGAACAAGAGGGCCCTGCGCGCTTAATTCGCTTGGGCCCTAAATACAGCTGCGAGCAGCGATGGCGGGCCCAAGCCCGGTGGCACCGCCACCCCGGTGGCTTCAGGGCAACTGCGCACAGCGGGCAATAGGCATTTAAAATGGTTAAACATCAAAGGGCTATGTCAAATTCACTCCACATTTACTGCACTACAAGGTGCCACTATAGAGCCCCTCCTCCCTGCCCATTTTCAAATGATTACATGTGCCAAGTTAACATTATTCTGATGAATTTTGAAGCAAATCAGGTAAAAATAAGAGGGTGATCTCAAAGCATTTCAAAAAGTGATACACTTCCTGCTGCCAGTTGGTGGCGCTATAACTTTGACTCACAATAGTCACATCCATGTGATCAGACTACTACAACTAACACACTCGTGAAGTTTCATAAAGATCAATATATGTATGCAGACGTTATAACACATTTCCTGTTTCCTTTTTCTCGCCATAAATTAGTTGCCTCGCCACGGCCAAACCGTTCGAGATATCAAAAATCCGCTGGCAATTTTTAATCTTCAATGTCTTGACTTCAGGCTGACCGAGTTTGGTGGCGATCGGATTAATCGTCTAGGAGGAGTATATCAAATTCCAGAGCATGCGTTTTTCAAACAACCCTTAATAGCTGACTTCCTGTTGGCGTGGCGTTTAACTTAGAGCACGAAAGTTGTTCGGCCCGATGAGGTCTATATGTGTACCGAGTTTCATACTAATACGTGCAAGCGTGTTTAATATGTGGACCAAATTTTCAGACTTTTTTCAAGGGGGCGCTGTCGAGGCCCCTGCCACGCCCGGATACCAGCCTCTGGGGCATCCTAATGGCCGCGGATTCCAATGTGTGTGCCAATTTTCAAGAGTTTTTGAGCATGTTAAGGCCCCCAAAAAGCCCCGGAAGACGGAAAAAAAAAAAAAAAAAAAATAATAATAATAAATATAGCTGCGAGCAGCGATGGCGGGCCCAAGCCCGGTGGCACCGCCACCCCGGTGGCTTCAGGGCAACTGTGCACAGCGGGCAATAGGCACTTAAAATGGTTAAACATCAAAGGACTATGTCAAATTCACTCCACATTTACTGCACTACAAGGTGCCGCTATATAGCCCCTCCTCCCTGCCCATTTTCAGAGGATTACATGTGCCAAGTTTTAACATTATTCTGATGAATTTTGAAGCAAATCAGGTAAAAATAAGAGGGTGATCTCAATGTATGCTGAAAGTGACACATTTTCTGCTTCCAGTTGGTGGCGCTATGACTTTGAATCACAATAGTCACATCCATGTGATCAGCCTTGTACAACGAAGACTAAGCCGAAGTTTCATCAAAATCAATTAATGTATGCAGAAGTTATAACACTTTGTTTCCTTTTCTTGCCATAAATTCGTTGCCTCGCCACGGCCAGACCGTTTGAGATATCCAAAATCCGTTTGCAATTAAACAACTTCAATGTGTTCGCAACAAGTTAAAAAAGCTTGGTGTAAATTGGATAAACCCTGTAGGAGTAGTAGTATAAAATTCATAGCCTGTTTTTTCAAAAAATTAACATTCAAACCAAAATAGCTGACTTCCTGTTGGTCGGAGCTAATGAATGTAAATTAGAAAATTGTCCGGCTTGATGAGAATAATATGTGTACCGAGTTTGGTGACTGTAGGAAAAACTAACCCCCCCATTTTTGTCAAAAGGTGGCGCTACTGAGCCCCTCCACCACGCCCATTTCTATGGCTTTGTCCATGTCTACTGGTTGACAATATTGATGTGTGTGTCGAGTTTCATGCAATTTGAAGCATGTTAAGAGCCTCAAAAACACTCAAGAATATTATTACAGTTTGACCTGTTGCCATGGCAACAATATTTCAAATATCAAAAATCCTGTCATAGGTCTACATCTGCTGTGTATTGACATTACACTGATGAAGTTTGAAGCAAATCATGTAAAAATAAGAGGGTGATCTCAAAGCATTTTAAAAGTGATACACTTCTTGCTGCCAGTTGGTGGCGCTATAACTTTGACTCACAATAGTTACATCCATGTGATCAGACTACTACAACCAACACACTCCTGAAGTTTCATAAACATCAATCAATGTATGCAGAAGTTATAACACATTTCCTGTTTCCCTTTTCTCGCCATAAATTCGTTGCCTCGCCACGGCCAAACCGTTTGAGATATCCAAAATCCGTTTGCAATTAAACAACTTCAATGTGTTCGCAACAAGTTAAAAAAGCTTGGTGTAAATTGGATAAACCCTGTAGGAGTAGTAGTATAAAATTCATAGCCTGTTTTTTCAAAAAATTAACATTCAAACCAAAATAGCTGACTTCCTGTTGGTCGGAGCTAATGAATGTAAATTAGAAAATTGTCCGGCTTGATGAGAATAATATGTGTACCGAGTTTGGTGACTGTAGGAAAAACTAACCCCCACTTTTGTCAAAAGGTGGCGCTACTGAGCCCCTCCACCACGCCCATTTCTATGGCTTTGTCCATGTCTACTGGTTGACAATATTGATGTGTGTGTCGAGTTTCATGCAATTTGAAGCATGTTAAGAGCCTCAAAAACACTCAAGAATATTATTACAGTTTGACCTGTTGCCATGGCAACAATATTTCAAATATCAAAAATCCTGTCATAGGTCTACATCTGCTGTGTATTGACATTACACTGATGAAGTTTGAAGCAAATCAGGTAAAAATAAGAGGGTGATCTCAAAACATTTCAAAAAGTGATACACTTCCTGCTGCCAGTTGGTGGCGCTATAACTTTGACTCACAATAGTCACATCCATGTGATCAGACTCCTATAACGAACACACTCGTGAAGTTTCATAAAGATCAATATATGTATTAAGACGTTATAACACATTTCCTGTTTCCTTTTTCTCGCCATAAATTCGTTGCCTCGCCACGGCCAAACCGTTCGAGATATCAAAAATCCCCTGGCAATTTTTAATCATCAGTGTCTTGACTTCATGCTGACCGAGTTTGGTGGCGATCGGATTAATCGTCTAGGAGGAGTATATCAAATTCCAGAGCATGCGTTTTTCAAACAACCCTTAATAGCTGACTTCCTGTTGGCGTGGCGATTAACTTAGAGCGCGAAAGTTGTTCGGCCCGATGAGGTCTATATGTGTACCGAGTTTCATACTAATACGTGCAAGCATGTTTAATATATGGACCAAATTTTCAGACTTTTTTCAAGGGGGCGCTGTCGAGCCCCCCTGCCACGCCCGGGTACCAGCCTCTCCGGCGTCCTAATGGCTGCGGATTCCAATATGTGTGCCAATTTTCAAGAGTTTTTGAGCATGTTAAGGCCCCCAAAAAGCCCCGGAAGACGGAAAAAAAAAAATAAAAACGAGCAGCGATGGCGGGCCCAAGCCCGGTGGCACCGCCACCCCGGTGGCTTCAGGGCAACTGTGCACAGCGGGCAATAGGCACTTAAAACGGTTAAACATCAAAGGGCTATGTCAAATTCACTCCACATTTACTGCACTACAAGGTGCCACTATAGAGCCCCTCCTCCCTGCCCATTTTCAAAGGATTACATGTGCCAAGTTTTAACATTATTCTGATGAATTTTGAAGCAAATCAGGTAAAAATAAGAGGGTGATCTCAATGTATGCTGAAAGTGACACATTTTCTGCTTCCAGTTGGTGGCGCTATGACTTTGAATCACAATACTCAAATCCATGTGATCAGCCTTGTACAACGAAGACTAAGCCAAAGTTTCATCAAAATCAATTAATGTATGCAGAAGTTATAACACTTTGTTTCCCTTTTCTTGCCATAAATTCGTTGCCTCGCCACGGCCAAACCGTTTGAGATATCCAAAATCCGTTTGCAATTAAACAACTTCAATGTGTTAGCAACAAGTTAAAAAAAGCTTGGTGTAAATTGGATAAACCCTGTAGGAGTAGTAGTATAAAATTCATAGCCTGTTTTTTCAAAAAATTAACATTCAAACCAAAATAGCTGACTTCCTGTTGGTCGGAGCTAATGAATGTAAATTAGAAAATTGTCCGGCTTGATGAGAATAATATGTGTACCGAGTTTGGTGTCTGTAGGACAAACTAACCCCCACTTTTGTCAAAAGGTGGCGCTACTGAGCCCCTCCACCACGCCCATTTCTATGGCTTTGTCCATGTCTACTGGTTGACAATATTGATGTGTGTGTCGAGTTTCATGCAATTTGAAGCATGTTAAGAGCCTCAAAAACACTCAAGAATATTATTACAGTTTGACCTGTTGCCATGGCAACAATATTTCAAATATCAAAAATCCTGTCATAGGTCTACATCTGCTGTGTATTGACATTACACTGATGAAGTTTGAAGCAAATCAGGTAAAAATAAGAGGGTGATCTCAAAGCATTTTAAAAGTGATACACTTCTTGCTGCCATTTGGTGGCGCTATAACTTTGACTCACAATAGTTACATCCATGTGATCAGACTACTACAACCAACACACTCCTGAAGTTTCATAAACATCAATCAATGTATGCAGAAGTTATAACACATTTCCTGTTTCCTTTTTCTCGCCATAAATTCGTTGCCTCGCCACGGCCAAACCGTTTGAGATATCCAAAATCCGTTTGCAATTAAACAACTTCAATGTGTTCGCAACAAGTTAAAAAAGCTTGGTGTAAATTGGATAAACCCTGTAGGAGTAGTAGTATAAAATTCATAGCCTGTTTTTTCAAAAAATTAACATTCAAACCAAAATAGCTGACTTCCTGTTGGTCGGAGCTAATGAATGTAAATTAGAAAATTGTCCGGCTTGATGAGAATAATATGTGTACCGAGTTTGGTGACTGTAGGAAAAACTAACCCCCACTTTTGTCAAAAGGTGGCGCTACTGAGCCCCTCCACCACGCCCATTTCTATGGCTTTGTCCATGTCTACTGGTTGACAATATTGATGTGTGTGTCGAGTTTCATGCAATTTGAAGCATGTTAAGAGCCTCAAAAACACTCAAGAATATTATTACAGTTTGACCTGTTGCCATGGCAACAATATTTCAAATATCAAAAATCCTGTCATAGGTCTACATCTGCTGTGTATTGACATTACACTGATGAAGTTTGAAGCAAATCAGGTAAAAATAAGAGGGTGATCTCAAAACATTTCAAAAAGTGATACACTTCCTGCTGCCAGTTGGTGGCGCTATAACTTTGACTCACAATAGTCACATCCATGTGATCAGACTCCTATAACGAACACACTCGTGAAGTTTCATAAAGATCAATATATGTATTAAGACGTTATAACACATTTCCTGTTTCCTTTTTCTCGCCATAAATTCGTTGCCTCGCCACGGCCAAACCGTTCGAGATATCAAAAATCCCCTGGCAATTTTTAATCATCAGTGTCTTGACTTCATGCTGACCGAGTTTGGTGGCGATCGGATTAATCGTCTAGGAGGAGTATATCAAATTCCAGAGCATGCGTTTTTCAAACAACCCTTAATAGCTGACTTCCTGTTGGCGTGGCGATTAACTTAGAGCGCGAAAGTTGTTCGGCCCGATGAGGTCTATATGTGTACCGAGTTTCATACTAATACGTGCAAGCATGTTTAATATATGGACCAAATTTTCAGACTTTTTTCAAGGGGGCGCTGTCGAGCCCCTGCCACGCCCGGGTACCAGCCTCTCCGGCGTCCTAATGGCCGCGGATTCCAATGTGTGTGCCAATTTTCAAGAGTTTTTGAGCATGTTAAGGCCCCCAAAAAGCCCCGGAAGACGGAAAAAAAAAAAAAAAAAAAAATAAATAAATAATAATAATCCTTAGAAGAACAAGAGGGCCCTGCGCGAATTTTCGCTTGGGCCCTAATAATAATCCTTAGAAGAACAAGAGGGCCCTGCGCGCTTAATTCGCTTGGGCCCTAAATACAGCTGCGAGCAGCGATGGCGGGCCCAAGCCCGGTGGCACCGCCACCCCGGTGGCTTCAGGGCAACTGCGCACAGCGGGCAATAGGCATTTAAAATGGTTAAACATCAAAGGGCTATGTCAAATTCACTCCACATTTACTGCACTACAAGGTGCCACTATAGAGCCCCTCCTCCCTGCCCATTTTCAAATGATTACATGTGCCAAGTTAACATTATTCTGATGAATTTTGAAGCAAATCAGGTAAAAATAAGAGGGTGATCTCAAAGCATTTCAAAAAGTGATACACTTCCTGCTGCCAGTTGGTGGCGCTATAACTTTGACTCACAATAGTCACATCCATGTGATCAGACTACTACAACTAACACACTCGTGAAGTTTCATAAAGATCAATATATGTATGCAGACGTTATAACACATTTCCTGTTTCCTTTTTCTCGCCATAAATTAGTTGCCTCGCCACGGCCAAACCGTTCGAGATATCAAAAATCCGCTGGCAATTTTTAATCTTCAATGTCTTGACTTCAGGCTGACCGAGTTTGGTGGCGATCGGATTAATCGTCTAGGAGGAGTATATCAAATTCCAGAGCATGCGTTTTTCAAACAACCCTTAATAGCTGACTTCCTGTTGGCGTGGCGTTTAACTTAGAGCACGAAAGTTGTTCGGCCCGATGAGGTCTATATGTGTACCGAGTTTCATACTAATACGTGCAAGCGTGTTTAATATGTGGACCAAATTTTCAGACTTTTTTCAAGGGGCGCTGTCGTGGACCCCTGCCACGCCCGGATACCAGCCTCTGGGGCGTCCTAATGGCCGCGGATTCCAATGTGTGTGCCAATTTTCAAGAGTTTTTGAGCATGTTAAGGCCCCCAAAAAGCCCCGGAAGAGGAAAAAAAAAAAAAAAATAATAATAATAAATATAGCTGCGAGCAGCGATGGCGGGCCCAAGCCCGGTGGCACCGCCACCCCGGTGGCTTCAGGGCAACTGTGCACAGCGGGCAATAGGCACTTAAAATGGTTAAACATCAAAGGACTATGTCAAATTCACTCCACATTTACTGCACTACAAGGTGCCGCTATATAGCCCCTCCTCCCTGCCCATTTTCAGAGGATTACATGTGCCAAGTTTTAACATTATTCTGATGAATTTTGAAGCAAATCAGGTAAAAATAAGAGGGTGATCTCAATGTATGCTGAAAGTGACACATTTTCTGCTTCCAGTTGGTGGCGCTATGACTTTGAATCACAATAGTCACATCCATGTGATCAGCCTTGTACAACGAAGACTAAGCCGAAGTTTCATCAAAATCAATTAATGTATGCAGAAGTTATAACACTTTGTTTCCTTTTCTTGCCATAAATTCGTTGCCTCGCCACGGCCAGACCGTTTGAGATATCCAAAATCCGTTTGCAATTAAACAACTTCAATGTGTTCGCAACAAGTTAAAAAAAGCTTGGTGTAAATTGGATAAACCCTGTAGGAGTAGTAGTATAAAATTCATAGCCTGTTTTTTCAAAAAATTAACATTCAAACCAAAATAGCTGACTTCCTGTTGGTCGGAGCTAATGAATGTAAATTAGAAAATTGTCCGGCTTGATGAGAATAACATGTGTACCGAGTTTGGTGACTGTAGGAAAAACTAACCCCCACTTTTGTCAAAAGGTGGCGCTACTGAGCCCCTCCACCACGCCCATTTCTATGGCTTTGTCCATGTCTACTGGTTGACAATATTGATGTGTGTGTCGAGTTTCATGCAATTTGAAGCATGTTAAGAGCCTCAAAAACACTCAAGAATATTATTACAGTTTGACCTGTTGCCATGGCAACAATATTTCAAATATCAAAAATCCTGTCATAGGTCTACATCTGCTGTGTATTGACATTACACTGATGAAGTTTGAAGCAAATCAGGAAAAAATAAGAGGGTGATCTCAAAACATTTCAAAAAGTGATACACTTCCTGCTGCCAGTTGGTGTCGCTATAACTTTGACTCACAATAGTCACATCCATGTGATCAGACTCCTATAACGAACACACTCGTGAAGTTTCATAAAGATCAATATATGTATTAAGACGTTATAACACATTTCCTGTTTCCTTTTTCTCGCCATAAATTCGTTGCCTCGCCACGGCCAAACCGTTCGAGATATCAAAAATCCCCTGGCAATTTTTAATCATCAGTGTCTTGACTTCATGCTGACCGAGTTTGGTGGCGATCGGATTAATCGTCTAGGAGGAGTATATCAAATTCCAGAGCATGCGTTTTTCAAACAACCCTTAATAGCTGACTTCCTGTTGGCGTGGCGATTAACTTAGTTGTTGTTGTAAAGTTGTTCGGCCCGATGAGGTCTATATGTGTACCGAGTTTCATACTAATACGTGCAAGCATGTTTAATATATGGACCAAATTTTCAGACTTTTTTCAAAGGGGCGCTGTCGAGCCCCCCTGCCACGCCCGGGTACCAGCCTCTCCGGCGTCCTAATGGCCGCGGATTCCAATGTGTGTGCCAATTTTCAAGAGTTTTTGAGCATGTTAAGGCCCCCAAAAAGCCCTGGAAGACGGAAAAAAAAAAATAAAATAAAATAAAATAAAATAATAATCCTTAGAAGAACAAGAAGGCCCTGCGCGCTTAATTCGCTTGGGCCCTAATAATCCTTAGAAGAACAAGAGGGCCCTGCGCGAATTTTCGCGTGGGCCCTAATAATCCTTAGAAGAACAAGAGGGCCCTGCGTGCTTAATTCGCTTGGGCCCTAATAATAATCCTAAAGAAAACAAAAGGGCCTTCAGCCCCTTACATGGCTTTGGCCCTAAAAATAATAATAATCCTTAGAAGAACAAGAGGGCCCTGCGCGAATTTTCGCTTGGGCCCTAATAATCCTAAAGAAAACAAAACGGCCTTCAGCCCCTTGGGCTTTGGCCCTAATAATAATCCTAAAGAAAACAAAAAGGCCTTCAGCCCCTTACAGGGCTTTGGCCCTAATAATAATCCTAAAGAAAACAAAAGGGCCTTCAGCCCCTTAGAGGGCTTTGGCCCTAATAATAATAATCCTAAAAAAAAAAGGGCCTTCAGCCCCTTAGAGGGCTTTGGCCCTAATTCTAAAGAAAACAAAAGGGCCTTCAGCCCCTTGGGCTTTGGCCCTAATAATAATCCTAAAGAAAACAAAAGGGCCTTCAGCCCTTTACAGGGCTTTGGCCCTAAATATAGCTGCGAGCAGCGATGGCGGGCCCAAGCCCGGTGGCACCGCCACCCCGGTGGCTTCAGGGCAACTGTGCACAGCGGGCAATAGGCACTTAAAACGGTTAAACATCAAAGGACTATGTCAAATTCACTCCACATTTACTGCACTACAAGGTGCCGTTATAGAGCCCCTCCTCCCTGCCCATTTTCAAAGGATTACATGTGCCAAGTTTTAACATTATTCTGATAAATTTTGAAGCAAATCAGGTAAAAATAAGAGGGTGATCTCAATGTATGCTGAAAGTGACACATTTTCTGCTTCCAGTTGGTGGCGCTATGACTTTGAATCACAATAGTTACATCCATGTGATCAGCCTTGTACAACGAAGACTAAGCCAAAGTTTCATAAACATCAATCAATGTATGCAGAAGTTATAACACATTTCCTGTTTTCCTTTTCTCGCCATAAATTCGTTGCCTCGCCACGGCCAAACCGTTTGAGATATCCAAAATCCGTTTGCAATTAAACAACTTCAATGTGTTCGCAACAAGTTAAAAATAGCTTGGTGTAAATTGGATAAACCCTGTAGGAGTAGTAGTATAAAATTCATAGCCTGTTTTTTCAAAAAATTAACATTCAAACCAAAATAGCTGACTTCCTGTTGGTCGGAGCTAATGAATGTAAATTAGAAAATTGTCCGGCTTGATGAGAATAATATGTGTACCGAGTTTGGTGACTGTAGGAAAAACTAACCCCCACTTTTGTCAAAAGGTGGCGCTACTGAGCCCCTCCACCACGCCCATTTCTATGGCTTTGTCCATGTCTACTGGTTGACAATATTGATGTGTGTGTCGAGTTTCATGCAATTTGAAGCATGTTAAGAGCCTCAAAAACACTCAAGAATATTATTACAGTTTGACCTGTTGCCATGGCAACAATATTTCAAATATCAAAAATCCTGTCATAGGTCTACATCTGCTGTGTATTGACATTACACTGATGAAGTTTGAAGCAAATCAGGTAAAAATAAGAGGGTGATCTCAAAGCATTTTAAAAGTGATACACTTCTTGCTGCCATTTGGTGGCGCTATAACTTTGACTCACAATAGTTACATCCATGTGATCAGACTACTACAACCAACACACTCCTGAAGTTTCATAAACATCAATCAATGTATGCAGAAGTTATAACACATTTCCTGTTTCCCTTTTCTCGCCATAAATTCGTTGCCTCGCCACGGCCAAACCGTTTGAGATATCCAAAATCCGTTTGCAATTAAACAACTTCAATGTGTTCGCAACAAGTTAAAAAAAGCTTGGTGTAAATTGGATAAACCCTGTAGGAGTAGTAGTATAAAATTCATAGCCTGTTTTTTCAAAAAATTAACATTCAAACCAAAATAGCTGACTTCCTGTTGGTCGGAGCTAATGAATGTAAATTAGAAAATTGTCCGGCTTGATGAGAATAACATGTGTACCGAGTTTGGTGACTGTAGGAAAAACTAACCCCCACTTTTGTCAAAAGGTGGCGCTACTGAGCCCCTCCACCACGCCCATTTCTATGGCTTTGTCCATGTCTACTGGTTGACAATATTGATGTGTGTGTCGAGTTTCATGCAATTTGAAGCATGTTAAGAGCCTCAAAAACACTCAAGAATATTATTACAGTTTGACCTGTTGCCATGGCAACAATATTTCAAATATCAAAAATCCTGTCATAGGTCTACATCTGCTGTGTATTGACATTACACTGATGAAGTTTGAAGCAAATCAGGTAAAAATAAGAGGGTGATCTCAAAACATTTCAAAAAGTGATACACTTCCTGCTGCCAGTTGGTGGCGCTATAACTTTGACTCACAATAGTCACATCCATGTGATCAGACTCCTATAACGAACACACTCGTGAAGTTTCATAAAGATCAATATATGTATTAAGACGTTATAACACATTTCCTGTTTCCTTTTTCTCGCCATAAATTCGTTGCCTCGCCACGGCCAAACCGTTCGAGATATCAAAAATCCCCTGGCAATTTTTAATCATCAGTGTCTTGACTTCATGCTGACCGAGTTTGGTGGCGATCGGATTAATCGTCTAGGAGGAGTATATCAAATTCCAGAGCATGCGTTTTTCAAACAACCCTTAATAGCTGACTTCCTGTTGGCGTGGCGATTAACTTAGAGCGCGAAAGTTGTTCGGCCCGATGAGGTCTATATGTGTACCGAGTTTCATACTAATACGTGCAAGCATGTTTAATATATGGACCAAATTTTCAGACTTTTTTCAAGGGGGCGCTGTCGAGCCCCCCTGCCACGCCCGGGTACCAGCCTCTCCGGCGTCCTAATGGCCGCGGATTCCAATGTGTGTGCCAATTTTCAAGAGTTTTTGAGCATGTTAAGGCCCCCAAAAAGCCCCGGAAGACGGAAAAAAAAAAAAAACGAGCAGCGATGGCGGGCCCAAGCCCGGTGGCACCGCCACCCCGGTGGCTTCAGGGCAACTGTGCACAGCGGGCAATAGGCACTTAAAACGGTTAAACATCAAAGGACTATGTCAAATTCACTCCACATTTACTGCACTACAAGGTGCCGCTATAGAGCCCCTCCTCCCTGCCCATTTTCAAAGGATTACATGTGCCAAGTTTTAACATTATTCTGATGAATTTTGAAGCAAATCAGGTAAAAATAAGAGGGTGATCTCAATGTATGCTGAAAGTGACACATTTTCTGCTTCCAGTTGGTGGCGCTATGACTTTGAATCACAATACTCAAATCCATGTGATCAGCCTTGTACAACGAAGACTAAGCCAAAGTTTCATCAAAATCAATTAATGTATGCAGAAGTTATAACACTTTGTTTCCCTTTTCTTGCCATAAATTCGTTGCCTCGCCACGGCCAAACCGTTTGAGATATCCAAAATCCGTTTGCAATTAAACAACTTCAATGTGTTAGCAACAAGTTAAAAAAAAGCTTGGTGTAAATTGGATAAACCTTGTAGGAGTAGTAGTATAAAATTCATAGCCTGTTTTTTCAAAAAATTAACATTCAAACCAAAATAGCTGACTTCCTGTTGGTCGGAGCTAATGAATGTAAATTAGAAAATTGTCCGGCTTGATGAGAATAATATGTGTACCGAGTTTGGTGTCTGTAGGAAAAACTAACCCCCACTTTTGTCAAAAGGTGGCGCTACTGAGCCCCTCCACCACGCCCATTTCTATGGCTTTGTCCATGTCTACTGGTTGACAATATTGATGTGTGTGTCGAGTTTCATGCAATTTGAAGCATGTTAAGAGCCTCAAAAACACTCAAGAATATTATTACAGTTTGACCTGTTGCCATGGCAACAATATTTCAAATATCAAAAATCCTGTCATAGGTCTACATCTGCTGTGTATTGACATTACACTGATGAAGTTTGAAGCAAATCAGGTAAAAATAAGAGGGTGATCTCAAAGCATTTTAAAAGTGATACACTTCTTGCTGCCATTTGGTGGCGCTATAACTTTGACTCACAATAGTTACATCCATGTGATCAGACTACTACAACCAACACACTCCTGAAGTTTCATAAACATCAATCAATGTATGCAGAAGTTATAACACATTTCCTGTTTCCCTTTTCTCGCCATAAATTCGTTGCCTCGCCACGGCCAAACCGTTTGAGATATCCAAAATCCGTTTGCAATTAAACAACTTCAATGTGTTCGCAACAAGTTAAAAAAAGCTTGGTGTAAATTGGATAAACCCTGTAGGAGTAGTAGTATAAAATTCATAGCCTGTTTTTTCAAAAAATTAACATTCAAACCAAAATAGCTGACTTCCTGTTGGTCGGAGCTAATGAATGTAAATTAGAAAATTGTCCGGCTTGATGAGAATAATATGTGTACCGAGTTTGGTGACTGTAGGAAAAACTAACCCCCACTTTTGTCAAAAGGTGGCGCTACTGAGCCCCTCCACCACGCCCATTTCTATGGCTTTGTCCATGTCTACTGGTTGACAATATTGATGTGTGTGTCGAGTTTCATGCAATTTGAAGCATGTTAAGAGCCTCAAAAACACTCAAGAATATTATTACAGTTTGACCTGTTGCCATGGCAACAATATTTCAAATATCAAAAATCCTGTCATAGGTCTACATCTGCTGTGTATTGACATTACACTGATGAAGTTTGAAGCAAATCAGGTAAAAATAAGAGGGTGATCTCAAAACATTTCAAAAAGTGATACACTTCCTGCTGCCAGTTGGTGGCGCTATAACTTTGACTCACAATAGTCACATCCATGTGATCAGACTCCTATAACGAACACACTCGTGAAGTTTCATAAAGATCAATATATGTATTAAGACGTTATAACACATTTCCTGTTTCCTTTTTCTCGCCATAAATTCGTTGCCTCGCCACGGCCAAACCGTTCGAGATATCAAAAATCCCCTGGCAATTTTTAATCATCAGTGTCTTGACTTCATGCTGACCGAGTTTGGTGGCGATCGGATTAATCGTCTAGGAGGAGTATATCAAATTCCAGAGCATGCGTTTTTCAAACAACCCTTAATAGCTGACTTCTTGTTGGCGTGGCGATTAACTTAGAGCGCGAAAGTTGTTCGGCCCGATGAGGTCTATATGTGTACTGAGTTTCATACTAATACGTGCAAGCATGTTTAATATATGGACCAAATTTTCAGACTTTTTTCAAGGGGGCGCTGTCGAGCCCCCCTGCCACGCCCGGGTACCAGCCTCTCCGGCGTCCTAATGGCCGCGGATTCCAATGTGTGTGCCAATTTTCAAGAGTTTTTGAGCATGTTAAGGCCCCCAAAAAGCCCCGGAAGACGAAAAAAAAAAAAAAATAAATAAATAAAAAAATAATAATAATAATAATCCTTAGAAGAACAAGAGGGCCCTGCGCGCTTAATTCGCTTGGGCCCTAAATATAGCTGCGAGCAGCGATGGCGGGCCCAAGCCCGGTGGCACCGCCACCCCGGTGGCTTCAGGGCAACTGTGCACAGCGGGCAATAGGCACTTAAAATGGTTAAACATCAAAGGACTATGTCAAATTCACTCCACATTTACTGCACTACAAGGTGCCGCTATATAGCCCCTCCTCCCTGCCCATTTTCAGAGGATTACATGTGCCAAGTTTTAACATTATTCTGATGAATTTTGAAGCAAATCAGGTAAAAATAAGAGGGTGATCTCAATGTATGCTGAAAGTGACACATTTTCTGCTTCCAGTTGGTGGCGCTATGACTTTGAATCACAATAGTCACATCCATGTGATCAGCCTTGTACAACGAAGACTAAGCCGAAGTTTCATCAAAATCAATTAATGTATGCAGAAGTTATAACACTTTGTTTCCTTTTCTTGCCATAAATTCGTTGCCTCGCCACGGCCAGACCGTTTGAGATATCCAAAATCCGTTTGCAATTAAACAACTTCAATGTGTTCGCAACAAGTTAAAAAAAGCTTGGTGTAAATTGGATAAACCCTGTAGGAGTAGTAGTATAAAATTCATAGCCTGTTTTTTCAAAAAATTAACATTCAAACCAAAATAGCTGACTTCCTGTTGGTCGGAGCTAATGAATGTAAATTAGAAAATTGTCCGGCTTGATGAGAATAACATGTGTACCGAGTTTGGTGACTGTAGGAAAAACTAACCCCCACTTTTGTCAATAGGTGGCGCTACTGAGCCCCTCCACCACGCCCATTTCTATGGCTTTGTCCATGTCTACTGGTTGACAATATTGATGTGTGTGTCGAGTTTCATGCAATTTGAAGCATGTTAAGAGCCTCAAAAACACTCAAGAATATTATTACAGTTTGACCTGTTGCCATGGCAACAATATTTCAAATATCAAAAATCCTGTCATAGGTCTACATCTGCTGTGTATTGACATTACACTGATGAAGTTTGAAGCAAATCAGGAAAAAATAAGAGGGTGATCTCAAAACATTTCAAAAAGTGATACACTTCCTGCTGCCAGTTGGTGTCGCTATAACTTTGACTCACAATAGTCACATCCATGTGATCAGACTCCTATAACGAACACACTCGTGAAGTTTCATAAAGATCAATATATGTATTAAGACGTTATAACACATTTCCTGTTTCCTTTTTCTCGCCATAAATTCGTTGCCTCGCCACGGCCAAACCGTTCGAGATATCAAAAATCCCCTGGCAATTTTTAATCATCAGTGTCTTGACTTCATGCTGACCGAGTTTGGTGGCGATCGGATTAATCGTCTAGGAGGAGTATATCAAATTCCAGAGCATGCGTTTTTCAAACAACCCTTAATAGCTGACTTCCTGTTGGCGTGGCGATTAACTTAGAGCGCGAAAGTTGTTCGGCCCGATGAGGTCTATATGTGTACCGAGTTTCATACTAATACGTGCAAGCATGTTTAATATATGGACCAAATTTTCAGACTTTTTTCAAAGGGGCGCTGTCGAGCCCCCCTGCCACGCCCGGGTACCAGCCTCTCCGGCGTCCTAATGGCCGCGGATTCCAATGTGTGTGCCAATTTTCAAGAGTTTTTGAGCATGTTAAGGCCCCCAAAAAGCCCTGGAAGACGGAAAAAAAAATAAAATAAAATAAAATAAAATAATAATCCTTAGAAGAACAAGAAGGCCCTGCGCGCTTAATTCGCTTGGGCCCTAATAATCCTTAGAAGAACAAGAGGGCCCTGCGCGAATTTTCGCGTGGGCCCTAATAATCCTTAGAAGAACAAGAGGGCCCTGCGTGCTTAATTCGCTTGGGCCCTAATAATAATCCTAAAGAAAACAAAAGGGCCTTCAGCCCCTTACATGGCTTTGGCCCTAAAAATAATAATAATCCTTAGAAGAACAAGAGGGCCCTGCGCGAATTTTCGCTTGGGCCCTAATAATCCTAAAGAAAACAAAACGGCCTTCAGCCCCTTGGGCTTTGGCCCTAATAATAATCCTAAAGAAAACAAAAAGGCCTTCAGCCCCTTACAGGGCTTTGGCCCTAATAATAATCCTAAAGAAAACAAAAGGGCCTTCAGCCCCTTAGAGGGCTTTGGCCCTAATAATAATAATCCTAAAAAAAAAAGGGCCTTCAGCCCCTTAGAGGGCTTTGGCCCTAATTCTAAAGAAAACAAAAGGGCCTTCAGCCCCTTGGGCTTTGGCCCTAATAATAATCCTAAAGAAAACAAAAGGGCCTTCAGCCCTTTACAGGGCTTTGGCCCTAAATATAGCTGCGAGCAGCGATGGCGGGCCCAAGCCCGGTGGCACCGCCACCCCGGTGGCTTCAGGGCAACTGTGCACAGCGGGCAATAGGCACTTAAAACGGTTAAACATCAAAGGACTATGTCAAATTCACTCCACATTTACTGCACTACAAGGTGCCGTTATAGAGCCCCTCCTCCCTGCCCATTTTCAAAGGATTACATGTGCCAAGTTTTAACATTATTCTGATAAATTTTGAAGCAAATCAGGTAAAAATAAGAGGGTGATCTCAATGTATGCTGAAAGTGACACATTTTCTGCTTCCAGTTGGTGGCGCTATGACTTTGAATCACAATAGTCAAATCCATGTGATCAGCCTTGTACAACGAAGACTAAGCCAAAGTTTCATCAAAATCAATTAATGTATGCAGAAGTTATAACACTTTGTTTCCCTTTTCTTGCCATAAATTCGTTGCCTCGCCACGGCCAAACCGTTTGAGATATCCAAAATCCGTTTGCAATTAAACAACTTCAATGTGTTAGCAACAAGTTAAAAAAGCTTGGTGTAAATTGGATAAACCTTGTAGGAGTAGTAGTATAAAATTCATAGCCTGTTTTTTCAAAAAATTAACATTCAAACCAAAATAGCTGACTTCCTGTTGGTCGGAGCTAATGAATGTAAATTAGAAAATTGTCCGGCTTGATGAGAATAATATGTGTACCGAGTTTGGTGACTGTAGGAAAAACTAACCCCCACTTTTGTCAAAAGGTGGCGCTACTGAGCCCCTCCACCACGCCCATTTCTATGGCTTTGTCCATGTCTACTGGTTGACAATATTGATGTGTGTGTCGAGTTTCATGCAATTTGAAGCATGTTAAGAGCCTCAAAAACACTCAAGAATATTATTACAGTTTGACCTGTTGCCATGGCAACAATATTTCAAATATCAAAAATCCTGTCATAGGTCTACATCTGCTGTGTATTGACATTACACTGATGAAGTTTGAAGCAAATCAGGTAAAAATAAGAGGGTGATCTCAAAGCATTTTAAAAGTGATACACTTCTTGCTGCCATTTGGTGGCGCTATAACTTTGACTCACAATAGTTACATCCATGTGATCAGACTACTACAACCAACACACTCCTGAAGTTTCATAAACATCAATCAATGTATGCAGAAGTTATAACACATTTCCTGTTTTCCTTTTCTCGCCATAAATTCGTTGCCTCGCCACGGCCAAACCGTTTGAGATATCCAAAATCCGTTTGCAATTAAACAACTTCAATGTGTTCGCAACAAGTTAAAAATAGCTTGGTGTAAATTGGATAAACCCTGTAGGAGTAGTAGTATAAAATTCATAGCCTGTTTTTTCAAAAAATTAACATTCAAACCAAAATAGCTGACTTCCTGTTGGTCGGAGCTAATGAATGTAAATTAGAAAATTGTCCGGCTTGATGAGAATAATATGTGTACCGAGTTTGGTGACTGTAGGAAAAACTAACCCCCACTTTTGTCAAAAGGTGGCGCTACTGAGCCCCTCCACCACGCCCATTTCTATGGCTTTGTCCATGTCTACTGGTTGACAATATTGATGTGTGTGTCGAGTTTCATGCAATTTGAAGCATGTTAAGAGCCTCAAAAACACTCAAGAATATTATTACAGTTTGACCTGTTGCCATGGCAACAATATTTCAAATATCAAAAATCCTGTCATAGGTCTACATCTGCTGTGTATTGACATTACACTGATGAAGTTTGAAGCAAATCAGGTAAAAATAAGAGGGTGATCTCAAAGCATTTTAAAAGTGATACACTTCTTGCTGCCATTTGGTGGCGCTATAACTTTGACTCACAATAGTTACATCCATGTGATCAGACTACTACAACCAACACACTCCTGAAGTTTCATAAACATCAATCAATGTATGCAGAAGTTATAACACATTTCCTGTTTCCCTTTTCTCGCCATAAATTCGTTGCCTCGCCACGGCCAAACCGTTTGAGATATCCAAAATCCGTTTGCAATTAAACAACTTCAATGTGTTCGCAACAAGTTAAAAAAAGCTTGGTGTAAATTGGATAAACCCTGTAGGAGTAGTAGTATAAAATTCATAGCCTGTTTTTTCAAAAAATTAACATTCAAACCAAAATAGCTGACTTCCTGTTGGTCGGAGCTAATGAATGTAAATTAGAAAATTGTCCGGCTTGATGAGAATAACATGTGTACCGAGTTTGGTGACTGTAGGAAAAACTAACCCCCCCACTTTTGTCAAAAGGTGGCGCTACTGAGCCCCTCCACCACGCCCATTTCTATGGCTTTGTCCATGTCTACTGGTTGACAATATTGATGTGTGTGTCGAGTTTCATGCAATTTGAAGCATGTTAAGAGCCTCAAAAACACTCAAGAATATTATTACAGTTTGACCTGTTGCCATGGCAACAATATTTCAAATATCAAAAATCCTGTCATAGGTCTACATCTGCTGTGTATTGACATTACACTGATGAAGTTTGAAGCAAATCAGGTAAAAATAAGAGGGTGATCTCAAAACATTTCAAAAAGTGATACACTTCCTGCTGCCAGTTGGTGGCGCTATAACTTTGACTCACAATAGTCACATCCATGTGATCAGACTCCTATAACGAACATACTCGTGAAGTTTCATAAAGATCAATATATGTATTAAGACGTTATAACACATTTCCTGTTTCCTTTTTCTCGCCATAAATTCGTTGCCTCGCCACGGCCAAACCGTTCGAGATATCAAAAATCCCCTGGCAATTTTTAATCATCAGTGTCTTGACTTCATGCTGACCGAGTTTGGTGGCGATCGGATTAATCGTCTAGGAGGAGTATATCAAATTCCAGAGCATGCGTTTTTCAAACAACCCTTAATAGCTGACTTCCTGTTGGCGTGGCGATTAACTTAGAGCGCGAAAGTTGTTCGGCCCGATGAGGTCTATATGTGTACCGAGTTTCATACTAATACGTGCAAGCATGTTTAATATATGGACCAAATTTTCAGACTTTTTTCAAGGGGGCGCTGTCGAGCCCCCCTGCCACGCCCGGGTACCAGCCTCTCCGGCGTCCTAATGGCCGCGGATTCCAATGTGTGTGCCAATTTTCAAGAGTTTTTGAGCATGTTAAGGCCCCCAAAAAGCCCCGGAAGACGGAAAAAAAAATAATAAAAAAAAATAAATAAATAAATATAGCTGCGAGCAGCGATGGCGGGCCCAAGCCGGTGGCACCGCCACCCCGGTGGCTTCAGGGCAACTGTGCACAGCGGGCAATAGGCACTTAAAACGGTTAAACATCAAAGGACTATGTCAAATTCACTCCACATTTACTGCACTACAAGGTGCCGCTATAGAGCCCCTCCTCCCTGCCCATTTTCAAAGGATTACATGTGCCAAGTTTTAACATTATTCTGATGAATTTTGAAGCAAATCAGGTAAAAATAAGAGGGTGATCTCAATGTATGCTGAAAGTGACACATTTTCTGCTTCCAGTTGGTGGCGCTATGACTTTGAATCACAATAGTCAAATCCATGTGATCAGCCTTGTACAACGAAGACTAAGCCAAAGTTTCATCAAAATCAATTAAAGTATGCAGAAGTTATAACACTTTGTTTCCCTTTTCTTGCCATAAATTCGTTGCCTCGCCACGGCCAAACCGTTTGAGATATCCAAAATCCGTTTGCAATTAAACAACTTCAATGTGTTACCAACAAGTTTAAAAAAGCTTGGTGTAAATTGGATAAACCCTGTAGGAGTAGTAGTATAAAATTCATAGCCTGTTTTTTCAAAAAATTAACATTCAAACTAAAATAGCTGACTTCCTGTTGGTCGGAGCTAATGAATGTAAATTAGAAAATTGTCCGGCTTGATGAGAATAATATGTGTACCGAGTTTGGTGACTGTAGGAAAAACTAACCCCCCCACTTTTGTCAAAAGGTGGCGCTACTGAGCCCCTCCACCACGCCCATTTCTATGGCTTTGTCCATGTCTACTGGTTGACAATATTGATGTGTGTGTCGAGTTTCATGCAATTTGAAGCATGTTAAGAGCCTCAAAAACACTCAAGAATATTATTACAGTTTGACCTGTTGCCATGGCAACAATATTTCAAATATCAAAAATCCTGTCATAGGTCTACATCTGCTGTGTATTGACATTACACTGATGAAGTTTGAAGCAAATCAGGTAAAAATAAGAGGGTGATCTCAAAGCATTTTAAAAGTGATACACTTCTTGCTGCCATTTGGTGGCGCTATAACTTTGACTCACAATAGTTACATCCATGTGATCAGACTACTACAACCAACACACTCCTGAAGTTTCATAAACATCAATCAATGTATGCAGAAGTTATAACACATTTCCTGTTTCCCTTTTCTCGCCATAAATTCGTTGCCTCGCCACGGCCAAACCGTTTGAGATATCCAAAATCCGTTTGCAATTAAACAACTTCAATGTGTTCGCAACAAGTTAAAAAAAGCTTGGTGTAAATTGGATAAACCCTGTAGGAGTAGTAGTATAAAATTCATAGCCTGTTTTTTCAAAAAATTAACATTCAAACCAAAATAGCTGACTTCCTGTTGGTCGGAGCTAATGAATGTAAATTAGAAAATTGTCCGGCTTGATGAGAATAATATGTGTACCGAGTTTGGTGACTGTAGGAAAAACTAACCCACCATCTTTTTTCAAAAGGTGGCGCTACTGAGCCCTTCCACCACGCCCATTTCTATGGCTTTGTCCATGTCTACTGGTTGACAATATTGATGTGTGTGTCGAGTTTCATGCAATTTGAAGCATGTTAAGAGCCTCAAAAACACTCAAGAATATTATTACAGTTTGACCTGTTGCCATGGCAACAATATTTCAAATATCAAAAATCCTGTCATAGGTCTACATCTGCTGTGTATTGACATTACACTGATGAAGTTTGAAGCAAATCAGGAAAAAATAAGAGGGTGATCTCAAAACATTTCAAAAAGTGATACACTTCCTGCTGCCAGTTGGTGTCGCTATAACTTTGACTCACAATAGTCACATCCATGTGATCAGACTCCTATAACGAACACACTCGTGAAGTTTCATAAAGATCAATATATGTATTAAGACGTTATAACACATTTCCTGTTTCCTTTTTCTCGCCATAAATTCGTTGCCTCGCCACGGCCAAACCGTTCGAGATATCAAAAATCCCCTGGCAATTTTTAATCATCAGTGTCTTGACTTCATGCTGACCGAGTTTGGTGGCGATCGGATTAATCGTCTAGGAGGAGTATATCAAATTCCAGAGCATGCGTTTTTCAAACAACCCTTAATAGCTGACTTCCTGTTGGCGTGGCGATTAACTTAGAGCGCGAAAGTTGTTTGGCCCGATGAGGTCTATATGTGTACCGAGTTTCATACTAATACGTGCAAGCATGTTTAATATATGGACCAAATTTTCAGACTTTTTTTCAAGGGGGCGCTGTCGAGCCCCTGCCACGCCCGGGTACCAGCCTCTCCGGCGTCCTAATGGCCGCGGATTCCAATGTGTGTGCCAATTTTCAAGAGTTTTTGAGCATGTTAAGGCCCCCAAAAAGCCCCGGAAGACGGAAAAAAAATAAAAAAATAAAAAAAAAATAATAAATATAGCTGCGAGCAGCGATGGCGGGCCCAAGCCCGGTGGCACCGCCACCCCGGTGGCTTCAGGGCAACTGTGCACAGCGGGCAATAGGCACTTAAAACGGTTAAACATCAAAGGACTATGTCAAATTCACTCCACATTTACTGCACTACAAGGTGCCGTTATAGAGCCCCTCCTCCCTGCCCATTTTCAAAGGATTACATGTGCCAAGTTTTAACATTATTCTGATGAATTTTGAAGCAAATCAGGTAAAAATAAGAGGGTGATCTCAATGTATGCTGAAAGTGACACATTTTCTGCTTCCAGTTGGTGGTGCTATGACTTTGAATCACAATAGTCAAATCCATGTGATCAGCCTTGTACAACGAAGACTAAGCCAAAGTTTCATCAAAATCAATTAATGTATGCAGAAGTTATAACACTTTGTTTCCCTTTCCTTGCCATAAATTCGTTGCCTCGCCACGGCCAAACCGTTTGAGATATCCAAAATCCGTTTGCAATTAAACAACTTCAATGTGTTAGCAACAAGTTAAAAAAAGCTTGGTGTAAATTGGATAAACCCTGTAGGAGTAGTAGTATAAAATTCATAGCCTGTTTTTTCAAAAAATTAACATTCAAACCAAAATAGCTGACTTCCTGTTGGTCGGAGCTAATGAATGTAAATTAGAAAATCGTCCGGCTTGATGAGAATAATATGTGTACCGAGTTTGGTGACTGTAGGAAAAACTAACCCCCCACTTTTGTCAAAAGGTGGCGCTACTGAGCCCCTCCACCACGCCCATTTCTATGGCTTTGTCCATGTCTACTGGTTGACAATATTGATGTGTGTGTCGAGTTTCATGCAATTTGAAGCATGTTAAGAGCCTCAAAAACACTCAAGAATATTATTACAGTTTGACCTGTTGCCATGGCAACAATATTTCAAATATCAAAAATCCTGTCATAGGTCTACATCTGCTGTGTATGGACATTACACTGATGAAGTTTGAAGCAAATCAGGTAAAAATAAGAGGGTGATCTCAAAGCATTTTAAAAGTGATACACTTCTTGCTGCCATTTGGTGGCGCTATAACTTTGACTCACAATAGTTACATCCATGTGATCAGACTACTACAACCAACACACTCCTGAAGTTTCATAAACATCAATCAATGTATGCAGAAGTTATAACACCTTTCCTGTTTCCCTTTTCTCGCCATAAATTCGTTGCCTCGCCACGGCCAAACCGTTTGAGATATCCAAAATCCGTTTGCAATTAAACAACTTCAATGTGTTCGCAACAAGTTAAAAAAAGCTTGGTGTAAATTGGATAAACCCTGTAGGAGTAGTAGTATAAAATTCATAGCCTGTTTTTTCAAAAAATTAACATTCAAACCAAAATAGCTGACTTCCTGTTGGTCGGAGCTAATGAATGTAAATTAGAAAATTGTCCGGCTTGATGAGAATAATATGTGTACCGAGTTTGGTGACTGTAGGAAAAACTAACCCCCACTTTTGTCAAAAGGTGGCGCTACTGAGCCCCTCCACCACGCCCATTTCTATGGCTTTGTCCATGTCTACTGGTTGACAATATTGATGTGTGTGTCGAGTTTCATGCAATTTGAAGCATGTTAAGAGCCTCAAAAACACTCAAGAATATTATTACAGTTTGACCTGTTGCCATGGCAACAATATTTCAAATATCAAAAATCCTGTCATAGGTCTACATCTGCTGTGTATTGACATTACACTGATGAAGTTTGAAGCAAATCAGGAAAAAATAAGAGGGTGATCTCAAAACATTTCAAAAAGTGATACACTTCCTGCTGCCAGTTGGTGTCGCTATAACTTTGACTCACAATAGTTACATCCATGTGATCAGACTCCTATAACGAACACACTCGTGAAGTTTCATAAAGATCAATATATGTATTAAGACGTTATAACACATTTCCTCTTTCCTTTTTCTCGCCATAAATTCGTTGCCTCGCCACGGCCAAACCGTTCGAGATATCAAAAATCCCCTGGCAATTTTTAATCATCAGTGTCTTGACTTCATGCTGACCGAGTTTGGTGGCGATCGGATTAATCGTCTAGGAGGAGTATATCAAATTCCAGAGCATGCGTTTTTCAAACAACCCTTAATAGCTGACTTCCTGTTGGCGTGGCGATTAACTTAGAGCGCGAAAGTTGTTCGGCCCGATGAGGTCTATATGTGTACTGAGTTTCATACTAATACGTGCAAGCATGTTTAATATATGGACCAAATTTTCAGACTTTTTTCAAGGGGGCGCTGTCGAGCCCCCCTTCCACGCCCGGGTACCAGTCTCTCCGGCGTCCTAATGGCCGCGGATTCCAATGTGTGTGCCAATTTTCAAGAGTTTTTGAGCATGTTAAGGCCCCCAAAAAGCCCCGGAAGACGGAAAAAAATAAAAAAAATAAATAAATAATCCTTAGAAGAACAAGAGGGCCCTGCGCGCTTAATTCGCTTGGGCCCTAATAATAAATATAGCTGCGATCAGCGATGGCGGGCCCAAGCCCGGTGGCACCGCCACCCCAGTGGCTTCAGGGCAACTGTGCACAGCGGGCAATAGGCACTTAAAACGGTTAAACATCAAAGGACTATGTCAAATTCACTCCACATTTACTGCACTACAAGGTGCCGCTATAGAGCCCCTCCTCCCTGCCCATTTTCAAAGGATTACATGTGCCAAGTTTTAACATTATTCTGATGAATTTTGAAGCAAATCAGGTAAAAATAAGAGGGTGATCTCAATGTATGCTGAAAGTGACACATTTTCTGCTTCCAGTTGGTGGCGCTATGACTTTGAATCACAATAGTCAAATCCATGTGATCAGCCTTGTACAACGAAGACTAAGCCAAAGTTTCATCAAAATCAATTAATGTATGCAGAAGTTATAACACTTTGTTTCCCTTTTCTTGCCATAAATTCGTTGCCTCGCCACGGCCAAACCGTTTGAGATATCCAAAATCCGTTTGCAATTAAACAACTTCAATGTGTTAGCAACAAGTTAAAAAAAGCTTGGTGTAAATTGGATAAACCCTGTAGGAGTAGTAGTATAAAATTCATAGCCTGTTTTTTCAAAAAATTAACATTCAAACCAAAATAGCTGACTTCCTGTTGGTCGGAGCTAATGAATGTAAATTAGAAAATTGTCCGGCTTGATGAGAATAATATGTGTACCGAGTTTGGTGACTGTAGGAAAAACTAACCCCCCCACTTTTGTCAAAAGGTGGCGCTACTGAGCCCCTCCACCACGCCCATTTCTATGGCTTTGTCCATGTCTACTGGTTTGACAATATTGATGTGTGTGTCGAGTTTCATGCAATTTGAAGCATGTTAAGAGCCTCAAAAACACTCAAGAATATTATTACAGTTTGACCTGTTGCCATGGCAACAATATTTCAAATATCAAAAATCCTGTCATAGGTCTACATCTGCTGTGTATTGACATTACACTGATGAAGTTTGAAGCAAATCAGGTAAAAATAAGAGGGTGATCTCAAAGCATTTTAAAAGTGATACACTTCTTGCTGCCATTTGGTGGCGCTATAACTTTGACTCACAATAGTTACATCCATGTGATCAGACTACTACAACCAACACACTCCTGAAGTTTCATAAACATCAATCAATGTATGCAGAAGTTATAACACATTTCCTGTTTCCCTTTTCTCGCCATAAATTCGTTGCCTCGCCACGGCCAAACCGTTTGAGATATCCAAAATCCGTTTGCAATTAAACAACTTCAATGTGTTCGCAACAAGTTAAAAAAAGCTTGGTGTAAATTGGATAAACCCTGTAGGAGTAGTAGTATAAAATTCATAGCCTGTTTTTTCAAAAAATTAACATTCAAACCAAAATAGCTGACTTCCTGTTGGTCGGAGCTAATGAATGTAAATTAGAAAATTGTCCGGCTTGATGAGAATAATATGTGTACCGAGTTTGGTGACTGTAGGAAAAACTAACCCCCCCACTTTTGTCAAAAGGTGGCGCTACTGAGCCCCTCCACCACGCCCATTTCTATGGCTTTGTCCATGTCTACTGGTTGACAATATTGATGTGTGTGTCGAGTTTCTTGCAATTTGAAGCATGTTAAGAGCCTCAAAAACACTCAAGAATATTATTACAGTTTGACCTGTTGCCATGGCAACAATATTTCAAATATCAAAAATCCTGTCATAGGTCTACATCTGCTGTGTATTGACATTACACTGATGAAGTTTGAAGCAAATCAGGTAAAAATAAGAGGGTGATCTCAAAGCATTTTAGAAGTGATACACTTCTTGCTGCCATTTGGTGGCGCTATAACTTTGACTCACAATAGTTACATCCATGTGATCAGACTACTACAACCAACACACTCCTGAAGTTTCATAAACATCAATCAATGTATGCAGAAGTTATAACACATTTCCTGTTTCCCTTTTCTCGCCATAAATTCGTTGCCTCGCCACGGCCAAACCGTTTGAGATATCCAAAATCCGTTTGCAATTAAACAACTTCAATGTGTTCGCAACAAGTTAAAAAAAGCTTGGTGTAAATTGGATAAACCCTGTAGGAGTAGTAGTATAAAATTCATAGCCTGTTTTTTTCAAAAAATTAACATTCAAACCAAAATAGCTGACTTCCTGTTGGTCGGAGCTAATGAATGTAAATTAGAAAATTGTCCGGCTTGATGAGAATAATATGTGTACCGAGTTTGGTGACTGTAGGGAAAACTAACCCCCCCACTTTTGTCAAAAGGTGGCGCTACTGAGCCCCTCCACCACGCCCATTTCTATGGCTTTGTCCATGTCTACTGGTTGACAATATTGATGTGTGTGTCGAGTTTCATACAATTTGAAGCATGTTAAGAGCCTCAAAAACACTCAAGAATATTATTACAGTTTGACCTGTTGCCATGGCAACAATATTTCAAATATCAAAAATCCTGTCATAGGTCTACATCTGCTGTGTATTGACATTACACTGATGAAGTTTGAAGCAAATCAGGTAAAAATAAGAGGGTGATCTCAAAACATTTCAAAAAGTGATACACTTCCTGCTGCCAGTTGGTGGCGCTATAACTTTGACTCACAATAGTCACATCCATGTGATCAGACTCCTATAACGAACACACTCGTGAAGTTTCATAAAGATCAATATATGTATTAAGACGTTATAACACATTTCCTGTTTCCTTTTTCTCGCCATAAATTCGTTGCCTCGCCACGGCCAAACCGTTCGAGATATCAAAAATCCCCTGGCAATTTTTAATCATCAGTGTCTTGACTTCATGCTGACCGAGTTTGGTGGCGATCGGATTAATCGTCTAGGAGGAGTATATCAAATTCCAGAGCATGCGTTTTTCAAACAACCCTTAATAGCTGACTTCCTGTTGGCGTGGCGATTAACTTAGAGCGCGAAAGTTGTTCGGCCCGATGAGGTCTATATGTGTACCGAGTTTCATACTAATACGTGCAAGCATGTTTAATATATGGACCAAATTTTCAGACTTTTTTCAAGGGGGGCGCTGTCGAGCCCCCCTGCCACGCCCGGGTACCAGCCTCTCCGGCGTCCTAATGGCCGCGGATTCCAATGTGTGTGCCAATTTTCAAGAGTTTTTGAGCATGTTAAGGCCCCCAAAAAGCCCCGGAAGACGGAAAAAAAAAAAAAAAAAAAAATCCTTAGAAGAACAAGAGGGCCCTGCGCGCTTAATTCGCTTGGGCCCTAAATATAGCTGCGAGCAGCGATGGCGGTGGGCCCAAGCCCGGTGCCACCGCCACCCCGGTGGCTTCAGGGCAACTGTGCACAGCGGGCAATAGGCATTTAAAACGGTTAAACATCAAAGGACTATGTCAAATTCACTCCACATTTACTGCACTACAAGGTGCCACTATAGAGCCCCTCCTCCCTGCCCATTTTCAAAGGATTACATGTGCCAAGTTTTAACATTATTCTGATGAATTTTGAAGCAAATCAGGTAAAAAATAAGAGGGTGATCTCAATGTATGCTGAAAGTGACACATTTTCTGCTTCCAGTTGGTGGCGCTATGACTTTGAATCACAATAGTCAAATCCATGTGATCAGCCTTGTACAACGAAGACTAAGCCAAAGTTTCATCAAAATCAATTAATGTATGCAGAAGTTATAACACTTTGTTTCCCTTTTCTTGCCATAAATTCGTTGCCTCGCCACGGCCAAACCGTTTGAGATATCCAAAATCCGTTTGCAATTAAACAACTTCAATGTGTTAGCAACAAGTTAAAAAAAGCTTGGTGTAAATGGGATAAACCCTGTAGGAGTAGTAGTATAAAATTCATAGCCTGTTTTTCAAAAAATTTACATTCAAACCAAAATAGCTGACTTCCTGTTGGTCGGAGCTAATGAATGTTAATTAGAAAATTGTCCGGCTTGATGATCATAATATGTGTACCGAGTTTGGTGACTGTAGGAAAAACTAACCCCCACTTTTGTCAAAAGGTGGCGCTACTGAGCCCCTCCACCACGCCCATTTCTATGGCTTTGTCCATGTCTACTGGTTGACAATATTGATGTGTGTGTCGAGTTTCATGCAATTTGAAGCATA